>NC_088700.1:672500-1008750 GCF_028017835.1 Emys orbicularis
AAGAAACTCATCCTGTCCAGATAGCATTTTTGAGGATGCCTCAGACAGCAAGGAGCTAATGGCCACCCCCTGTGATGCAGCAAAACATGTAGGAGCTTGTGATACGCTTATGTGACCCTGGACTCCATCTTGGGACAGCAGCTTTCACATACAGGGGCTGTGGACTTTGTTTGATATAGTAAATTTCCATGTACATGAAGGAGAATATAAAGACACCTCCATTTTGCTTCTTTCCTGGTCTAATTCTCTGGACTATAGATTTACAACAAAAAGAAAAACATCTTGCACTATGGACGGAGGACCTTCCAAACTTTTGGAAGTCACCAGAGAGACTTTACAAGTCAGCAGTCTGTTCCATCACTGCTACAAACCTGATATAAGGACTTTGCAATCATTAGTATGTAAATAACCTATTAACCATTTATAACTCTTCTTTTCTTTTATTAATAAATCTTTAGTTGCTAAGGATTGGCTGACAGTGTGATATTTGGGGAAGATCTGAAATTCATATTGACCTGGGGATGCGTGTCTCTGATCCTTTGGGGTTAGAAAGAACCTCACCTATGGTGAAACGGGTTTTCAATAACCTCTCGCTATATTAGACTTGGTTGTCTGGATTGGAGCCAGGAGCTAAAATGCCCAAAGGGTACGGTGTTTGGCTTCTGGCTAGCCAGTCTGGTACTGCAGAAGCTCTTTTGGTACCAGTTTGGTGAATCTAATTAGAGTGTAAACCACCAGCTTTGGTGATTGCAAGAAATAGGGCAGTCAGCCCTGAGCAGGACATTGTCAGTGTGGTCTATCCCAGGCACTTGGTCACACACAAACAGAGCAAGTCCCCCATTTAAGTAATCTATTAAACTGGTATAATGAATGTGATTGTTATGTTTGGAACAGCTTGAGAACTCTCAGTACTTAAATAATGCTGATTTCTTCTACCCTCAGTTCCCAGTACTATAACTGAACCATAGTATTTGGACACCTGAGGGAGCAACATTTGAAGCCACAGCAGGGAATTTAGAAAAACCGGGCATCAATTTCCTTTGAAGTCTCTGCCTTCCCCTCCTACTGCCCCATCATCCAGCCCTCACAAGATACCCAAATCCACAAACCCCTTTGTAAAACATGAGAGATTTATTGGTATTCACTTTCTACAAATATCTCGGAGTCCAAACTATAAAAAAAGACCTGTTTAGTAGTTTGGTCAATATGGTCTCTACAACAAATCGAGGGGGCTAATCTGTGCTCTTATTTATGAGACAAAGTGGGCAAGATCTTTTATTGTACCAACTTCTGTTGGTGAGGTAGACAAACTTTGGAGCTATGCAGAGCTCTTTAAGATCTGGGAAAGGTACTCAGTGTTGCTAAATATAAGATCAAACAGATAGCACATATTTAAGGGATCATTCAAGGTGAAATAGCCCATTAATACCCCTGTAGTCTTAGGACAAAAAAAAGGGGGGGGGTGAGTGGGTTACTGATTGTTTAATTAGCTATAAATCCAGTAAAAACAATGAGGAGTCCTTGTGGCACCTTAGAGACTAACCAATTAATTTGGGCATAAGCTTTCGTGGGCTAGAACCCACTTCATCAGATGCATGGAGTGAAAAATACAGGAGCAGGTATAAATACATGAAAGGATGGGGATTGTCTTACCAAGTGTGAGGTCAGTCTAACGAGATAAATCAATTAACAGCACTCCGTGCATCTGATGAAGTGGGTTCTAGCCCACGAAAGCTTATGCCCAAATAAATTCGTTAGTCTCTAAGGCGCCACAAGGACTCCTCATTGTTTTTGCTGATACAGACTAACACGGCTACCACTCTGAAACCTAGAAATCCAGTGTCTTTACTAAGTATCTAGCAAGGTTATGAATTCAAACTCCCAGGCTCATCTTTGTTAAAGTGTTGTACAGGTTGCTTTTCAGAATGAAGACTGGGAAGTCAGGTATAGAGTGGTGTGTGTGTGTGTGTGTGTGTGTGTGTGTGTGTAAGTAAAATGTTCACCAACCTCTTGTTTATGTCAGCGTTAAGAGAGAAGATTTTGGGCCAATACTTCTACTATTTCCATTTCCTCCTAGTTCTTTTCATATTGTTCAGCTATTTAATCACCCAATGCAAATGAGGAGCTGAAAGGATTTAGGTACCTGCTACAAATTATTAAAAATGGGATTTGAGGCCCGATCCTCCACTCCACATGCATCTGTAATACCCACGGACTTCAGTGGGAGCTTTGGATCCTAAGAATGTGCAAACCAGGCCACACAGGTATAGATGCAGAGTGTTCTAGTCTCATTTCCTATACAGTAATTTGGCAGCCGGAGGGAGAAGGGAAGAAGTCAAACTTAAGAGAACAGTCAAGTCCTGAAACAATTATTTCACTATTATCTCTGACCACATACACAAAGTATGTAATAACCATATTCAACCACGTTTCTTCTTTACTGAATAAAAAAAGCTTTTAGTGTAACCCAGAACAAAATCTTCATCACCTGCTCCTCAGCACTGGTTTCAATCTGCCTGCATTCCCATTCATGGTCCACCTCTGATCCCCGCAGAAACTGTAAAGCAGCCATAGCTTCAGTGCGTTTTTTCTGGTTCAGCAGGAACCTAGGTGTTTCAGGCATGAAGGACATGAACACGAGCATTATGCAGGGTGGGAAAGAACACAGCACAGCCAGCCAGCGCCATCTGAGTGCCATTCCTGAGGCAGGAAGGGGAAGGAACATAAATGAAGAGAATCAGCTGACATTTGTACGCATTATAGTGAGCTGTACTAGCTCTGCTGATAAAGCAATTTGTGTACATTTTCCCCTTCCTCAAAGTGGTTCCCTAAGCATGTGCTGATTCTCCTCCTGAAATCTGGAGAAATTTCACTAGCCCTGCATCCCACATAGCCAGCATGGATTTATCAAAACACAAATCATTCCCAACCAACCTAATTTCCTTCTTTGATGGGGTTACTGGCCAAGTGGATGGGAGAAAGCAGATGATGTGATACATCTTAATTTTAGTAAGGCTTTTGACACAGCCCTACACAACATTCTCCTAAGCAAACTAGGGAAATGTGGTCTAGATGGAATTACTAGAAGATGAATGCAAAACTGGTTGAAAGACCGTACTCAAAGAGCAATATCAATGGTTCACTGTCAAACTGGGAGGACGTATCTAGTGGGGTTCCACAGGCGTCAGTTGTGTCTCCACTACTATGCAATATTTTCATTAATGACTTGGATAATGGAGTGGAAAGTATGCTTACAAAATTTGCAGATGACATCACGCTGGGAGGAGTTGCAAGTACTTTGGAGGCCAAGCACTGTGCAGCCCTCAGTGGTGAAAGAACAGGTTAAGGACTATTTAGAAAAACTGGACATGCACAAGTCCATGGGTCCAGAGCTAATGCATCCGAGGGTGCTGAGGGAATTGGCTGATGTGATTGCAGAGCTGTTGGCCATTATCTTTAAAAACTCGTGGTGATCGGGGGAGGTCACGGACGACTGGAAAAAGGCAAATGTAGTGTCCATCTTTAAATAAATAAATAAATAAAAGGAAGAAGGAGAACCAGGGGAACTACAGACCGGTCAGTCTAACCTCAGTCCCTGGAAAAAATCATGGAGCAGGTCCTCAAGGAAACTATTTTTAAGCACTTGGAGGAGAGGAAGGTGATCAGGAACAGTCAACATGGATTCACCAAGGGCAAGTCATGCCTGACCAACCTAACTGCCTTCTATGATATAGCTGGCTCTGTGGATATGGGGAAAGCAGTGGACGTGATATATCTTGACTTTAGCAAAGCTTTTGATACGGTCTCCCACAGTATTCTTGCCAGCAAGTTAAAGAAGTATGGATTGGATGAATGGACTAAGGTGGATAAAAAGCTGGCTAGATTGTCAGGCTCAATGGGTAGTTATCAACGGCTCGATCTCTAGTTGGCAGTCGGTATCAAGCGGAGTGTCCCGGGGTCGGTTATGGGGTCGGTTTTGTTCAACATCTTCATTAATGATCTGGATGATGGGATGGATTGCACCCTCAGAAGTTCACAGATGACACTAAGCTGAGAGAGAGCTGGGGGAGAGGTAGCTATGCTGGAGGGTAGGGATAGGGTCCAGAGTGACCTAGACAAATTGGAGGATTGGGCCAAAAGAAATCTGATGAGGTTCACCAAAGACAAGTGCAGAGTCTTGCACTTAGGATGGAAGAATTCCATGCACCGCTACAGGCTGGGGACCAACTGGCTAAGCAGCAGTTCTGCAGAAAAGGACCTGGGGATTACAGTGGATGAGAAGCTGGATACGAGTCAGCAGTGTACCCTTGTTGCCAAGAAGGCTAACAGCATATTGGTCTGCATTAGTAGGAGCATTGCCAGCAGATTGAGGGCAGTGATTATTCCCCTCTATTCGGCACGGTGAGGCCACACCTGGAGTGTTGCGTCCAGTTTTGGGCCCACCACTACAGAAAGGATGTGAACAAATTGGAGAGAGTCCAGCAGAGGGCAACAAAAATGATTGGGGGCTGGGGCATATGACTTATGAGGAGAGGCTGAGGGAACTGGGGTTATTTAGTCTGCAGAAGAGAAGCGTGAGGGGGGATTTGATAGCAGCCTTCAACTACCTGAAGGGGGGTTCCAAAGAGGATGGAGCTCGGCTGTTCTCAGTGGTGGCAGATGACAGAACAAGGAGCAATGGTCTCAAGTTGCAGTGGGGGAGGTCTAGGTTGGATTTTAGGAAACACTATTTCACCAGGAGTGGGGTGGTGAAGCACTGGAATGGGTTACCTAAGAAGACGGTGGAATATCCATCCTTATAGGTTTTTAAGGCCCAGCTTGACAAAGCCCTGGCTGGGATAATTTAGTTGGTGTTGGTCCTGCTTTGAGCAGGGGGTTGGACTAGATGACCTCCTGAGGTTTCTTCCAACCCTAATCATCTATGGTTCTATGATTAGAATTCAAAAGAACTTTGACAAATTGGAATATTGGTGTGAATTCAGCAAGATGAAATTCAATAAAGACAAGTGCAAGTACTTCACTTATGAAGGACAAATCAAATGCACAACTATCAAATGGGGAATAACTGGTGAGGCAGTAGTACCGCTGAAAGGATCTGGATGACATTATACATCACATATTGAATGCGAGTCAACAATGTGATGCAAAGAGGATCATATTCTGGGGTGTATTAACAGGAGTGTTTTATGCAGGACATGGGAGGTAGTTGTCCCAATCTACTTGGCACTGGTGAGGCCTCAGCTGGAGTACTGTGTCCAATTCTGGGCACCGCACTTTAGAAAAGAAGTGGACAAACTGGACAGAACCTAGAGGACAGCAATCAAAATAATAAAAGGTTTAGAAAAACCTGACCTATGAGGAAAGGTTAAAAACAAAAACACACTAGGCACATTTAGTCTTGAGAAAAAACAACTGGTGAGACCTCATAACAGTCTTCCAATATGTCAAAGGCTATTAGAAAGAGGACTGTTCTCCACGTACACTGAAGACGGAAGTAGTAACGTGCTTAATCTGCAGCAAAGGATATTTAGGTTAGCTATTACGTAAAATTCTCTAATTTTAAGTGTAGTTAAGCTCTGGAACAGTCTTCCAAGGGAGGTTGTGGAATCCTCCATTGGAGGTTTTTAAGAACAGGTTGGACAAACACCTGTCAGGGATGGTGTAGGTTTACTTGGTCCTGCTACAGCACAGGGGGCTGGATTTGATGCCCACTCAGGGTCCCTTCCAGCCCAACATTTCTAGGATTGTATAACTAAGTGCAATACCTGCAACATAAGCTCCCAGTATACCAGTCACCACCATCAGCTGAACACATGAGCCAAGTGTTCCTCGAATTTTTGAGTGGGATATTTCAGAAATATACACCTAAAAATGCATAATTAGAAAATATTAACAAAAAAGTTTTAAAAAAGTAAGAACAGCTGATATTGAAAAGAACTTGTTAAAATACAGCCACATTATCCCAACATGAATCATAAGCAGCTACACTGGAACGACTAGAACCAGCAGTGTCACTTTTGGGAATTTACATTGGTTCCATGAAAGGCTCTGCCAAAAATACCAACAAACGTGCCAAAAATTAACAGAAATCAAAATGCCACCGCTTGCATAGAAGACAATAAGTTAGCATCCCAGACATGGATGCTGAATGTGAACTACAAAATAAGTCCACAATTCTGGTAACAGATACACAGAGGTGGAGCCCCAGACAACTCCACTGACTCGAATGGGGCTCTGTGCACGAGGATTCATCTGCACACAACCCTTAAGAACATAAGAATGGCCATAATGGGTCAGACCAAAGGTCCATCAAGCCCAGT
The DNA here is from genome assembly GCF_028017835.1 of Emys orbicularis. Taxonomy (NCBI): domain Eukaryota; kingdom Metazoa; phylum Chordata; order Testudines; family Emydidae; genus Emys; species Emys orbicularis. The sequence goes on from NC_088700.1 coordinate 678,821, forward strand.
ATCCTGTCCTCTGACAGTGGCCAATGGCAGGTGCCCCAAAGGGAATGAACAGACAGGTTATCATCAAGTGATCCATGCCCTGTCACCCAATCCCAGCTTCTGGCAAACAGACGCTAGGGACACCATTTCTGCCCATCCTGGCTAATAGCCACTGATGGACCTATCTTCCATGAATCTATCTAACTCCCTTTTGAACCCTGTTATAGTATTGGCCTTCACAACACCCTCTGGCAAGGAGTTCCAGAGGTTGACAGTGCATTGCGTGAAAAAATACTTTGTGTTTGTTTTAAACCTGCTACCTATTAATTTCATTTGGTGGCCCCTTGTTCTTGTATTATGAAAAGAACCCTTTGTAGGTCATGGCTTAAGACTTTAGCATTTTAATTCAACATAAACTCCATACTTCCTGCCGTTTCAGATAATGGAAATCTGATTTTGCCAGCTCCTGCCTCACCATACGCTATACTGGCAGTGTCACACCTGTCATAAAACCCCACTTTTAAAAGTCAGTCGAGCCCTATAAGCGATTATGGAGGTGTCCACCATGGCTCCATAGTTATGACAGAGTTAGGTTTTGCATTTAAAGCAGGGATTCATCTTTTGTTACATGTGAAGAATATATTGGCTCCTTCCCAAAATCAGTGTCCTTACTCTTTGGGCAGAGAATGAGTTTTAAGAATTTAAAAGTAAATCTGTTCAAGTTAAGTCAAACAAGTTCATTTTAAGATAGTCCCATAAGAAACTTCATATTGGGTCAGGATTCACAATTTCCTGGGAAAAACTAGTTTAGGACAGGGTGCTGGTAAATAGAGATTTAAACCAGAAAAAATAATTGCATCAGTGTCCTGCAAGCATAGAACAAATCTTTTCAAGCTTTGGATACATCCATTCAAAACTGAGGAATAGGCTGTCTATACACTACATCAAAGTTTGTCTTCTGCTACAAATGCTATATGGCCAAATTGATCTGGAATGGTAGTCTGCAATTCTGCATGCTTCTGATTGCTTAATGCTTCAAGCCTACATCTCTCCATTGTAATTTTTCATCAAATCAAAATGTTTGATTTTTGTTTATGTAATACTGAGAACTGAAATAGGAGAAATGACATGTATAACTTCCTTGAGAAAAATACCAAACCAAAATATATAGACATACATTCCATATCATAATTGCAGTTTTACATTTTATTTGTTCAACCCTGCTGCCTTATGTAACCACAGTCTGCATATGTAACTAAAACTAAGTGTAATGTGATATGCATTAATAAAATAGTTTTTCAAATAGAAAATGCCTTAAATTGGGACTAACTAGTTTTTCCCAGGGCAGTAACAACCATGATTTTACCTGGTTAAAAAACAAACAAACAACAAATCAAATCAATCTCTGGTAAATACCAGGTCATCCCTGCATTGGGTCTTAAACCTTGTGTCCCCCCCAATAATTTTAGTCACAAAATAGACTTTAAAATTCCCATATAATTGAAATCCCTCTGAGGAATAGTCTACATTTGAAGGTTGTTTTTGTTGTTGTTGTTGTTGGGGGGAGGGGGGAAAATAGGATTAATGGTCTTTAATGCCATTTTTCTTCATAAGGGAAAGTTTCTTCTTTGGCAAGGACAGACAAATAAGTGTTCTTTCAGATAATTTCACAAAGAACCCCTTTCTTTCAAAGTTTCTGCCATCTCTTATAACAAACAATAAGGGCTGAAGCCAGAGGCTAATTAACTGAGGCCTCAGTCCTATAGAACAGAATAGGGCAGCCCTTTTGAAAGTGAACAGTTCTGAGAGTTTCTCTGAAGTCATTAATGCAGTCTAACAACAAATAAACTTTCAGTAATGGAAAATGCAGCTATACAGTATGCCAACCACAAGTGTTTAAAAAACAAATTTTTTTGAAGTCTCATGATTTAAGCCAATAATGAATTTTGGAATTTTTATTTGAGGTCTAATTCTAGAGACTTAAGGTTACATTTACTTTGCAAGAGCTGGAAACACTGGGATCCCTTCAAAACTATGAATTACACTAGATCTGCTCACCAAGGAGGACAAAAGGGAAGGGGAGGGGTGAAGGTAGGGGAAACTGAGGGGAAAACGACTGTGTGTGCGCACACACACACACACACACACACAAAAATGAAAGTCGGGAGATAGCAGTAAACTGATGTATACATTCTGCCTGCTTTGCACTGCTCCAAAATGCTGTAAAGCAGCCACAGCCTAGTGGCGAATCTGACCCTAAGAGTTTTAAAAGTTTTAGAAAGATATTACAAATTGAAGATATGTAGTCTTTGTTTTATTTACTCTTTATGTATTAAACAAATAAATGTTAAGAAGGACAAGGAAATTCCTGGACAAAAACTGTGTTAAAATGGAGTGAAGCCCGAAAATCATTTAAAATAATAATAATAATTTTTTTTTTTTTTTTAAAGTGTTACAGTGACGCACTAACAACAAGTATTATAAACCTGGGAAATTCAGAGTTAACATTAAACTGAAAAGAAATCCAAACATATTGAGGATTGGAAATGCCATTGGGAAACCCAAATCACCTAAATTTTGCCTTTCAGAGAGACACCAAGAGGAAATAAATGTAATCCATCTTTAAAGTCAATGCTATTTAATATAAAAGACCACAAACACTAATATGCTATGATCATAGTCATATGGCTATCGCGTGGTGTCACTACAGGGTAGAGTTACGGTTGTATGGGTGCCATAGCTGTGGTGCCACTCCTGGTTTTAAGATTATATTATCTCATGCAACATTTTTCCAGACTATGCGGAATAAATAAGAAAGAAATAGAAAATGTTTCACTTACTGGAACAACAAGTGAAGTAATGCCACTGGCTAACCCAGTCAATATTCGTCCAATGTAAAGCATCCAGACATTCTGGGCGGATATGATAATTGTAAACCCAGAGACATATGGTATTGAGCACAGCATCAAACTCAGCTTCCTCCCAACTTTATCCACCATACAGCCTCCCAGTATTCCTCCAGCAGCAGCTCCTAATGTTACTACAGACTTCAGAAAACAAGCACACACAAATAGATAAATGACTATACATTCTACAGCCTTTCCAAAAATGCTTTTTGGTTTAAAAGATGATGTACGGAAGTCATTAGACTAAGGGACAAAGACTAGCCTACCTATCCATTCATAAAGTAGTGCAATTCCCAAAGATCATTAATCCACCTCAGAAGGATAGTGGGGGTGGAGGGTGGGGGTGAGAGTGCGAGTGACTGAGAGAAAAAATTAAAAGATATACTAGCTATAGTCAGTTAAAAACAGAACCACCATGAATCTTTTTAGAAAGTACAACTTAAGGTTCGAGAGAGTGGCCAGCTTCACTGTCCTGGGGCCTCAATTGTTTGTTTAAGTAAAGAGATGCTGCCTAAGCAGTGGCCCAGCAAGCTGCTACAACATGCTTTGCTCCCAATATAGCGCAATCTCATTTAGCAATGAGAGAGGGGAGCTCAGTCTCCAGGGCCCATTTAATCTTTGGACATTCTATTGAAACTGCCAAGAGGAGGCCAGTTAATGCCAAGTGCGATGAATTCATAGAATGAGGCAGAAAACTCTAAATTCATTTCATAGACTACCACACAGCCATCAGGTGGAAACAACTTTCAGTCACTCAGACTAAAATTTGAACAAATTACCTAGAACTGAAAGAGTCCATATTCTATTATTAAACCCAACCTGCCTAGTCTCATACAAACAGATAGTCTTCTCAAAATAGACCTGCCCCACAACTGAAAACGTGTAAGGAATTTTTTCTTACCAAATCAGTCACACATTATTATAATGCATCTTGCAGAGACTTACCCCAAACCACGATGCTTCGTTGGTGTCTAATCTTAATTTAGGGTCACTAATTTTCTTCAGATCTGGAATAGCTGGTGAACTGTAACCTAGGACAAATCCAAAGCTGAGGGGTCCCAAAACAGCAGCAAAGGTGGCCAGATAGAGCTTTCTGTTCTGGACTTTGCTGTAAAAGAGCCAGGCATGAGTCAAGCAGAAATTCTGCATGTGTATACAATTGTTGGTTCTCACATTACTGCAAAAGCCAAAGAAAATTCTGTTTTATAATATCCTTTATATGTACAAATTGTGTGACTTGGTCAATCAAGTATGTAAATAGATCAGTTCAATGTTTCAGAATCCTCAGTGCAAGCCAGCAGACAATCTCAATCCAGGTAAGAATCTAGAGATGTCTGAATACATAAAAAAAGTAATTTAAGTGTTCCAGAACACACAATTGAAATTGCCTATTTTGGTATCATCTTAGGGAGAGTTAGAGGTGGAGAAGGCTATCAAGGTAGTAGCAAGTGAGGTTAGAACCTGAACAAAACATAAACTGGAACATCTCTTTTCAATAAGTATCACTCAATCATAATTTTAAAAACGGTGAAATCCTGGTGCCACTAAAGTCAATCGGAGTTTTTCCATTGACTTCAATGGGACCAGTATTTCAAGCTATAAGTCACAGTCAACAGCCTAGGATCACAGCTAAAATAAAATATAGTCATAGTGGGCACACCATAAAATCAGTACTTGGAGGGGAACCAGTATGTCTATGTGCACACATATTGATTTGGACTTGAGTTTACAGATGTTTAATTCTCTCAGAGCTAGAATTAGAAAATGTTTCTTCCCTCCCCTCCCTCCCCCCCCCCCCCGGCCATTGGCAAAGCCAATGAAATTAGTAATAAAGGCAATGGCAATTTACCTACTTTTTGTGGGGACGGAGGATGGGGGGGGGGGTTACTGACTCATTTGGAATCAAACATTTCAGCCAGTTTAAGCACAAAAAACTCTCTTTTCTTAAGAAGTTTCAAACCATAGCCACAACTTCTGTCACCTGATTCTCCACAGAAACTGCTGACATGGCTGAGAGAACTGCATCAGTTGTTATCTAACCTCAAACAACAATCCATCATCTTCCCACCCACGCACAATCTCACAAATCCTTTTATTTTCAGAAGTGTGTCAAAACCTTATCTTTACTATTTCACAGTAACCTGTATTTAACATGAGATTAAAAGTATGCAAGAGAATTCGAAACTTTCCACCTCTGCTCTAAACATATTTCTGCAATCAGATCCCATCTCTAAGCCATTTTGATTTTAGACTGGAAAATTTACTAGTTCAAGGTGGGTCTGGATATAGCAAAAAAAATCTCCCAGCACTCAAAGCCAACTCTCTGTTTCTGCATGTATGTTTTTAAAAACATTTTTTCAGTCATCCTCTAACTCCTACTTACTTTTGTACCACGACAAAGTCCAACTTGAACTGAAGGATCTTTATTTTTTAAACTAGAATCAGAACTTTTAGAACTTCCAGATCTCTTTCCAGCCATACTTCTCAACATGCTTTTCAAAAGAGGAGTAAAAATATGACAAAATGACTTCACTGAGGTCATATCATCAGAGTGGCAAATCTGGACTAGAACCCATGTCTCCCAAGTCCCAGTCCCAATCCATCTGACCATAGTGCCTCCAGGTTTTACTCCTTACTCTGTTGCTTTCAAGACCCCACTCGCTTCTCTTCCTGTTACAAACATAATTACATCAACCTTGTCTTGAAGGGCCTACACTTGCTCATGACCCACTACAAGACTTGCCTTTGTCTTCACCACTGCTTGTGTTCCCATTTAACTTGGCAAGCTCTTTTCCCAAAAACTGCATTTTCTCTGAGCCCTTCGCCTTCATATCAGGTCCTTCATACTGTCACATCAGCTCACTAGAGCACTCTGCCCTCGTTCATAGTTTTTAAGGCCAAAAAGGACCATTATGATGATCTGATCTGACCTTCAGCATCACACAGGTGACAGAATTTCACTAGAGTGATTCCAGCCTCAAGCACTTTTGGTTGAGCTAGAGCATATCTTTTAGAAGACATCCAGATGTACATCCAAACCCTTTCTAAGTGTTGTTTAAAACTTACCTCCTTGGCTCCATTTTCAGTCAGCCAGATGTCAAGCAGCTTTCCTCACTGAGTCTTTTTCCCACCCACCCATTAGGCACTCTACTCCGCTGTGCCCAGAACTCATACTGTGACATTCTTCCATATTAATCACTGAGCTTGCCGCTATGTCTCAGGAGAGAGTTGCAGGAATGCCACATTATAAAACTATACTGTATTGTTTGAGGCCTTTTAGTTTGTTCTGTGAGAGCTATGTCAAAAAAACGCTTTTAACTAATTGACAAATTCAATAAAAGTAGGAAAAAGAACTCAAATGAGAGCTAGAGAAAGTATGAATGGAGTCTAGTCAGGAGCAAGGTCAAATATTCCAAAGCCAAATGGCATGTAGGCTGCAGCCCCACATGGGAAGGAGCAAGCAAAGCCACTGGAAACATCAGAGTAGGGATGGCAGTCATACACTGACACTTTGTTACTACTCAGCCAGGAACTCCAGTGTCTCCAGCGCAGGCAAGCAAGGGCTCTGACCTCAGGTAGACATCCAGCACAGGGAAGCTCTCAGCAGGCAGCAGCCATTGCTCACTTGGCTTCCTGGAGCTCAACAGGGGTTGGGATTCCTCAGCAGCCATCTGTCCAAAGTAGCGCTGTCCTGGCAATGGCAGTCCGGTGAGCCTGGCCTCAGCCTAGCGAAATAAAGGGACAAGCAACAATAGAAAAGTCACTGGAGTGCGGTAGTTGTGGAGAGTTACAAACCCCTCTCTGTAGGGCCAGGGAAGGGAGGGAGAACCCAGAGCTCGGGATAAGAGTCTACGGGGCGCAGGAATAGGTGCCCCATTCACAGGGATTGGAAGGGGCTATTTACTCTCCAGTGATGGGCACCAGCCCAGCGCTCCCCGTATGCACAACCCAGGGAGGGGGCAGCAGCTGCGGGACTGTGCGGACAGCGCCCCCCCCGATCCCTCAGACGGGAACCAGCTACCGCGCGCACGGAGCCTGACGCGCGCCGGGCCTCGCAGTTGAGGCTCCAGGTACCGAGGGAACAGACTGAGGGACCGACGGTCCCTTATGTCCAGTCCCCCGCAAAGCGTTTCCGGGGATTTTCTAGGCGTGGAGGACTAGCGAGCTCTATGGGTCTAGCTCTGACTCCCCGGACAGGCCAGCCTCGCTCTGCTGAAGGGATGGCTCTGGGCGGAGTCTCTGCCTGCTCCCTCGACGGCAGTTCGCCGCAACCCAGCCGCCTTCTCTCTCGATCCCTTTCCCTCTGTGGGGCCGGGAGAACGGAAATAGCGATAGGCCGGGGCGCAAGACACTGACGTGTGGTGTGCGCGCCGGAAGCTGCTCGGGTAGAGGCTGTGCCTGTAGTGGGATCTAGTGGCGGCAGGTTCGACCCCTGGGGAGAGGGGTGGGGCAGGACCCGACTTCACCCTCCAGGGCCCAGGCCACCTCCTCCCAAGGCCCCAGTGACCCCTGCGGGGAGGGATCGAGGTGTGGGTGGGTGCTAAGGTCTCGGCGAGCGCGCGGGTCGGGATCCTGGGGTGCAGCGGCTAAGCGGGGGTCGTGGAGAGGCAGTGACTGAATCTCTGTTTTGCTGCTGCAGGAGAAATGGCTGCAGAGGAATCCCAGCTCCTGTTGGGCTCCAGGGAGCCAAGTGAGCAATGGCTGGTGCCTGCTGAGAGACGCTTTGTGCCTGACACCTACCTAAGGTGAGTATTCCCGGAGCCCCCCGCCATAGCGTAGAGAAGCGCCCGACATTCTGCAGTGAACAGCGCAGCTGGCAAGTGGCGACACTTCCCCTCCCCACCTTACACAATAACCAGGTATAGGATCACAATGGTCCCTTCTGGCCTTGGAATCCGTGAAAACCAGGTTCTAGCCTGCAAGCATGCCCAGGCTGGGAATCGTTCCACAACTAGTGCTACATTTGTCCTTTAACAAAGGGTACGATGTTATATAGTTCAGGTCTTAGCAAGGCTTGCGAAAAGTTGCCTGAAGTTTTGACAGAAAAAAGTGATCAGACAGCATCTGATTATCGGGGTTTGTTCTGTATTTGGTTAACTGTACACTTAACACATTACCACCACTGTGACTAAAAGCAGTAGACTGTTGAGTTAGTTGCTTGACCAAAATCAGTAACGAAACAAATGCTGGAAAACTCAGAACAATTTCTGCAACATTTGCATACTCAGGAGATGGGTAGGTCAACTGGATGTTAAGCTTTTTGTTCTACTCAAAATCATTAGACTTACTAGTCAGAAACCAGAACAGATTTTGGTTTAAAAAAATATATATATAGGATTGAGTTTTGTTCCTCAGTCCATGTAATAACTACTGGCTCTAGCTATTGTGTGTATACAACAAACAAGGATCAGAGATTTTAAGAAGCTGATACATGCTTTACATGGAAAACCCTTCACCAGAGTGCAAGATGGGAGTATCTGTGAGAAATTAACAAAACCCATATTAAACTATGGTCATAATGTTAGCTGTCTTTCCCTAAGACTTCTATTAATTTAGAAGCCATTATTAATCTTGAGGGAAGTAAACTCTTGTTATCTGTAGGTGAATGGGCTGCTCTTCCTGCAGATCTGCTGTTCCTTTGGCATTGTCTATGTATGGGAAAACTAAGCATTTTGTTGCACCAATGCTATCAACAGGGAGACTATGGTGTAGATTGAACAGATTTACACAGTATTAAAAGCCTGTCTGTCTACACAGTAGCTTCTGTTGTTTGTAGCATTGGTACAGAAAAAGCTACATTTTCCTAACATAGAGGAAGCTATGTCTAGATACTGTCAGGATCCTAGAATCATAGGACTGGAAGGGACCTTGAGAGGTCATCTAGTCCAGTCCCCTGCACTGATGGCAGGACTAAGATATCTAGACCAGTGGTTCTCAAACTTTTTTACTGGTGACCCCTTTCACATAGCAAGCCTCTGAGTGCGACCCCTCCTTATAAATTAAAAACACTTGTTTATATATTTAACACCATTATAAATGCTGGAGGCAAAGCGGGGTTTGGGATGGAGGCTGACAGCTCATGACCCCCTGAGGGGTCCCGACCCCCAGTTTGAGAACCCCTGATCTAGACCATTCCATGTAGTGTCTTCATAAGTCTTCACAACTGTTCTTTACCTTTCCTCCTTGCAATGCTTTTAGGACACATACCTTACTTTAACATATTTTGCTATAGGAGACAAATTTATTATTGACTCTTGCAATCTTAAATTAATGCCTTTTCAGTACCTTGGATTTTGATTTCTACAGCCTAGGTTCAACTAGCTGTCTAATAGGTTAACCAGTGTAAGTGGCTAGTGAGAGACTCTTTGAAAGAATAAATAACTCATGGTGATTTTTAGTGACCTCAGCTTGAAGTACTGCTTATTTGTCTATACCTATATGAATCTATATCTTATGGAGGATGTACATAAAGTCTTATGTACCTCACTTTTGGTGTGATATTAGCCTGCCTGAATGCATAGAGTTAAATCAGAAGAAGCTGTAAGGGGGAAACTTGCTTCAAAAGAGGTTAAGATAACAGTGGCTGAGCCATTAATTGGGAAGAAGCTACTTACCTGGCTCCATCCGAGTTAGAATGGCTTGCTCTTCCCAGTGCTAAACCTAGGAGCAAAGGAGGATACTAAACCATTGCAGGACACCAGGCCAAAAAAGAGGAGTTGGTTGAGTTATTTGCCAGGGAGCATCAGTGAGAGCTGACAGGCATGAGAGAGAGACAAACTGCAACAGAATAGTCTGCTTCTACCAACTCAGAGATGGTGCTAACTGATCTAGATAAATTATACCAGAGTTGGCAAGGAAGGATTAAGGGTTAGGTAAGGGAAAATATACATATAGATGTTTACTGGTTTTACTCTTTGGTCTGTGTGCTTTGTACCTTTGCATGAATGTGTTTCGAATGAGCTGTTTTTGATTCATTTTAATAAGCTGCTGTCACAGGTTCCTGGAATGAAAGGGCTTACAAATGCCAAACCCACCTGGGCTGTTGCATTAATACAGTGGGAAACAGGGTGGCTGATATTCAGAGATCCAGTCTGAAGGTAGTTGAAGAGCATGGTTCTACCCAAAGAGAGGTGAAGGTAGCATGGCCCATACTCAAGAGGGACTAAGACGGATCTAAAGCATGTTTACAGGGAAAACAATGAAACTAGTACTTAGTAAAAGAGAAACATTAACTTACTGTGGCCAAATACATTTCCTAAGACCATTGAATCTACTTTGTAAATGCTATATAGTTATCTATTGTATGCCTGAAAAGTACTTTTTTGTACACTGACTTACATTATCAACATGAGGTTGAGAATGCTGATAAATCAATGATTAAAGATGAGAAATGTTTACATTATCTTTTTGAACAGAACTAACACAATATTTTGATGTACCACAGGTAAATTTTTCCATAACCTTATGGAGAAAAAGGACTTTGAAGCATGGCTTGATAACATTTCTGTTACATTTCTTTCTCTGACGGACTTGCAGAAAAATGAAACTCTGGATCACCTGATTAGCTTGAGTGGAGCAGTCCAGCTCAGGCACCTCTCCAATAACCTAGAGATTCTCCTTAAGCGGGACTTCCTCAAACTCCTTCCACTGGAACTCAGTTTTTATTTGTTAAAATGGCTTGATCCTCAGACCTTACTCACATGTTGCCTCGTGTCAAAGCAGTGGAATAAGGTTATAAGTGCCTGCACAGAGGTGTGGCAAACTGCTTGTAAGAACTTGGGTTGGCAGATAGATGATTCTGTTCAGGACCCTCTGCATTGGAAGAAGGTTTACTTGAAGGCTATTTTAAGAATGAAGCAACTGAAGGACCATGAAGCCTTTGAGACATCCTCATTAATTGGACATAGTGCCAGAGTATATGCACTTTACTATAAAGATGGACTTCTTTGTACAGGTGGGAAGCCCAGTAGCCTTGGAGTCTATTATGATGCTTAAAGATTTCTCATCTTTGAGCTTTACCATTTGTTTGGTAACAATATAGTTTGTTTAAGCTGATTCATGATAGCTGTGCTGTCGGTGGTGTTGGAGGAGGGATGGAATTGTAAGGAGTGAAGGTGGGAAACTGGGAGGCCATGCACCTAGCAATTAAGTTGAAACTGTTGCAGTTGTGTTTGTGTAATACTGAGACTTCATCGTTCCCTGAAAACTAGACCTTTCCTCATTAAGTAAGTCTCACCCTGCGTGAGTGGAGAGGAAGTACTTAATTTAAGACAAACATGGGGAAAAGCCCAGTAGAAGTCTGGGAATTACATGTCACTTTAATGCAGCCAGCTATCGTGTTCTTAAACTATAGGTTCAGATGACTTGTCTGCAAAGCTGTGGGATGTAAGCACAGGGCAGTGCATATATGGTATCCAGACACACACTTGTGCTACAGTGAAGTTTGATGAGCAAAAGCTTGTAACGGGATCCTTTGATAACACAGTAGCCTGTTGGGAATGGAGCTCAGGGGCCAAGATCCAACATTTCAGAGGGCATACAGGTGCAGGTATGTTGAGCTTTTATTCAACTTTTAAGTCCACCAATCAAATTGTGAATTTATCCCTATCAAATTAGAAACGGAGATTGGAATTGGACCATTGTACTGCAGACACTGCTATTTGTGCTGTAAGTTTAATATTGTGAATCAGTTTCTCATTTTTTTTGAGGGGGAACCTGCCGCGGGGGGGAAAAAACCAACACAAAACTACAAATATGCACACTAGCTCTGCTTGCTGTTTGGGGTCAGTCCTAGGCTTAGGCACACCCTGGTCTGCAGGGTCATGGACACAATACAGGTGGTATAGTTCTGGTAGTATAGTACTTGATGCCTGATCAGTGTGATATGGAGCACAATTCACCAGGGCCACTTACATCCCAAGACGGGGGAGGATTTGGGGAGAGGGATGAGGTAGGCCCAGTGGATCTGACCTTGCCTGTATCACTAGTAACTCTTCACATCTCTCTTCCTCTGGAGGGGCTTACAGCAGGTGTAACAGGCTGCAGTAGCAGCTGCAGCTCCACACCCTGGAGGGAGAATTCCCTCTCACCAACTCTTCCTCACGTACAGCTTGGTTATTTGGGCTGGTTCGTGGGCCCACAGTTTGTCCTTTTGAGTTGGAAGGGTATCTGGAATTTACTAATTCTGCTATGTAAACATGCCCACTTAGAAATTCATCTTGCACCAAGGACAGGTGGCTACCTAGCAGAACAGCAGAGGCTTTAAATGTAGTAAGTTTTATGGGGGCGTTTTGATGGGCTAAGGCTTTTCAGAACTAGGATATTTAAAACAAAATGACTTCTGGAACACCTACAATGGGGACTGGCCTAAATAATTAGGTTACACTACACTTAATTCATACATCAGTCAAAACACAACCCTGCTAATAAACTCATGGAGAAGAACCAGTAGCCTTGGGATCTAAGCTTTAAGGGGTGGAAATAATAGATTCATGTATTTAAAGTAACCATTCAATCTGTTTAAACCATTAGAATCTTTGAAAATTGAGGTTAATTGTGTTGGCCTGGTACCCTCATCTCAGATGAGATGGAGGATAAATGTAGAGAGTGGTGCTATTCATTTAAAATCCTTCTTGCTTGTAGTTTTTAGTGTGGACTACAATGATGAACTTGATGTTCTGGTCAGCGGTTCTGCAGACTTCACTTTGAAAGTATGGGCCTTATCAACAGGAATGTGCCTGAATACACTTACTGGACACACTGAATGGGTCACTAAGGTAGGGTTGTATTGATGTAGTCAAATCTTGCAAGATAATACTGTGCATGTGTGTGTGTTTTACACACATCCCATGTCTCCTCAAGTGGTATTCCTTCACTTGCAGCCATACAGGGGTGGGCTGTCAGTAACCAGAGATAAGCAGTTGATGCAGGAATTGTCAGTTGTGATTCAAAGAAAATCGTGTTAAGATGTTACAAAATAACCCTTTGGCAGAAGAGAGACAAGGTGGGTGAGGTAATATCTTTTACTGGATCCACTTTTGTTGGTGAGAGAGACAAGCTTTCAAGCCACACAGAGCTCTTCAGGTCTGGGAAAGGTACTAAAAGTAATCACCTCACCTACCTAGTCTCTCTAATATCCTGGGACCAACATGGCTACAATTATATTTCATAGAAGAGGCACTTACAAAAGCTACAGTGAAAACATTCAATCCACTTACATGATGTAGTTCCTATAGCAAAGTGAATGGAATGATTAGGGTTCAATGTTTTATTCCAGGAATGAGTGTGATTGTACTGAAGCCAAGCTACTTTTAATTACAATAAAAAAAGTGCTGCTTGTCTGTAAAGTGTACAGTCAAAATGAAGGTGAGCAAAGTTTTCTCAAATGAGGAAGCTGGAATGCTTAGTTCTTAGCTAGTCAGGGTGATTCTAGAATCAAGCTTAACATGAGAGGGTTTTCTGTCACAGTGAGTTGTCAGCAGTGGGAACACAAAGTCTTAATTGTTCTGGGTTCTTTTTGATGACAGAGTATTCTTCCTTAAAAGAACCTAGGTCCCACAGGCACAGTCATAGCAGAATTGCAAGTGTATTTAAACCTCCATTACTCAAATTGTTAATAAACCAGAGCAAGTTTTACACTAGATTTGAATAGGTAATTTAACATTTTACAAAATAGGGAATCTGTTTAGTGAGCTTTAGACCTATTTAACTATTTCTTCAATTGCAGGTGGTTTTGCAGAAGTGTAAAGTCAAATCTCTCATGCATAGTCCTGGGGATTATATTCTTTTAAGTGCAGATAAGTATGAAATCAAGGTAGGTACTGTGTCTGTCTAAATATGTATCACAGTGCAGAGAAGTATGGTACTTTCTGCATGTAGGGCATGCATTGGAGCTTTTAAGAGCACATAGGCTGTGGGGAAAAATTCATCAGTGAAGCATTGTATAGAAGACAAATGGGTCTTTGAAGTTAGTGGTGGTTCTATGCTTTTCTTTATATTTTAAGACTGAGTATCAGATGGCTGGGTGTGCATTAAGTGGGTAGCCCTGGGTTTGCAATAAGGCATAAGTCCAAGTGCCTTCAGCCTCTGCCAACTGTACTCTTGTTGGAAACTCTTCTTCAGTAAGGGGGTGTATAGGTTGGGAGGAGGAGTTCTGATTTTAATAAATAGTTTAGAGCTTCACAATGTTTCTCATAAGTGTGCTCATGGGGACTTTATTAATCTTCTGTTTGGGTAGAAAGCAACAGAGGGTCCTGTGGCACCTTTAAGACTAACAGAAGTATTGGGAGCATAGTCTTAAAGGTGCCACAGGACCCTCTGTTGCTTTTTACAGATTCAGACTAACACGGCTACCCCTCTGATGTTTGGGTAGAGAAAGTTAATACAGTTAAGAAGACTAGCAAAAGATTTGGTGAAACATTTGTTGTTGCTAAAACTAGTCTGTTTTCTTGTTCACTTACTCTGTATTCAAGAGATTGAGTATTAACTAAAAAAGCCTCTTCAGTGGAACTCTTCAGGCTTGAATCAATACTACTACTATTCTGTAGACTGAAAGCAAGAAAAACCTGAAAACCAAATACTTTCTGTAGTCAGGCACTCCACTTCCAGAAATTGTCTGAAATATAACTTGTCTAAAGTCACTAGTTGTTGGCAGCCCAGAATGACTACCACATAAATAAGTGCAAAGCAATTGCTCTGTGTTCATGTAGCAGTTTACAGCTTGAGATGCTTTATAGTATGAAAAAAATAGATTTTTTTAAATTGCAGATTTGGCCTATTGGAAGAGAAATAAACTGCAAATGCTTAAAAACCCTGTCCGTATCTGAAGATCGCAGCATCTCACTGCAGCCCAGACTGCACTTTGATGGTAAATACATAGTGTGCAGTTCAGCTCTAGGATTGTACCAGTGGGACTTTGCCAGCTATGATATTCTCAGGTAAATTTTTCAGTTTGAGACTAACTTTGCATGTGAAGTTTTACTGTTGAGGTTCAAAACCACTGTGGTAGACTACAGAGCCATTTGGTGGGACAAGGAAGCATAAGGACCATCCCTCTCATGGTACTGTTAGGCTTGAGACACATCCTAAAACACCTCAGAATTTAGTGGAATGATGTAGTCAGATGTCCTACAAACTGCAGGTGAGGGGGTCAGAGAAGATTAAGTTCTGTTATGGCCTTACTCTTAATTGTATGCTCAGTCCCAGAATAGTGTTGGCACCCAAAATCATAATTTCCCAAGAATAGGATTTATTATGGAAATACTGACAGACCTCTTTTGAAGGATACTAGCTCATTCAGCCAGCTGTGGCTCTAACCCAAAAGAAAAGCACAGTTTTACCTTTGTTACCTGCCTTTGGGTAGTTTAACCTCCTAATCTGGCTTCAAATATATCTTTGTGGGACATTTTCTAATAAGAAGGAATGGACCTAGAGCAGCCTCTATTGGGGCGTGTGAAGGGGAGACACCATATAGTGAGGGGGTTCCTCCTGGGAACACTGGGTAAATTTTTCAGAAGTGCCTCCCTTTTGGAAACTTAATATCAGACTTGTTTTTTGTTAAGAGGGTGGCTTTAGTCTACAGTCATTAAGTTTTAAATAGGCAATCTTAAATACACAGAGCCTGAACTGGAATTACAGGCCTGGATTAAGGCATATTGGCAGCTCTTCAGGGAAACTAACTACTTCTTCCTTAAATCATTTTTTCCTTAGACTCCAATTTTCGCTCTCTGTAGATGCATATAGGGGATGAAGTTTAATAATATACAGTGATACCAATTCTGATTTAAACACTGTCTTGTCTTTCAGGGTCATCAAACCTCCTGATTTTGCAAACTTGTCCTTGCTGGGCTTCGGAGATATATTTGCCCTATTATTTGATAACAAATATCTGTATATAATGGACTTGAGGACAGAAAAACTGATTAGCCGGTGGCCCCTGCCTGAATATAGAAAGTCAAAGAGAGGTTCGAGCTTTCTGGCTGGTGAAATGTCTTGGCTAAATGGACTAGATGGCCAAAATGACATGGGCCTGGTTTTTGCCACCAGTATGCCAGACCACAGTATTCATTTGGTATTGTGGAAAGAACATGGCTGAAGATGTGGCAGGATATTCATGAGTCTGGGGCTGGAAGCAGTGTGTCCATGAAAGAAGACTTTGCATGAACCAAAGTTGCACACCTAATGGTATCATCATGCAATGCACAATCATTTATCTTTTGTTTTCTAGGGCATTTGGGAGAGATGGGCTTGTTTTGACATAATACAACACAGCATGCTAACAATATTTGCCAATGAATTTAATCTGTACTCGTATTTAAGCATACATATTTGGGTTTTCTTGACAAAGTATAGATTATAAAAATTTAAATCACTCAGATTTATCGTTTAAGTCTAAAATGAAATGGTGTTTGATCTGAAAGACTTCTATCCTATATCTTTTGCTGAAACAAAAGGTGAAGCTACTATCTTGTTATGATAGGCTTTTATACATGTAACATCAAGTGCTAATCACAGTGCTAAAACTGCACCAGTACAAAGAATACTCAGTGCACAACTGCATGGTTTCCTCAACTATCAGCCTATTCAGGAACTTGGTTTCTCCTTATTGTAGTTTTAAACTCTTAGCAACCTGAAGTCAAGGTTCTTCTCGGCTCCTTGGAGCTTGTTTCTGGGACCTTGAAGTGAAAAAATTCTCTAAGTCCTTTTGCCACTATCAGAATATTTCTTGATGACAGCGATAGCTTGTTTCTTTAAGTAGGGTGCTGTGTTCATGTGATATTCCCATCCCTTGGCCAGACTCGGGCAAATTCTTAGACATAAGCAGCATAAATAACTGCAGGATTTGAACTTGGAGAATTTGTGGGCAATTTTTTCCACAGTTCACTGCTGGAGTGGAATTGCCACAGAAATAAACAATCTTTTCGTGGACAGGGATACAACACAATAAAACCAACCTGCAAGTTTAGTGTGCCATTGCACAGTTATTGAATAAATATTTTGGACCATGTGTTGGTCTTTCCTCAGGGACTGAAACATGGAATATTTATTTGCACAAAATTCTCCAGCAGTTCATCCAGTATGGCTTTATTAACATTGCATAACTTTTCTAGAGTTTGATTGAGCACAGTTTAATCCATACATTTAGGGAAAACATTAAGGGAAAGGAACTTGTTTAAGGCCGAGGCAGCAGGCTTTAGGCTCAGACATTGTGTATCAAATGACATCTAAGGGCTGTCTACCATCCAACATAAGAGTGTGCTAATGAGTACAGAAGTACCTGTTAAATCTGGATTGGAGAAGGAGGATGAAAATTGTGACATTGTGAATACACCCTGTTTTCATAAGAGTTCAGGAGTTCTAAACATAAAAGAATAGAACTAAAATAATCCACTGTACTCTTCTCTGACCAGTTTTACTAGGCCTGACCACTGTAGAGGGTAAAGATTTTTAGTAAATATTTTTAATAGTAGGTATTCAAATATTATGCTGAATCTGACTTTTATATTTAAAAGCTGTATCTATCATTACCTGACTCCTATGCTTTAGAACTGCATTTCTACATTTTGAAAATAAAATTTCCCCTCCATGTCTATTTTTACACTACTTCTAAATATAAGGCTGCTTGAAGATTAATGACTCTGTCCTTTACCTAACACACTTACATGGCTCCAATCACTGTAATAGCTAAGCATTTGAATGTACATATCCTCACATCACCCCTTGGGTAGGGCAGTATAATAATTCCTTTTTCGCAGATGGGGAACTGAGGACCAGAGCCTCAAAGGTGTTTAAACACCTCACTCCCATCGATTTCAAGCAGGGTTACATACCTACATATTTTTGAGGATCTGGAGCTGATTGACTTGGGAAGTCACACACACAAAATAATTGATCCCAGGTGTTTAAAACCAGGGTCCTAACTCATTCAACAAAAACAAGTTACCATTATAAAGAGGTGAGACTGGTTAAAATACACAACTTGATTGCAGCTGTAGTGAGGAGTGATGTTCACTTCTTTTTTTTGGGACACTTCACATGGTCAGCTAATCACCACAGCTAATAAGATGAAACAAAATATGGGTGAATTGTCAGTTTAGTCATGGTGTCATATGACATTTTGGAAACAAAATGGGCCTGTAGTGTTTCCTACCTTTTCCCCACCAAGTCAAAAGCACTCAACTAGAATGGGGTGGTGAAAAAAGTGCCACTACAGAAGAATTACATTAATGTGTGGTGTGCTAAGTGGTCCTACACTTACACTGGCTTTAATACTCAATCTCTTAACTTTATGCAGTGTACCTATTCAATGGTTAGCTTGAATTTAGTTGAGCAACTAACTATAGATTCTTTATGCACTAGCACAGCCATACTAACAGATACTTGACTCACTTGGACAAATAGAAAGGGTGTTAGTGGGATACCTCAATATAATCAGCTAGTGCTTTACAGAACAGCTAAACCATCAGAGCTAACCCAAGTCAAACTAAAGGGATAGCCCTCTATCAAGCAAGCAGGGTATGTATAACTATTCAATAAGCACATTACCGCTACTGATAACTTGCTACCATTCACTTTAGGCGGTGCTCAAGCACCACCAAAATACAAGGGAGTTGCTTATTATTGTACCACCTTCTATCCTTCCCTTGCCCTGCGCCCTCCCCACCCTCCATACACTATCTGGGCCTACAAGGGTTTGTCTAATTAGTGGTGCAGCACCATGAGCTGAGGATGAAGTCTGCCCCACAGAAACACATAATGGTGACCTAGTGAAGAGCAGTATAAACAAAACAATGCTTATCTGTGCTGTGGATGATTACTTGGATAATGCTTATTTTGATGGAATATATGTAAAATACTGATTTAGACTCATTTTGAGAAGGTCAGCCACCACAATGACAATGAGTATCAAGTAGTTAATTCAGTCATTTACAGTGGGAACCCAAAAGTGTAATATAAGAGTCAAATTAAAAACTGCTGAATGAAAACCTAAATGCTACATGGAAACCCTGTATGAGTAAAACCCCTTCTCTAATGCCCCAATCCTGCAGTCTGTTCTGTGAAGATAGATTGCTGCACCTCCACAAAAGCTCACTGATAAGGAACTGAATGTGGATGTAACGGTTTGGTGGGCAGAGCAGATTGTCAGACTGCACCCTAAAGTTATTTATAGAAATCAAAGATAACCTGTCTACCGCCCTAAATGGTAGACAGCAGGAAGTCCCCACTACCTAACAATGTTGCCAGAAATTTCCTCAGTAAGGAGGGCCCTTCTGCAAGGGGAACAGATTTGGCTTTTGGTATCTTAGCATACAAAACATGTCACCACTGTCACTATTAATAAAGCATGAATGAACACATTAGTAAACAAGTAACTAGTTAAAATAATACAGTAGTACAGGTTAACTCAAAGGAGCAACACAATAGATCTTACCAGATTTACAAAAAAACTAGAATCCAACTAATAATCTTTCTTCATAATAAGATGAAAGATCATGGAAAACTGAACACAGCTTTAGCATTCAACAGCCTCCTCTCCTCCACCGAGAAACAAAACAGCCTTCCTTTCAAGTAACTAACTACTACCAACTTTTGCTCCTCAAAAGCTGTCTGTGAGGTCCCCTGCACACAGCTGAGACCAATTAACATTTTTAGGCAACTAGGGGCAGCTGAAAAAGGCAGCCCTTTTAATACCATCTAAGGTTAAGAAACAGTTCCCTCTCAAACATCCATCCCACTCCTTTTTATTGCATTTTTTGCTTATTCAAACAAAATTAATGTTTTGTTCATTAGTGTTACAATACAGAATTACTAAAATTTGTATAAAATACTATTGTTCGGCCACTAAAATAGAATGTAGGGTAAAATTTAAACAACTCGATTTGCAAAGTCATTTTTCACACTACTTTGGTTACTCTTTTATTCAGTAGAACTTGCACATGACACTAATTTAGATCATTTTAATATTTTGTACCTGGGCTAATTATTTAAGATAATTCAGCAGCATGGTGGTCAATAAGTAATTACTGTAGGTCTAATTCTACCCATCTCTTAATGCTTTAGAACCTTTTATATAAAGTAAACAGGTAAAAGTCAATATTTTGCTATAAGTAACCCTGTAGTTGCCAGAACACGTTCCATCCTTTCTACCCCCCTTTCAATATCATTAATTGGGTTGTTGCTCAGCTGCAAACACTCCACAAAATTTTCTGTAAAAACAAAAAGTCCACAGCATTGCTGATCAATTGTTTGCTCCTTGTTCCTCTGAGACGCTTCATTAGTGGTTTGAGGCTCCAGTTTGAATTCCCTCTCCTGGCTTTGCATGGTGACTGATGCCTAAATCTAGCTCTTGCAGCCACCCTTAAGGCACATATGTTTTCCCTAGTACCTCAGGCCTTTTGATCACCATGCATTAAGAACACAAGAACGGCCATACTGGGTCAGACCAATGGTCCATCTAGCCCAGTATCTTGTATTCCAACAGGGGCCAGTGGCAGATGCTTCAGAGGAAATGAACAGAACAGGACAATTGAGTGATCCATCCCGTTGTCTAGTCAGAACTTCTGGCAGTTAGAGGCTTAGGGACACTCGGTTGCATCCCTGACCATCTTGGCTTTCAGAGAATGCTACCATGGAGGTTCTGAACTTTAATTTCTTAGCTAGCAGCCTAAATTAGTCCTCAAGGACTTCTCTCCTACCTTTCCTAGGTCAGTGGTTACCAATCGGTTAATTGTGATCAACTGGTTGATCCTGGAGACTATCCCAGTTGATCGCGATCTCCAGCTGCAGTGGTGCTGCCCGCTGCTAAGGCAGGCTCCCTGCCTGCTGCGGCCCCATGCCACTCCCAGAAGTGGCCAGCATGCCCCTGCGGCAGGGGGCAGGGGTCTCCATGCACTGCTCAAGCCTGCAAGCATGGCTGAGAACAGGGAGATGTGGCCAATGGGAGATGTGGGGGCGGTGCCTGCAGAGGGGGGTAGCACGTGGAGCCACGTGCCCCCCCCCCCCCGGGGGCCACATTGGCCCCTTCCAGGAGTGGCGTGGCCACGTAGTGCACTACTGGCTGGCAGGGTGGGGGGGTGGCCCGACTTGTGATGGGGAGGAGGTGTCAATGTGCCTGAGTGGGGCTGGGACAGGTAAGGAGCCTGCCTTAGCCCCGTTGCAATGCCGATCGGCAGCCGCCCGAGATAAGTGCCTTCCGCTGGGAGCCCGCACCCCAACCCTGAGCCCCCTCCTGGAGCCAGCACCCCATACCCCCCCTGCACCCCAACACTGACCCAGCCCAGAGCCCCCACTCTGACCCAGCCCCCTCCTGCACCCAAACTCCCTCCCAGAGCCCACCCCCCTGCACCCCAACACTCTGCCCCAGCCCAGAGCCACCTCCTGCATCCATACTCCCTCCCAGAGCCCACCCCCTCCTGTACCCCAAATACTCTGTCCCAGCCCAGAGCCCCCTCCTGCATCCAAACTCCCTTCCAGAGCTTGCACTCCTCACCCCCTCCTGCACCCCAACCCCCAGACTCAGCCCGGAGCCCCCTCCCACACTGTGAACTCCTTGGCCCCAACTCAGACCCTGCACTGTCTCCCGAACCCCAACTCCCTGCCCCAGCCTGGTGAAAGTGAGTGAGGGTGGGGGACAGCGAGCAATGGAGTGAGTGGGGCAGGGCTTTGGGAAAGGGGCGGGGCCTCAGGGAAGGGATGGGATAGATCCTGGGTTGCCCTTAAATTCAAAAAGTGATCTTGGTGTAAAAAGATGGAGATCACTGCCAGGTCATTGGTACATGTAGGTACTACAACCCCCAGCTCCTCCCTTGCACAGCACATAACTCTGCCTAGATGTCCTGTGAGATCTGCAACCTTCACACTCAGGTTGAATTTTTGCCAGAACTTCAGACAGACACACCTGCAAGAGAAGGAGAACATGAAATCCAGGGTCAGACCGTGGCACATCTTGTCAACTGCTTTGTGTTAGAGGAAGTACTTGTTCTGTTTTCCCTTTCTGCACAAAAGCAATTATCAGTGTTTCAGTTTGCTCTCAGATGGGTCACTGTACATTGTGACTTGTCAAAGGACCTGTTAATTATATTACCTTTAGAATCCAAAGGCTTATGTCTATCTACAAAACCCACCCCAGGCATGTATGGGCCTAACAGCCATTTTAACATATTGGGCAATCACCTCCTTTTAAAACTAATGCTTCTAATTACAATATAATGTATTCCTCTTAAAAACTGGGAAGGGAAAAATACCTTTCCTCAAGGGTGCCTACCAATCCTTCATCCCACTGTTTTTCTCCTCTTAGCATCTGACATCCATCCCTGATGCCCTCTTTCTCCAGTTGCTATAAAATTCCTTGTTGTACTGAGCCACAGCAGATGACAGCGTGGGCTCAGACTGGAGCATAAGCTCTGGGACCTTCCCCCCTAATGGGGTCCCTGAGCCTGGGTTCCAGCCTGAGTGCAAACATCTATTCCGCAATTAAACAGCCCCTTATCCTTAGCCAAGTCAGCTGGTACGGGCCAGAAGCAGGTTTTTAATTGCAGTATAGACTTACTCTCTGTGCTGCGGTTCCTCATCTGTAAGACAGTACACCTCTACCCCAATATAATGCTGTCCTTGGGAGCCAAAAAAATCTTACCACGTTATATCGAACTTGCTTTGATCCACCGGAGTGTGCAGCCCCGCCCCCCTGGAGCGCTGCTTTACCACGTTATATCCTAATTCATGTTATATCGGGCTGCGTTATATCGGGGTAGAGGTGTACTTTCTTACCCCTTGAGGATTAATACATTAACGATGTAGGCTCAGATACTATGGTACCATACAGGTATCTAAAATAGACACAGTCAATTACATGTATGCATATACAATTAATCTGTCTTGCACAGGGGAAAAAACAACAAAAACATAAACCTCCTTCTACCTCGAGCTTGCTAGTAGACTTTGCCTAGGCCTGGAGGAGGATCTCATGGAGCTCAATACATTAGCCAGGAATGAGAGTGAATGCAATGCTAAGGTTCCAGCTCATGCAGAATATGACAGCCCCTGCCATGAGACAGGGTACTGGGAGCATGTTAGTCTGTGCTCCAGGCCCTCCACTGGCTCCCTGTGTGTTTCTAGACTCAGTCCTGATCTTCAAGGCTATTACCAGGACGGACATAGCAACATCAACAACCACATTTCTATGCATGAAACACAGACATCTATGCTTCTCACAAGCTCCAGGGTTAGGGTAACCCTAAGCCTTGAGCAGTCTAACTCCCCACCCTCTTGGACAAGCCATAGCTACTGTGGCAGACTGTACCCCATGACCACCCTTTTTACAAGACTATGATAAATTTTGTACAAAGTATGTTTTGTGAGGTATCATTTGAAAACTCACCATCTGCTAAACATTACTGGCCTGGTACAATGTGTGTGGCAACATTGTTAATGTAAAGTTATGATTCTACTGTATAACATTGCTGTAACATGTGCCAAAGTTAGAAGGCGAGCCCAAGCCAGTTTTTCAGAGACAAAGACACACTGGCACCCCAGCCAGGTATCAGCATAATCATATAAACAGTGGCCTCAAAATCACCTCCCCCCACCAATCTCTATACTCATGGCAGCTACAGTGCTTGAAACACAAAGGAAGCATCATTGTACTGGGGGAGCTATGGGCGGCGGGTACAACAGGCCAGGGAAGGCTAAGCCGTGCACTGGGGCTGGCCATGCACGGCTGGCCGGGCATGGGGGGGGCTGCCAGCTCAGCCCAGTGTGGCTGGCCCGGCGCTCGGGGGTGGCCCGGCGTGGCTGGGAAGGGCAGGCCACGGGGCTCCTCCAGTCATGGAGGGTGGGTCAGGGCTCCTCCTGTTACGTGGGTGGGCGGGGTCTCAGGAGGAAGGGGCATGGCCTGCAGGCTAGCCTCCCCAAAGCAGGGGTTCACCCACCACCCATGTGGGGAAGGGTCTTGGCTGGGTGGCTTTTCAGACAAAGATTGCTGATAGCATATGATGAGATTCAAACCTTTGTTTTGAATCCATTTAAAAGCTTCCTAAATTAGGTATTAATTTGCATATTATCTTTTATTTTCTTTGTAACCAAATCTGACTTTATGCCTCATTACTTGTAGTCACAAAATCTATCTTAGTTAATAAACTTGTTTTATTGTTTTATCTAAACCAGTGTGTTTGGAGTGAAATGCTTGGGACCCTCCATTTGAGATAACAGGACTGGTGCATCTCATTTTCCATTGCTGAAATGACAGACTTTCTATGAGCTTGTATTGTCTAGGAGGAGAGAGCTGGCCATTACAATATGCACAGTTTTGGAGACAAGTCTGGGACTGGGAATTTGCTGGTGTCACCCTGTATGTAATTCATGAGTGGCTGGCCAGAGCATTCATGTAATTCTGCTGGGAGTGATTTTGCATGCTAGAGACTGTGTGATGATAGGACCAAGAGTGGTTTGTTCTCACAGCAGTGCAGCATAAAACACCCCATATGTTGGAGATTTAAAGGGACACAGCTGTTCAGCAGTCCAGATACCCTAGGGAATGACAGTTAAGTTCTCCGCTGCCTTCCCTCTGAGTGCTTCCCAGTAGGAGGAGGAGGCACTAGGGAGACTGATCTTGTGATAGAAGGGAAATACAAAGCCAAGAAGACACATTTATGCCCTTTTACTGCTTTATGAAGCTTCTCCCCCCGACATCCGCATTATATAAAGAAGCCAAAGCTTATTGTTTCTACTTATGAATTCTCTCTTTAAAATCATGGAGCAATATTTAATATTGTACAAAAAGGACTTAGTCAATCTAGCCAGAAAAGGTGTTGGTGGTGATATTGCCTCCCTCATAACTTTTAGCTCAGTGATTAGGGCACTTACCCAGTTCAATTTCCTCTCCTCTGTTTGAGGGGGAGAAATATTTTGTAACACCCCCGTTCAAAATCTACCTGTGTTCACAACCTACACACTATTGTAATAATGTTTGTACAAGGTATGCCTTGTGAGATATAATGTAAAAACTCAATTTGCTGATCAATAATAACATGGAGTTCCCTTCCACACAGACTTCCTGTCACCTTGCTCCCAGCTGGAAATGCTTCTCAAAGGGGGGACAGGACTATAAAAAGAAGGGGCAGATGACCTAAAAGATATCTCGTTTTCTCCCTCCCCAACACGTTCTCTGCACCTTAATAGACAAAAGAAGTAGCGGTTGGACTTTGCGGGAGGGGTCCTGATCTAAATAGCTTGGTCAGTAAAACTGCTGAAAGCATGTGGTGAGAAAACTTTGCTTTGAATCTAAGGGCTTGTCTACACTAGTACATTACAGCACTGCCACTTTCTTGCTCAGGGATGTGAAAAAACACCCCACTGAGCACAGCAAGTTTCAGTGCTGTAAAGCGCCAGTATAGACAGTGCACCGGCATTGGTAGCTACGCCCCTCGTGGAGGTGGGTTTTTTAGAGCGCTGGGAGAGCTCTCTCCCAGCACTCTGTCGTGACTACACAAGACACATTAAAGCACTGCCACGGCAGTGCTTTAGCATTGCTAGTGTAGACTAGACCTATATAGTTTAAGTTAGTCACCAGTAAACATTTTACCTTTATTTTTCTTGTAATTGTTTCTGACTTTTACACCTTGTTACTTGTACTCAGTTAAAATCAATCTCTTTGTAATTAATAAACTTGTTTTATCTAATCCAGTGTGTTAAAATTAAAGTGGCCAGATAACTATTTAAAATAATAAACTGGCATAGTATTCCCTTAAAAGAATAACAGACATAATATATTTGTACTGTCCAAGAGAGGGCTGGGCAGTACAGGGCATACATTTCTGGGGGAAGATCTGAGATGGGGTGCGTTGGGGTCACCCTGAGCATAACTAAGGCTGGTAAGAGTCAAGGTGTGTCTGGCTGGCTGCAGCACACACACACTTACATGGTGGAGGCTGTTTGTGAGCAGGCCAGGTTGGCGGCGACAGCAGCAAACCATTGTAAAGGGCACCTCAAGTTACAGAGCGGGGATGACACAGCTACACAGTCTGGATTGTGCACCGGTATATAACAAGAGGTCTCCCACCCATCAGAAGCATGCTGTAATCACCCACGTATGGGATATTATGATGTAGGTCCCTCTCAATCTCTCCTGTTGAAACTTCCATTTTGGATAAATAAAGCGCCATGGGGGGAGGGAGCAAGGTGAGAGAGAGAGAGAATGACTCCATATCCTGGTGGCTAAAGCACCCAGCGGGAGGTGGGAGACCCAGGGTCCAGTTCCTCTGCTCCAATGATTATTTCTCCAAAGTGGAACATCTTCAGTGGGAGAGACTGAGAAGTGCTACATCAGAATATTCCATAGCTCAGGGGTTAGAGCACTCTCCTGAGAGGTGGGAGACCCGTGTTCAAATCCTCTTTCCCTATTAGACAGAGAAGAGAATTGAACCTGGGTTTCCCATATCCTGAATAAGTACTCTAACCACTGGGGTAAGAGTTAGAAAGGTGGCAGGGGCATCACCAATGCGAGGAACAGGCAAGAATGGCTTAGGCACCTAACTCCATGAGAGGGATTAGCTTAAGACACACACCTCATTGACATCTCCAACTGGCTAGTTTAGGTGAGTTCCTGTCTAGTGTGCTGGCTTTTATAGATCCCATTCTTAGGCACCTGTCTGTTCCCCTTGCACTGTATAGGGTGCCTGTCAGGGTACACCCCCCCAAATCTGAACTCTGGGGTACAGATGTGGGGACCTGCATGAAAGACCCCCTAAGCTTATCTTCTACCGCTTAGGCTAAAACTCTTCCAAGACACAGTCTTCTGCCTTGGACAGATATTGCTGCCACCACCATGTGATTTTCACAAATATTCAAGGAAGGATCACTTGGAATCCCTATCCCCCCAAAACCCTTCACCCCCTTTCCTGGGGAGGCTTGAGAATAAAATACCAACCTGTTGCCTTAGTAATGTGACCATAGACCAACCCCTTGTCTAAGGGCTTTGGAATCAAAGGATTTTTTTAAAAAAAGGTAAATTTTATTAAAAAGAAAGAACATCTGAAAACTCAAGCTTTAGGGATTAAACACCAAAAATAACTTTCTTGGGGTTCAGCTTAAAGGTTACAAGCAAAACAAAAGCACCTGGGGTTAGCATAGAGGAATCCACAAACCAAAACAACCAAAAAGGTTCCTAATTGCATCTGTCTTAACTTTTCCTGTGCTACTTACATATCTGGGGTTCCAAATGAGGAGTTTCTAGGTATGATGCGGATGATTTCCCATACCTGGCTTAAAGCTTACAGCTTGTTGCTGCCTTCTCCTCTCTCCAGCCTGAGAGACAAAGAAACCCCCCCACACACACACCCAGCAGTTTTTCCAATTTGAAAGGGTACAGCCTTCCTATTGGTTCCCCTGGTCAGGTGCCAACTCAGGTTAAGCTTCTGTCATAACTATAAAGGGAAGGGTAACAGCTCTCCTGTGTACAGTACTATAAAATCCCTCCTGGCCAGAGACTCCAAAATCCTTTTACCTGTAAAGGGTTAAGAAGCTCAGGTAACCTGGCTGACACCTGACCCAAAGGACAAATAAGGGGACAAGATACTTTCAAATCTTGTGGGGGGGGAAGGCTTTTGTTTGTGCTCTTTGTTTTGGGGGTTGTTCGCTCTTGAGACTAAGAGGGACCAGACATCAATCCAGGCTCTCCACATCTTTCTGAACAAGTCTCTCATATTTCAAACTTGTAAGTAAACAGCCAGGCAAGGCGTGTTAGTTTACCTTTGTTTTCTCAACTTGTAAATGTACCTTTTACTAGAGTGTTTATCTCTGTTTGCTGTACTTTGAACCTAAGGCTAGAGGGGGGTCCTCTTAGCTCTTTAAGTTTGATTACCCTGTAAAGTTATTTTCCATCCTGATTTTACAGAGATGATTTTTACCTTTTTCTTTAATTAAAAGCCTTCTTTTTAAGAACCTGATTGATTTTTCCTTGTTTTTAGATCCAAGGGGGTTGGATCTTGATCCACCAGGAGTTGGTGGGAGGAAGGAGGGGGGATGGTTAATTTCTCCTTGTTTTAAGATCCAAGGGGTTTGGATCTGTATTCACCAGGGAATTGGTGAAGAGTTTCTCAAGGCTTCCCAGGGAAGGGAATTAGCTTTGGGAATGGTGGCAGCGGACCAGATCTAAGCTGGTAGTTAAGCTTAGAAGTTTTCATGCAGGCCCCCACATTTGTACCCTAAAGTTCAGAGTGGGGAAGCAGCCTTGACAGCTTCTCTTAACCCTTTACAGGTAAGGCAATTAGGGTACAGCTGCTAAGGAGGATTCTATAGCTACTGACTGACTGGGTGTCCATAAAAGGTAGCTACCCCCCTCATTTTTCACAGTGCCTAAGACACGCTTTGTGGATTCCAGTGATTCTGAAGGCACCTGAAAGTTAAGCATTGTGATGCTCAGCATCACCACACCTAAATCCCTTTGTGAATATGGCCCTGAGTCCACAACAGTTGCTGAGGCTTCCATTTTCATATTATTTAATAGGCTATTTCAGCAAGAAGTTTGCTACAGAAAATACATCAATATCATCTGACACCTGGATTTAAGCCAGATCAAGTAGGAGAGATTGCATGCCAATGCTTGTGAAGAGTTACTTATTGAGAAGGGCTTCTGTGACATTATTGACATGAACTGTGACCATATAGATCATTGTTGCAGCCAAGGTCCTATAGTTGCACCAAATCTTGTACAAAGGAGGTCAAGTAAGGTGTCTATGAAAAGGTTATGATTTGCTAGTTTTGATTGTGCTATCTGTATGCATGTATCATTTTTGTATTTAAAGTTATAAGTACTGGCTCTATACCTGGATTTCAAATGTTGGCTCCTGGGGTAACGCCTAGGAAGTAATCAGTCAGATATGCCATGTAAGATATCTGCAAAAATGTTATAATTTGCCAAATATGATAATCTTGTTTATATGTTTGTATTGCCTTTGTATTATGGGTTATAGATATGTATGTATGTCTGTATTTCAAACTTGTGCTATGCTTCTGGGTGACACCCCCAGACAGGTTGGCATCAGCACTGCCTAGCCTGCTTGATGGCCCATTAAGAACCATCAGCTATACAACTGACCCATTGAGAGAAGGCAGATACATCTTATGACTCAGCAAGGCATGCAGGGACATGCCTATGGAAAGAACTCTAAGGCTTCCAAACCAGGTGCTGGGCAGCTTGTGTTTGAAACAAAGGAAGCACAGGCCACACAGCAAGAGACTATAAAAAGCAGCTGCATCTTCTCCATTTTGTCTTCAATCCTGCTTCTTACCTCTGGAGGAACTTTGCTACAACTGAAGCTCTGAACAATGGACTGAATGACCCATCCAAGCTGTGGATGTACTCCAGAGACTTAACTTAAGCCAGCAGTTTATTCCATCACTGCTACAAGCCTGAAACAAGAACTTTGCCATTACTGTATGTAATTAATTCCATTTAACCAATTTTAACTCTCATCTATATTTCTTTCTTTTTATGAATAAACCTTTAGATTTTAAATTCTAAAGGATTGGCAACAGCATGATTTGTGGGTAAGATCTGACTTGTATATTGACCTGGGTCTGGTGCTTGGTCCTTTGGGATCGGGAGAACCATTTTTTTTTCTTTTACTGGGGTATTGGTTTTCATAACCATTCATCCCCATAAGGAGTGGTGCTGGTGGTGATACTGGGAAACTGGAGTGTCTGAGGGAATTACTTGTATGACTTCTGGTTAGCCAGTGGGGTAAAACCGAAGTCCTCTCTGTTTGGCTGGTTTGGTGCCTTAGTAGTAAAGGACCCCCAGCCTTGGGCTGTGACTGCCCTGCTCTAAGCAATTTGTCCTGAATAGATACTCTCAGTAGTGTCCCGCCAAAGGCCGCTGTGTTACTGCTTCTCATCTCCACCAAGTATTTAGGCCGACAGCAGGCATTGAAAGATGGGCTGCTTAGGGTCTGGCTTCAGGAAAGAATCCCATTTCTCCAGGGTTTTTTTTGCTTGTAAGCAATTTTCTAAGTTGCAGAAGCACTTTCTGTAGTAGAGGGGGAAGATCTAAACAGAAAATATTGTGAGGAGTCA
Organism: Emys orbicularis; assembly: GCF_028017835.1. Classification (NCBI taxonomy): domain Eukaryota; kingdom Metazoa; phylum Chordata; order Testudines; family Emydidae; genus Emys; species Emys orbicularis. Next base: position 708,772 of record NC_088700.1, read on the forward strand.
TTTCAAGTTATCCATTTTGGTTCTGTGGGGAAATGGGGGGGGGGGGCTTCTTTTTGATAGCCAGAGCTGTGAATCTGAAGGCCCCAAAATAAACCCTCCAACAAAGATCTGTTATGCTAACTATCCTTACACAAAGCAGGGCCCAGGCCAGGGCCTGAACTAGACTAAAAAACACAGTTTTCTGCCAAACTCGGTCAAGTGTCATGTCCAGAGGAGGGGGGAGGGGGGAAAGAATAAAAAGCCCCAGCAGCAGTACTAATGAAATATGTTCATGGCTGATGAAATATAATAACCGCTTGTGTGAAGCAATAGGTAACTTTAGCTAAATGCAAACTGACTCATGCAGCTTATCCTTTGAATGATCTGTGACCCACTCCGTGATTCCAGCTATCTGCAAAAATAGCCAATCATAGATCCTCTTTAGGCATCCCATGGAACCCCCCCCCCCCCTAATCTTTAACCAAAAGACTCCGGAAAATAACGTGTCTTGAGAAATGTACCCAAACTGGTGCCAAGTACCACCCCTGGGGAAAACCACTTCTCGGAAAATTAATAAGGAAGATACGGGGGGGGGGGACGGGGGGACTGACCCCGACCCTACTTTCTTAACTTGCGGTTTGGGGGAGGGACTAACCCCAACCCTAATTTCTTAACTCATGACTATTGTTTGTACTTTGCTTGCGGTTTGACGAAATAAAGCAGCCTGTGAACTGCTGCTCGGGGTGTCAGTCTTCGGACTGCACCCCAGTGCACTGGTATGTATGTCAATAAACTGGCCTCAGGCTCGAGTCTTTGAACTAAAATGACTGCGTGGGGGTCTTTGACCACAACAATTTGGGGGCTCGTCCGGGATCACTCGACATCCCACCGGACCAGAGGACTGTGGACCGCTCCCACACTGATCCCAGGCGCCAGGTAAGAGACCCTTGTCTCTATTTGGGCTTCGGTGAGGAGCTGCCCATGGGCTCTAGGTTCAGGTGAGAACGCGCTGTGATCCGAACCTTTTAAGGTTAGACTCATTTGCCTGACGCCTGTTCGTTTTGTGTGTGTCCGTTCTGTAACTTGTCTGTTTAAATTCTTGCATCATGCTGCGCTATCTCTATCATTGTTTACTTAGGCTATAAGCTGGGGGGGGCGTAGGGAACTGTCTGTTTTGTGGTGTGTACACGAGGGTCTTAGACCCGACGGTTTCTTTGGGACAGCCTCGGTGAAATTACTGGGACATCCGTCTGGCAGTTAAACACTTTTAGAGTGCCAGCCCAGAATAAAAACAAGTTTCGGATGATAGGAGATTATTTAGGCAGGAACAGAGACTGAATAGGCTGTGTGGTCTCTCCAGAACATAAAGGAAACCGTTACTAACCACGAGAACAAGGAGTGAGCCAAGCTCCTATGCTTTGCTTTTTAAGCTTTCTACTTTGTCTTAGTCAGCTTTGTGGCTCTTGCCCTCTGGGAGGTGGTTTCCCCAGAGGGGAGTGAAGGACAGGCTGCTGAGGAACCCCGGGAAAGTGGACCCCATAGTGAGGGGGGGCGGAATCCACTGCCTGGACCCTCCAGGAGGTAGGGCGTAATCCAGGAAGTCCCGGAGCAGCCGAAGGGGCCGGAGTGGCTCCCACCAGCAATAGGCTGTGTGGACTGGTGAGATCTGCGGCCCGGGGATTGGCAGCCCTCACCACCAGCAATAAGCTGTGTGGCCGGGTAGGACTGTTATAGCAAAGATCCTGGTTTAGGTGTGGTATAATTGTGAGTCGTAAGGTGGTTCCGGGACCTGCTACGGGCGGGGTAAGGGACCGAGAATAGCGGAGACCCCCGCTTTGTGTGAGTAGTAGGTCCCCACCCTTTTCTACCGATTAAGTGACAATTGTGTCCCTCCTCGCTCAAAGAGCGGGGAGGCCCCGGGAAACCATCCACGTACTCCTAGGCAGTAGAGCAACCCATCCCGTTCTCCTGAAGGCGGGCCGGTGCTCTCTGCTGGGGGAGGGGTGTACGGGGACCACCTCCTTGCTCGGAGAGCGGGGAGGCCCCAGGAAATCCGTCCGCGTACTCCTAGGTAGTAGAGTATCCCATCCCGTTCTCTTGAAGGCGGGCCGGTGCTCTCTACTGGGGGAGAGGTGTACGGGGACCAAGCCTTTCCTAATCTTCTGTGTGGTTGGCCTACGACCGAAACCCTTCCCCAAATCTTCCTTTGGAGCATGGACTCGTGTATGGAGTGAGCTCCAGCCCCTGTAAATCGCTTGCCAAAACCTGGGGCAATCGGGCATCCTACCCCGTTCCTCTCAGAGGTGGATTGGTAACTCGTTGCCGGACAGGGTGCATGCGAGAACCTCCCTTATAAATCCTCCCCAGTGGTGTGAATGTTGGGAGGGGTTGGCCTCACCCCGAGTAACGGAGGCTAGGAAAATTGGTCTCGCCTGGAAAGGAGACTAAGGCTTATTGCTGTGTTTTAGTGTTTAACTATTCTTCAAGCATGATAGCAAGTGTTTTAGTGTTGTTGTGTTGTTTTACCACTCTTTAAGTATAATAGTAATTGCTTTGTTAAATAATTAATCCTCTTCTACAAGGAGGGTTGGTAAAAACAGCCCACCCTCCTTGGTGAATTGATAGTAAAACAATTCCTGTGCCCATGAAAAAAAAAGGATTGGGCCCAAACAGGCAGGCAACCGCAGTTTAAGGAAGTTAGGAGAGGAGGGGGTGAAGGGTTAACTCTGTAGTTGCTGGTGGAAATTAAGTAATTGCAGAGTTGGCTTCTTGCTTTCTTTCTTTTATAATAGTAATTGCTTGAATAATGGTGTGACGTTGTGCAGTCTATATGGTTTTATAAAAACTTGATAATAAGTCAATATAATGTAACTGGGATAGTTTTAGAGAAAATATGGTAATAAGTGAATATAACGTAACTGGAGAGAGAAGCCATCATGAAGAATCCCCTAGCTACCACCTGAGCTGGAACAAGAGCTGTACCAGGGGAAAGAATTGTGCCCAGGCCTGGAAGGTGTCCAGTCTGAGAAAAACTTACTGAAGCATCCCTGAGGGTGAGATTATCTGTATTTAGTTTGATTAGACATAGATTTGCGCATTTTATTTTATTTTGCTTGGTGACTTACTTTGTTCTGTCTGCTACTACTTGGAACCACTTAAATCCTACTGTCTGTATTTAATAAAATCACTTTTTATTTAGTAATTTACTCAGAGTATGTATTAATACCTGAGGGAGCAAACAACTGTGCATATCTCTCTATCAGTGTTATAGAGGGCGAACAATTTATGAGTTTGCCCTGCATAAGCTTATGCAGGGTAAAACGGATTTATTTGGGTTTAGACCCCATTGGGAGTTGGGCATCTGAGTGCTAAAGACAAGCACACTACTGTGAGCTGTTTTCAGGTAAACTTGCAGCTTTGGGACAAGTGATTCAGACCCTGGGTCTGTGTTAGAGCAGACTGGAGTGTCTGGCTCAGCAAGACAGGGTGCTGGAGTCCTGAGCTGGCAGGGAAAACAGGAGCAGAAGTAGTCTTGGTACATTGGGTGGCAGCTCCAAAGGGGGTTTCTGTGATCTAACCCGTCACAAATGGCATAAGCAGTAAAACTATGAATAAATGTTAAAAAAAAAAAAATTATTGGTTTCTTTGCAGCCATTCCTTTGGGAGTGTCTGTAAATAATCCAGGCAAAAGGTTATATAGGTGAAATCAATTGACTATGAAAAAGTTAGTTGAATTTGTTAAGAAACACTCCTGGTGTGTATAATTTTTTGTTTTATAAGTTTAAGATAAATTAATGTTGTTTTGGGGTTATAGGACCGAAAAAAAATACTTTTGCCAAACAAAGTAAACTAGTGTTGTTTAGTTTTGGTATTTGGCATTTGATCCTTAAAGTAACAATGCTTTACAAAATTTAAATTGTTTTAAATAAAGACCAGAGTTGTGGCTGCAGCAGGGTAGTCAAAGCCAGAAGAATGAAAAATTTTAAATCTGTTTTGGTAACAAATAGTAAATAAAAGCTAATATCAACTAAAAGCCACAAATTGTTCTTGAAGTGTTGCTGGGTACACCTTATACCCTGATCACCTTTGGCGCTCCCTGGATGGTTGCGCCTCAAGTGCTCTGGCCCTATTTGCTCGCGTGCATCACCGGATGACTGTGCACCGTTGATTGCTGCAGTTAAGTAAAACTTTTCCTCTGTGGCCCAGCACTACTGCCAGCGACGTAATAATTGGGCAGGCAGCACTTTTCCCTCTTTAAAAAACTTTTTCTAGATATTTGAATTAATTTTATTCAAATGTTTAAATGTTATAATTGTAAGTATGTGTTAGTTTAGTAATGTATTTTCTAGTAAAAAGGGAAAATGCAGGATCTTGGGCGGAGGTTTTTGCAACAGTTTTGCATTGGTAAAATATGTCATGCGGTGGCTGTTGTAAAGCTTTTGCTTAAGAATTTTGTATCACAATCTGGCATATCTGAACTGATTATAAAAGAGCTATGTGTAGCTTCACAGATCCAGTATGTGTGCAGCTTCACAGATCCAGTATGGCCAAATGCCCTTTAAAAGCCACTCCCAATCAAAAGACCAAATTCAGCCCTCATAAAAATTTTTACTGGAGCACCCAATGCAACTGCCGACAGTGCCCTGCTGGCCCTAGCTCAAATAAACAGTCGTTTAATAAATTACACAATAGTCAGGAACTAACAAAATGTGTTAGGTCTTTCTATATACAGCAGTCCTGCCACTCACTGAAACCAGAGACTGGGTCTGCATAAAGGTCCATCAGCAAAGAACTGCCCTGGCCCCATGCTAAGGGACTCTTGTCCGCTGACAAATCCATTAAGCCTTCGGACCTTGCTAAGAAAACAACTTCTCCACCTGAGGCCACAATAAAGCCTCCAACCAAGCAAGGTAATTGTGCTGGTAACCCCTCCCTTGCAGCCTCATTGCCGGACAGCTAAGTGAACTAAGACTACGAAATCTTGAAGAATAGCTTGCGGAAGCTAGCCAAAACTACCTGAAAATGAAACTTTTAATATTCCTCAGCCTCTCCTCCTTAACGAACTTGGGGTGGGGAGGGAAAAAGTAATTTTTTTTTCTAAATCTTGGCCAATCAGTAGCCTCCGGTTTGGCCTGTGTCATATTGCAGTGTATCCTGGCTCTACATGGTTGCCCATTGTTGTAGTCCCTGCTCCCCAGCTACTCCCCCCTCATACCTTCTCCAATTCCCATACAAATCTGTCTGACTGTGGCCTCAGGGAAATTCAAGTCTAAAAACAACAAATGTGGTACAGCACATCCTACCGATGAAATTGTTGTTTCCAGTGGTGGATTGTGCTAAATGCTACTATGAAAACCACCACTTTCTCATTTCCCTCTCTGCTTTCCAAATAACTACCCAGTACCCTGATTGTTCTCAGAGAGCGGCCATTCGACTGGCCCAGCTTGTGCAGTGGGAAAGTTTTTATTGGGGAAAGGGAGGCGTAGTAGAAGGGGCCTTGCATGACCTAACTGGAGCAGCTGCTATTTGGACAATAGACAAGGCCCAAAATCATAAAGAACGCCTGGAAAATTTAGAAAGGGCATCAGGCCTCCTTACTGAGGCAGGGCTAACCAACACCTATACCAATATAAAAGCCCTCCACGCCCTGTCAGGACTGGGAACCACAACCCAAACCCTTCTATCAAGGTTAATAAACACCCTCGTTTTAACAGGAAAAGACACTGGGTGGGATTTAGCGTGCAGCCAAATGCAAGGTTTCTTTAACAACCTTTTGGCAAAAATGCAAACCGATGTTTTAAATCAGCGGTGGCCTAAAACCCTTACCACTACTGTGGGAGTGCCACCCGAGCTGTGGAAGTGGAGAAATACGTGGACATTATTAAAATGAAGCTGTGACTCTGTCGCATGTACCTTCCAAGCTTCGGAACCGGTAAATGGCACCTGGGCTCCAGTGCACTTACTTGTGCCAGAACCCTGGGTGAATTGTCTATGGGACTGGGTTATCCACCAACAGGTATGGGAAGTTAAACCACCCCATAAACCTAGCCGTTTCATCACCACTCCCTATGATTTCGCTGCTCAACATATCTGGGTGGGTATCGGAACTTTGTGGTCATTATGGCCCTTGGAACCCCCACAGCTATTTTGCCTCCGCAAATTGCATCCTGAAGAAGTGGTTAACGTTTTGATTTGGCATGTTGGGAAGGGGAAGCGATAGGTAAAGATGCAGAGGGAAAATAACCATTTAGTAAAAGCCATGGATGTGCCCTGCCATCAGGACCCCACATCCCTATCCCCTTTCACCTTAACTTAACCACTGCACAAGGAAACCACTTTATTGTATGGCCTGCTAATCCTCAGGTTTATGTAACCCTCCATCCAAGTGTTCCTTTTACATTTAATTGGACTTCCCCTATCCCTAACCGCTTCCTAAACCTCACTTCTCTACTCCCTCTGCTCTCCAACTTATCTCACCTGCAAGACCAAATGCATGTAATAGAAATAGAATACAACAAAGAGGCCAAAGGCTTCCAAACTGCTTATCAAGTACATACCTTATGCTCCTCCCACGACATTGCGTGCTTTCCCTCTAAGGAAATTGCCCAAGTTACACCCAATTGGCTAACCTCTTCTGCCCTTCACATTCTATTTTGGATTGTTCTAGCAATTTGTTGCGGCTTAATGTTGGCTGTTGCTTGTTGGCTATGTAAATTTTGCCGTTTGCCCCGGCTCCCGGTTCAGCCCCGACCACCACCGGAAGCCCTTTTTATTTTCACAGATGTTCCCCACCCCACACTATATCGTCCCTCAAATCCGGAAATCGACCACCTTAGTGTCATTTCTAAATCCGAATACTGTCCTATGGCCCCTTTGTTTAAATAAGGATAGTGATGCCTATATGGCATCAGAGGAGGGAAATTGTGGGGAAATAGAGGGGGGGGGGGCTTCTTTTTGATAGCCAGAGCTGTGAATCTGAAGGCCCCAAAATAAACCCTCCAACAAAGATCTGTTACGCTAACTACCCTTACACAAAGCAGGGCCCAGGCCAGGGCCTGAACTAGACTAAAAAACACAGTTTTCTGCCAAACTCGGTCAAGTGTCATGTCCAGAGGAGGGGGGAGGGGGGAAAGAATAAAAAGCCCCAGCAGCAGTACTAATGAAATATGTTCATGGCTGATGAAATATAATAACCGCTTGTGTGAAGCAATAGGTAACTTTAGCTAAATGCAAACTGACTCATGCAGCTTATCCTTTGAATGATCTGTGACCCACTCCGTGATTCCAGCTATCTGCAAAAATAGCCAATCATAGATCCTCTTTAGGCATCCCATGGAACCCCCCCCCCTAATCTTTAACCAAAAGACCCCGGAAAATAACGTGTCTTGAGAAATGTACCCAAACTGGTGCCAAGTACCACCCCTGGGGAAAACCACTTCTCGGAAAATTAATAAGGAAGGTACGGGGGGGGACTGACCCCGACCCTAATTTCTTAACTCATGACTATTGTTTGTACTTTGCTTGCGGTTTGACGAAATATAGCAGCCTGTGAACTGCTGCTCGGGGTGTCAGTCTTCGGACTGCACCCCAGTGCACTGGTATGTATGTCAATAAACTGGCCTCAGGCTTGAGTCTTTGAACTAAAATGACTGCGTGGGGGTCTTTGACCACAACAGTTCCTAGCAAGCCCCCTCAACCCTGCATTTTCTAATTTAAATTTCTCCTCTCTGAGAGGAGGGAAATGTTTAGTCAGATTATTCAAAATTCCTTGCACGGTGAGGGCGGGTGGTGGTGGTGTTAAAAGCTGTTTAACAAAGGGCTTGTCTCTCCCTATGAATGTTAGATTCAGCACCACTACTCCCTCAAATGAGGGATGAAAAATCTGCAGACCAGATTTTGTGCCTATCTCCAAGAGCTTAGCCCACCCCCCTCAGCTTAGCACCTCCCATTGGCTTGTTTATGCAAGAAGCTGCCTAGTGTGCTGGCTTTTGTGAATCCCAATCATTTAGAGCAGTGATTTGTCCATAGTAGCCAATGTCTTTGGTATCCATAGAAAAATGCCAGTAAGAAGAAACGTTGAAGTACGAAGTAATTGGCTAGGGAATTATCTCAACTATTCCTTCTGCAATATAAAATTCCAAGGCTTTCTCCATCAATTGGCTGCAGCTGTTCTTATAGATAATAACTTTCTGTGCCCCAAGAATTTTATACATCTCAATGCTCTGTATAAATTGTAAGACATTGTTGTAATTTCCAAACATGGTAGAGATGCACACAGTGAATTCAACAGAAAGGCTCTTGTCATCACGGTTTTTTATTTCAAACCTTGGTAGCTGGACAATATTTCCTTTAGGGGACCAATGAATTGACACATAGTTTGGATCACAGTTTTGGGGCTCCACACAAAGTAAATCTGCTGTACCATAAGGGAATCCAAATAGATCTGAATGAACATCTATTGCTGCCCTTTCCACAGATACCTTGCCATCAGATTGACAGCAAAACCAGCAATAAAGATCTCTTACTTCATCACGGTGTACAATCCCAATTACACGAGTGAGGTTTATTTGTCTTTTGTCAAAGTATGGTGCTATTATAAATGTTTTATTATATTTTAATGCTGTGATTGTATCCCTGGCGATCTCACCTTGACAGAGGTCAATCGGCCCTGTCAACTTTGATGGGAGAGAGTTTTGTGTTACCCAATAGTACAAGAGGGAGTACAGAATCAGTACGAAAAGGACCATCACAAAAAAAAAAGATTCTTCCATAGCAAGACATTTCTGCATTTAAGTTCTAGGTAAGTGTCTATGAGAGAAATGGGTTAAAGTTAGAATGAACATTACCAGTTAAAAGTAGGAAGTAAAAGTAGATATCGGTAATTACTTTACCAGTTAAAAAGTAGGAAATATTTAAACTGAAAGCTAATTTACTCCTGCACCTACATAACATAATCATTCTTGATTGTTGTTGGGGTTTTTTGGAAGTTGTTCCTCCTCCTCAGAGTTGGATACAAATTACTGATTAGTTATGTTTTCCATCTGCAACTTCCACCTTCAATCCTCATCCTCTCTCATGGACATGCTTTGTGTGGAATTTCTCTATTTTTTCCCTAGACTCTGCACTTGGTAATTGGCCAGGAAATAAAGGTACCCACTCCTCTAATACAGACATTTCACATTAAACATTTGAAATCAGTCTTAAATGTATAACATTGTAAATTCTGCCTGCTGTTGTTCCGTGGCTTTTGGTGGTTTTGCTTCCTGATACAGGGTGAACATTTGCGTTTATTCTAACTTGAATATTAGAAAGGAGACCACAAAAAATAGATTAGAAAAGGAGAGAACCACTGTCGAGTGAGTTTCCTCTCCTCCTTCCCAGATTTATTTTTTAACTGAAACCCACAAGAGTAAGTGCTATGTTTAAAAAAAAAAAAAAAATCTCTTACTAAATATGAGTTACAAGTTTCCTCACAAGTTAGATATTTTCTTATCTTATCTAGAGTAGGGATGTAAAATAGTAAACGGTTAACCGGTAAGCATTAGTCTTACCGGTTAACCCAGGCTAACACTTAACTCCCAACCCCGGGCAGGCTGGAGCAGCCCCAGCCCAGTGGGCCTCGGTGGCCGGCCAACCCCAGCCGCAGCCTTGGGCTGCGCTGGCCGGAGCAGCAGCCCCGGGCCGTGGCAGCCGGCCCCAGGAACAGCCCTAGTCCTGCTGGCCAGAGCAGCCCCAGCCCCTCTTCCTTTAATTGGTTGACCGATTAAACAATATAATTTTAATTGTTTAACTGGTTAACTTTTTAAACAATATTTACATCCCTAATCTAGACTAGTTTATTTTAGAGCCTGAGCATCTACACAGCAGTTAAACAGCCCCTTAGCCCGAGCTTTGCAAACCCGTTAGCTGGCATGGACCAGCCACGGGTTTTTAATTGCAGCGGCGACATATCCTCAGAGTACATTTCCCAGACTGGAAGAAGAGCTCTTTGTAAAATCAAAAATTTACAAAAATCTTTTACTCTGAATTTTAGACTCTAATTTCTTCAGATTAACCAAGTCTACTAACCTTATGTCCAAAAATTATTTTGATTCTGACTTGTTTGAGAGGACCTCATCCATTTCGCTCTTTTGGACACTAGGTATTGATCACCTGACTTGTCACTAATGAGCTTCTCAAAATATTACTGAACCTGAAGTTCTTCCTGTTGCAGAAGAGGCATTGCTGTTCACAGAAATCTGCCTGTAAGAAATGGCCAATTACTTTATTGATTAATTCCCTTTTCAAGGAAATTGGGTGAGATAAGCATAGATTAATTTAAGGATTAAATTAAGGAGCACATCCTTGCTCTCCTAACACCATGTTCAAAGATCCGTAATTAAGAGACTACTGCAGGAAAATAAGCCTACCTGAAGAGAAGGTGCAAGTGTGAGATCAGTGACTGAAGAGAAAACTGGCCGAAGGAAAAGTTTGAAATACGGTTACTGTGTATGTGAAAATGACTCCATACTCTTATGCTGCTGCTGTACACAAGGTATTGTATCTGAAAGGGAAGTAGGGATTTTTAACCACTCCTTGATAATAAGGAGGACTGCAAATTAGTTTTCTTATTTAGGTCTTATAGCCATGATATAAAAATGGTTTGGGCACATTTACATCTAAACATGTTTATGTTCACATTCACTGCAGTTATCATTTATAACAGTGCCTAGAAGTGTGCTACAGAAAATAAGAGATTTAATTTCTGCCCTAAAGATTTTACTATATAATTATTGATAAGACAATGAGTGAGAATAAGAGATAAAGGGGGTTATGAGAGAGAGGAAATGTAAGAGTTAAATCAATTACTTAGCTAGGTTATGTTTGTATCTTGATGGCACAATTAAATTTCTAAATGTAGATGGGGGTAGGGGGAAGAGGCAGAGAAAATGGGAAAGAGGATACCCGAAATTAGGGGAGGCTGGAAGGAGATGTGCGGTTGGTGGCTGGGGGAAAGGTAGAGACACGGAAAAGGAGGAGGAATGCAGGTGGCAGGGTGAAGTAAGTAACATGGAAAATCAGCTGAGGACAATAAAGGTAAGCAAATTAAAACAAGTGGCAACAGAATTGATAAGAACATAAGAACATAAGAAAGGCCGTACTGGGTCAGACCAAAGGTCCATCTAGCCCAGTATCTGTCTACCGACAGTGGCCAATGCCAGGTGCCCCAGAGGGAGTGAACCTAACAGGCAATGATCAAGTGATCTCTCTCCTGCCATCCATCTCCATCCTCTGACGAACAGAGGCTAGGGACACCATTCTTACCCATCCTGGCTAATAGCCATTTATGGACTTAGCCACCATGAATTTATCCAGTCCCCTTTTAAACATTGTTATAGTCCTAGCCTTCACAACCTCCTCAGGTAAGGAGTTCCACAAGTTGACTGTGCGCTGCGTGAAGAAGAACTTCCTTTTATTTGTTTTAAACCTGCTGCCTATTAATTTCTTTTGGTGACCCCTAGTTCTTGTATTATGGGAATAAGTAAATAACTTTTCCTTATCCACTTTCTCAACATCACTCATGATTTTATATACCTCTATCATGTCCCCCCTTAGTCTTCTCTTTTCCAAACTGAAGAGTCCTAGCCTCTTTAATCTTTCCTCATATGGGACCCTCTCTAAACCTTTAATCATTTTAGTTGCTCTTTTCTGAACCTTTTCTAGTGCTAGAATATCTTTTTTGAGGTGAGGAGACCACATCTGTACACAGTATTCAAGATGTGGGCGAACCATGGATTTATATAAGGGCAATAATATATTCTCAGTCTTATTCTCTATCCCCTTTTTAATGATTCCTAACATCCTGTTTGCTTTTTTGACCGCCTCTGCACACTGCGTGGACATCTTTAGAGAACTATCCACGATGACGCCAAGATCTTTTTCCTGACTCGTTGTAGCTAAATTAGCCCCCATCATGTTGTATGTATAGTTGGGGTTATTTTTTCCAATGTGCATTACTTTACATTTATCCACATTAAATTTCATTTGCCATTTTGTTGCCCAATCACTTAGTTTTGTGAGATCTTTTTGAAGTTCTTCACAATCTGCTTTGGTCTTAACTATCTTGAGTAGTTTAGTATCATCTGCAAACTTTGCCACCTCACTGTTTACCCCTTTCTCCAGATCATTTATGAATAAATTGAATAGGATAGGTCCTAGGACTGACCCTTGGGGAACACCACTAGTTACCCCTCTCCATTCTGAGAATTTACCATTAATTCCTACCCTTTGTTCCCTGTCCTTTAACCAGTTCTCAATCCATGAAAGGACCTTCCCTTTTATCCCATGACAGCTTAATTTACGTAAGAGCCTTTGGTGAGGGACCTTGTCAAAGGCTTTCTGGAAATCTAAGTACACTATGTCCACCGGATCCCCCTTGTCCACATGTTTGTTGACCCCTTCAAAGAACTCTAATAGATTAGTAAGACACGATTTCCCTTTACAGAAACCATGTTGACTATTGCTCAAGAGTTTATGTTTTTCTATGTGTCTGACAATTTTGTTCTTTACTATTGTTTCAACTAATTTGCCCGGTACCGACGTTAGACTTACCGGTCTGTAATTGCCGGGATCACCCCTAGAGCCCTTTTTAAATATTGGCGTTACATTAGCTAACTTCCAGTCATTGGGTACCGAAGCCGATTTAAAGGACAGGTTACAAACCTTAGTTAATAGTTCCGCAACTTCACATTTGAGTTCTTTCAGAACTCTTGGGTGAATGCCATCTGGTCCCGGTGACTTGTTAATGTTGAGTTTATCAATTAATTCCAAAACCTCCTCTAGTGATACTTCAATCTGTGACAGTTCCTCAGATTTGTCACCTACAAAAGCCAGCTCAGGTTTGGGAATCTCCCTAACATCCTCAGCCGTGAAGACTGAAGCAAAGAATCCATTTAGTTTCTCCGCAATGACTTTATCATCTTTAAGCGCTCCTTTTGTATTTTCATCGTCAAGGGATATCGTAGATATGCTACATCTAGAGACCTAAGAATAGTGTGATTATTGTCTTATCGTTCCCATGCGCTCCCCTTATCTGGTTTTCTGTAACCACCTGTTGTCTCTTGTCTAATACTTTGATTGTAAGTTCTTAAGGGCAGAGATCATCTTTTTGTTATATGTCTGTATGGTGCCTGGCACAATGGAGTTCTGGTCTGTAACTACAGCTACTAGTGTTATCACTATACAAATAAGTAATAAAAGGTGGTTGAGATGGAATCTGGGTCTAAGGGAGGCTGTTTTCTTTGTTAGAGAATTTATTTATTGATATTTTGGGTCATTTACAATAAGACATTGTGACCCAAGAACCTCTTCATGCTAACTGGCAAAGGTATGCAGAGGTGTTAAAGGAATCTCCTGAGTGTGATATGAACATTCTAGTTCACCAAAGACCACAGGTCCCGGCTTCCAACTGTCCCCGGGGGTGCTCAACCCCAAGCCACACTCCTACTCCACCCCCGCCAACTCTTCCTGCCCCTACTCCACCTCACCTCTTCCCACCGAGTTCAGCCTCCTCTCCCAGGGTGGATTTAAATCACTTGTCAGGAAGACTCTAGTTAATCATGGATTCTACATAAAAGTGCATTCTTGTTGGTCCTTATAACCTTAATACATATTCTTCACAACCCAGAGATAGATGTAGGTTTTATTTTTAGAAGGTACACACTATACATTTTTAAAGTGATTTATTTTGAAAACTTTTCAGATTAGTTTTATAGCTATATCAGAAAATGATTGATTGTTTGGTTATTTCATTTACGAAAGGTAACTGAAGCAGATATGAAGTCATTGGGAGGTGAACTATCTCCAATTCAACAGGTTAATCATTAATATTTGGAGGATTTTCTTGCCATGCTGTATTAGGAGGAGAACATCACCAGACAGACATTTAATTTGTTTTATTTAACTAAAAAACAACGTTATGTATTCTGGATTTTTTCTTCAACAGCAAACATATAATATTTTAACAAAACAAGCATATGAATTTTTGAATTTAATTAGACATTCAAGTTTTTTAAAATCAGGTTTGTTTTTGTTAAACTTATTTTTAACTAAAATAGTTAAATGAAATATTTAAAAAAAAACCACACAAAAATTAAATCGACTGTCAGCCAGGTGAACATGAGAAACTTAAAATATTGGCTTCTGCAGCTAACTCAATTGTCTTCACCTTCATTTTCCTGTTTGTCATAATCTGGAAAAGAAAAACAAGCTTTCCTGCTTTTTCAGGTCTCAAACGATTTCTCAATTTGGAATGAATTAGTCCAAAGGAAGAAAATATTCTTTCTACATTGGCAGAAGAAGCTACTGCTGTTAAAAGTGAGATTATCACTTCAACAGTCTTTGAATCCAAGTGCTTAAGTGATTTCCACCAGTTCACTGGTGTGACTTTCTTTAAAACATCATCAGCAAACATACATTTCTTGAATGGTTCACCCTTAGCTCTGAAGTTTATTATAGTTGGCATTATGGAGGGATGATTGCTGGATGTCCATGTCATAGCCAACTCCTCTTCTTCAGCAGTTAAGGTTTGACCCTGGTACCGAGTATTGAGAATATTTGCAAGAAATGAGCTGGAGATAGTGTTGGTGTCACTAGGCATAACCCTAGGTAACTCGGGAGGGTGGAAGGCCACTAAGTGTCAATGAAGCCTTCCTGCACTAGGCCTATATGAACCAAACTTCTTCCATGTTTAAACTCTAATCAACCTCAAAAGCCAGGTGCAATTGGAATATGTAAGCAACCAGTTATCTGTGTGCAACCCCCTGCTCACACCGGTATCAAGCGGTAATAATGAGGGCCTGCATGTTTCTGGCTGAAGGGAAAAAGGACAAGATAACGGTTTAAAGAAGTTACTAACAAGCTAGACTTATAGCTGCCAAGAATGACTTAACTGCTTAAATGTACTTGCTATTTGCTTAGTAACTGTTACCAGGGAAGGGAGGGGAAGGGGGGGGGTGAGGCTTAACTGCAAAATGTATAAAAGAAGAAAAACTGTTTCTGTTAGTGTGCTTGATCGGAGACGTGCCTGTCTCCTAGCACCGCTTTGGGATCCCAAATAAACTTTGTTTGTTTCTCCACCCCTGGTGTGTTTATTGGCGCGAAGCACACCGGGCAACGAACCCCGCTGTTGCTGTCCTCGGGCACTCTGTGCCGGCAACAATAGTGCTTGTCCCGTTTGTTTTTTTTAATGCTCGTAATTTAATTCTGTCATTGCATATTTCTCTTTTTAAGATCTCACTCAGTTCCTTCCAAATTTCAACAGCATCAGCAATAAAACAGCTATTTCCCTGCCTTTTGTTCAAGGCTACAGAATAGGCTTCAGGGTACTCAGCATGTGTTCAACATTTCTCTTAAGCCCAATGTGGAGAACTTTGACTGTGACAGTGCCATCTGTTTTTTTTTTTTCCCCCCCACAATTTTGTTCACAAACTGTCATCAGATTAGGCCAGTTCTTGATATAGTGCTCAAAACAGCCCACTACTGAGTTCCATCGCACGTCTTGTGGGAGAGTTAGTTTGGTTCCTCCCACTTTTTTCAGAGCAGCTGCTGCAAAGTGGTTGTTATGGAAGTATTTTGCAATTTCAACAACATTAGCCTTTATTTCTGGAACACTGAAGACTTTGGCTAGGAGGTGCATCAAATGAGCACTGCAACCATATGTTATTAGCTTGGGACTCTCTTCTAAATTTCTTCCCATCTTGGATAAATTTACAGCATTGTCTGTGACCAAGCTGCATACTAGACATTTGAATTTTTTCCCATAATTTATTATAGCTTTTACTGCTACTTCTTGTAAGTATTCTTCTGTGTGTGCATTTCCTGATGTATCAATTGTTTCTGTAAGGAAGACATTCCCTTCTTCTGTTGTCACACAAGCACATACAACAGGATCATTGTGGACATTGCTCCACCCATCAAGACTCAGGTTAACAATTTCACTCTGAAGAACTTCTGCATACTGCTCAATTTCTCTTTCATACACTTTATCCAGCAATTTGCCTGCAACATCTGCTCTGTTGGGTGGACTGTATCCTGGTCTTAATGACTGAACCATGTTAATGAAGTGTGGGTTCTCAATCATACCTCATACCTACGGACAGATGTCACGATGCATGACAGAAAGGGGCCATGACCGGGACACACTGCAGTGCACGGTCAAAGTGAAAAAGCTGCGGAACACCTACCACAAGGCACAGGAGGCAAACTGCCGCTCCGGTGCTGCGCCCACGAGCTGCCGGTTCTACAAAGAGCTGGACGTGATACTCGGCGGCGACCCCACCTCCACTGCAAAGACCACTGTGGATACTTCGGTGGCTCGCGTGCCAGTTGAGAGTGGACCGATACAGGAGGAGGACATCTTGGATGAGGATGTGGAGGGGGACCCAGAGGCAAAGGATGACTTGGAGGTCAGAGATGCATGCAGCCAGGAGCTCTTTCCTACCCCAGAAGAGGCTAGCCCCAGGCACAGCTGTCGGATGTTGGCGAAGCACAAACAGGAGAGGAGGCCCCTGGTAAGTGGATTTGATTTTGGGAATTGCTGAAGCGAGTTGTTGGGGGCAGGAGGGTTGCATAAAGCAGGCCTGTCTCCTACCGGATGCATAGTCTGAGCAGCAGAACAGGCTGTCGGTTGACTCCCTCACTTCACAGGAATCTCCCTCAGAGATCTCCAGGAAACTCTCATGGAAATACTGGGCAATCCGCTGCAGCAGGTTCTTCGGCAGAGCTGCTTTGTTTCTTGCCCCATTAACGGTAATTGTCCCACGCCACTGTGCCGTCATGGGAGGTGGTGGGGAGACCATTGAGGCACACAGGCGAGCCGCATAGGGGCCAGGGCGGAAGCTGCAGTCTTGGAGAAGACCCTCCCTTGGTTCCCTGCTATCTCTAGGCAGCAAGATATCTTCCATAATGATCACATGCTGTGGAAAGTGTGGGGACAGGAATGATCATCAGCCCCCCCCCCCCCCCCCCAGTGCTGGCTCTCCCCAAGAGCCACGTGCCCAGCAGGGTCCAGGAAGAGTGATTTTCCCTGCCCCTGCGGCTACTCACCATTTTGGGGGTCTTGTGGCTCATGTGTGCCTGCCTAGGGTCAGCCAGTTAGTGACAGGTGTGAGAGTACTGGCTGTGTTTTAAATCACTGAATCAGTGTTTTGTATGTTGCAAACAATACTGCTTCTGTAAAATGTTGCATTTAAACTTCACAGAGATGACCTTGGGAGCCCAGCCTCCTTCTTTGTTATCAGTGGCTGAACGGCTGTGCAGAATTAGAAAGCGGCCAAGAAGAACTAAGGAGGACTTTCTGCGTGATGTTATGTTGCACTCCACTGCCGAGAAATGGGAATTAAAGGAATGGCGGGACAGCGAGAAGAGGGACCGAAAGGAGAACATAGCATGCCAGAATGAAGCCACGGAGTGGCTCTTAACGTTATGGAGCGCCAAGCAGACACGCTCCAGGCGGTACTAGCTCTGCAAACTGAGCAGCTCCGCGCCTGCCGTCCCCTGCAGCTGCTGTCACAAAACTCTTTCCCATGTGCACCCCCCCCCCTTATCAACCTCCTGGCTCCAGTCTATACCCGTGGTATTCCATTCCTCCCGCCTCACAGTCCAGCACTGCAGACTCCCACTGCACTCAACACCCATCCCTCTGCAGTTTGGCCCTGCAGTACCCTCTGCATTGTACTCCAAAGAAGAAGACTGGATATGATCCCTGGACATACACTGTAACTCCCAGCGCTGTAACTCTGCCAGTGTAGACATACCCTAAGACCTAGTCTACACTAGAAAATTAGGTCGGTTGGTTAAGGATGTGAAAAATCCACACCACTGAGTGGTGTTATTAAGCCAACTTAAGTCCCCATGCAGACAGTGCTAGGTCAATGGAAGAATTCAGCCAACCTAGTCACTTCCTCTCGAGGAGGTGAATTACCTACACCCTCCCATTGGTGTAGGTAGTGTCTACACCAGGGATTGGCAACCTTTGGCCCGCGGCCCGCCAGGGTAAGACCCCTGGCGGGGCGGGCGGGTTTGTTTACCTGCTGCGCCTGCAGATTCGGCCGATCGCGGCTCCCACTGGCTGTGGTCCGCCGCTCCAGGCGGGCCGCGGGCCAAAGGTTGCCAATCCCTGGTCTACACTGAAGTGCTACAGCAGAGCAGCTGTGCTACTATAGCATTTTAAGTGTAAACAAGCCCTAACAGGAAGAAAAAAGAAGCAGGGAGGAGGGGCTTTACCTGGAGGTATATCTCAAAGGTTTGCTTAAGTTTATTTAGGGAGACAGAGGAGTCACCTTGGTACCCTTCACTGAAGAAGTAAAAGGACAGTGATTTTGCTTCATGAAAAAGGGGTCTCAACCAGGCTTGGTTGAAAATGCTGGAGAGAACTTTGAGTGAGACAAGTTTGGTTAGACAAGAGAGTAACTTGTTAACTATGTTTAGTCTCTAGAAAGTGCGTTAGGATTTTGTTTTATATGTAACCATTTGTTTCCAATATTCTTACTCACTATTACTTGAATCTCTATTCTTTGATAATAACCTTAGATATATTTATAATGAAAACAATAATAAGTGCTGTGATGTAAAGCAAAGTGATGGTTCTGAATTGAATCTCACAGACTGGTGTGTACTGTTCCCTTGGGAATAGCAGGCCTGGTAAGTTTGAGCGTTCAGAGGATAAAGAGCTGGACACTGCAGATAATGCTCCGAGGATTCAGGGGTTGTGCGTGCCTGTTGCTACCTCTACAAAGAGAGCAAGATAGAGCAAGGTCTGTGGAGGACTCGAAGGCAGTGCTTGTGAGACCAGAAGCTAGTGGTTTCATGACGCTGACAAACATCAGGCACAAACAAAACTGCTTCATGCTAAGGGCAGGTAGTAGTGAGGTACCTCACAATCCTGGGTACCTCAGCAAGTGTCACAGACATCATCATTAGATTGTCTTGACATGTATAAGTCACATCTTAATACAGAACTAACAATATTAAGCAACATATTATGTATTGACCATATATTGTTATATCAATAACATTTTCTTTTCCCAAAAATTATTTAAACATAACCTTAACAGGAGCCCCACCAATAAATCCCCAGCCCATGGTTCTTTGCCAGGCTTTGTTTCAGCAGTCTTGGCTCCTCCAGGTCCCCCTGATGCCCCCAAGCCCTTCAAATCTCCATAGAATCCCCCTAAAATCCCAGAAAAACTTCTTAGAAACCCCCAGAGAACCCTAGGAATCCTGAGAAACCCCAGAATTCTGAGTATATTGAGCCACTGATCCATTCCATGTAGACTCCATTACCCTCTTGGGGTCATCTTGGTGTACCTAACGCTCCCAGTTATGTCACAAGGAGATATGGGATTTCAATTGAAAGCACAGCTGAGTGAAGACAAACAATGAAGGGAGTGCCACATACTTTTTCTACACCTTCAGTTACAAGGAGTTTCATTCTTACAGGCTTCAGTTCTGGGCACTTTCCCTGGCCCTAGATGGTGGAGTGAAGAACAGATTCAGACCATTTCTTAAAGGGTCACATTTATGTAGGACCATTACAAATTGGCGTATCCTAGACCTCATAATATATGCTAAAATGTACCTGTCCTTTGCTCTAGGTTCATGTCATAAATACAAGCCATAATGATTCAAACCCTCACATTAAAATATCCAACATTAAAAACTACCCAAACCATGGGCAGCACGTATAATAGGCACAGGAAGGCAGTGCCTTCCCACACAGGTGCCGTAGACGTGCTGCGGAATGCTGGGGACATGGTGGCCCCATCTCTTTCCGTCCCTGCCTTTCACATCACAGGAAGATTTAATTTATTATGGTCCATGCAGCTTCCAGGGCGGCTGGGAAGGCTGTATCTGCTATTCAGCTTCCTGGGTCCCTTGGACTCCCCATAGACATTACTAATGAACTCGGAAAGCTGAGTAGCAGACAGCCTCCTCAGCCGCTCTGGAACTTGCATGGAGAAGCTCAGTCAGTCATGTACATAGTTTCTCCCAGCCACGGCTGCTGCAGTCTTTTGCACACCGTCTCCAAGACTCAGCCCCCTCTCTGGAGAGCCCTGCTGGCTGTGCTGCTGCTGTATGCTTTGCAGGTTCCATCCTCCTCAGCTCCCTCCCTGCTTGGCCCCTCACCCCGTCCAGTCTCCCCCTCCCTGCTTGGCACCCCCCTGCTCCTTGTGTGGGCTTCCTCCTTGCCTCCCCCCCTCATCCTCCTCTCCCTCCTCCTGTCCAGCCCAAGCCCTCTCTCTCTGCTCAGCCTCTCCCCTGCTTGCTCAGTATGGGGTTTCCGCCTTGCTCCCTCCCTCCCCTAGTCCTCCCCAGCCCAGCTGCTGCTTGCTGGGTCCTCCTCTCTCCCCTGCCCTCTCCCTCTCCCCTCACCCCTGCTTGCTGCCTGGTGGGTTTCCTCCTAGCCCTCGTCACCCCCCCCACCAGCCGCTGGTCCCCAGGTTCCTCCTCTCCTTGCTCGCATTTGAACCCCTGCCACTCACTGCAGTCCCCCTCTCCCCACTCACTCAGCTCCCCCGTTTGCTGTGTGAGTTTCCTTGCCCCCCTCCATTTGTTCCCCCATCCGCTGTGGGACTTCTCCTGCTGCTGTGCTGATGCTAGAGCAACTCAGCTAAGGGGCATCAGAAGGGGGGAGGGCCCATCAGTTTTAAAAGTGGTTCTGTTTTTCACTGGTTGGCCCAGCTATGGGACTTCTCCTGCTGTACTAATGCTGGAGCAACTCAGTTAAAGTGCCTGCTGGAAAGGGGGGCGGGGAGGGGCAGGTCACTTTTAAAAGAGGCAGGGCTTTTTGAAAGTTTGCCTGTCTCACCAACAGAAGTTGGTCCAATAAATGATATTATTGCCTCACCCACCTTCATGGGTGGTGCCAGGTATTATAGTCCAGGGGGAACCACCTTGTCTCTCTAAAAGGACACAAGTCATATAGAACTCACATATCACACATTCCTATGTGAAACAAGAAATCACACTGAAATCATAGCTGTTGGATTCCTCTATAAACTGTACCGTACTACAAATACAACTATCCTACATGCACAGCCTATTCAGTAATCAAGTAAGAGTCCTGTCAAAGAGACGCATTTGTTTTCCAGATAATGGAAAAGGAAAGTAAAATTTAAGCAAAAAAGCATGGCTTGGTGTTGAAATCAGAGCTAGAACTGTAAAGATATGGGGTTTTATTAATGGCTCCCTGTCATAGACTTCCAGTTTGACATTGGACCCACCATTTAAGGCTTGATCTCAAGGGGAATCTTTCCATTAATTTAAAAAGGCAGAAGATAGGGGACTTAATTAACCCATGCCTTAGTTTCTCCATCCAAAAAACAGGGATAATAATACTTGCGTGCCTCACAGGAGTTTGTTTAAATTAATTGGTTTTGGTTAGGTGCTTTGAGGTCATCAGATGGAAAATGCTTAGAAGTGTTGTTTTACAATTCCAAAACCTTTATGCTGCATTCATGCAGTATACATTCCTCCAATCACAGGAGATTGGGACTTTATGGGACAATAATGCAGGAGCAACTTGCCAGAAAAGGGATGGGGGTGAGCAGGGAGGGGGAGGGAAGAGAGGTGGGAGAAAGTGGGGAGGAGGCAGGCTCTGGGCGGTGCAGGGGTGGAGTGTGGGCAAAGCCACAGGCAGAAGAGGACAAGGGAGCTAGCCGCCCCAAGCAGCGGCCTGTGGAAGCTTCACCCACCGCCATGACCCAAGCCATTAAGATGGCCACTCTAATCCTCTTAGAGAAAGCCTGGGTCACAGAACTTGCACAAGATCAACAGCCTGACCAAGCTGGAGCCTAGAAGTAAGTGGGGCTGAATTCCAGAGTCAACCCTGTGACAAGTATCAGGGGGTAGCCGTGTTAGTCTGTATCTACAAAAACAACAAGGAGTCTGGTGGCACCTTAAAGACTAACAGATTTATTTGGGCATAAGCTTTCGTGAGTAAAAACCTCACTTCTTTGGATGCATGCTTATGCCCAAATAAATCTGTTAGTCTTTAAGGTGCCACCAGACTCCTTGTTGTTTTTAACCCTGTGACATTATACTCCATATTCTTTATGAAAATATGCTTGTGGTAGGAATATGACATAACTAAGATATGCTTTATGCAAGATAACTCTTGTAAAGTATCATTGGAAAGGTTATAATTTACTGAATATGATCCTATTTGTATGCATGTATAATTTCTGTATCTGAAATTAGGAATATTGACTATGTATCTATATTTCAACTGTGTTACTTTGGGTGACGCCCCCTGCTAACACTTCAGTTACAACAATGAAAAAGCTGAACAGTGCTGATGGCCCATCAGCAAGAGACAATGGACTGAAAAGAGCTTAGTCTTCCTGTGAACTGTGGGTCAGCCTGTGAAGAATGGCTACAGGGGCCGTACAGAGGCATGTGACCATGTCACCTGATACTGGAACCCATCTTCAATTCTGTACTTTTCCAGGAGAAGGGGATGGGGGGGGGGGGGGGGGGTGTATCTGTCTGTCTGTCAAACTAGGAAACAAAGGACTCCCGCCTTATGTGAATCCTATTTCAGGGTGGGGAATGAGGTAATCCAGGTTCTCAGTTCTCCCCTGCTGCCCCACCCAAGATGACTGCTGGAAATAACTAAAACTGAACTGGGGGGAAGAACTGGACCCAGGCTGGAAGGGCATCTGGCCTGTGAAGAAGATTATTAGAACCACATTTAGGGTGAGAACTTACATGTAACCAGTTTCTTTAGTGTATTAAGCTTAATTTGCATGCTCTATTTTATTTTCTTAGTAATCTGCCTTGTCCTTAACTACTTAAAATACACCTATTTATTACACTTAAAATGTAATAAATTTATTTCTGGTTTATAATATAGTTTATATGATTTCTATGTGGGCGGGAGGCAGGAGCGGAGGAGTTGTGCATACCCTCCTCCACCTTGAGGGAAGGGGCAAATTTCATATAATTTTGGGTTTGTACTTCAAGGGGGGGGTGGACATCTGGGTGCTATGGCGAGCCCCTTAAACTAAGCCTTCCCAGAGCGGATCTGTGTCTTTCTGTGCAGCTGTGTGTAGCCCTGCCTGTGTACTTGGCTGGAAAAGGCTGGGGAGCCAAGACCAGGTAAAAGGGGACCCAGGCTGGCAGAATAGTCTGATTCAGTGGCATCCCAGCACACCAGGTGACATCCCAGGGGGTCCAGCCCATCACAAACCCTTCACTAAAAATGCCCCGGGGAACACCTCACTTAGTATATTTTTAGGTCTTCAGTCTCTGGAATGCTACACTAAGGCACCATTATGAACATCTGCCCCCTACCAGAGCCCACAGCCAGGGCAACCGTATTTCATTTTGGCCAGGGTACTGAGGTAGCTGATCTAATGGAATCAGCACGACCAACTGACCCTCGTCCACCAGGAGGAGCCTACTAACCATAGTGCAGTTGCTATATTCAGGCCTAAAAGTCAGTCAGGGAAGGCTGAAGGAACCAGCTGGCCGGACAGCTGCACTACCACCGACCCCACAATCTGCCCCCAAACGGCAGGAGCGATCGCTAGCAAGATCCCCAGCATCATCAGCTAGTTTACTGAGCAGGGCCCCACACCCAGCATGTAACAGCCTGACAGGGCTCCGCTTCGCAAACCCAAAGACTCAACAACACGCAAGAGTCAGCCCCCAAACCAAGCACCAGATTGGCGCCAAAGAGCACGTGCGCGTGGGCCTTCTCTTAGTTTTCACCCGGCCCCCGACGATTAGTGCTACCAACCCCCTCAACGTCATTAGGGCGCTTCTCCCCCCCCCCGCGACCCAGCCGCTAACGTCCCGCCTCACCTCTGCGCCTCCCGGGGCCTGCAGCCGGATCCCCTTCCCAGGCAGGCAGGTGCAGCGCCGCTGGCGGGCGGGACGGGAGCGCAACAGAAGGGTCGCTCGTTCGCAGCCACGTCTCTCGTCTGCGCCCCCTTTCGCGCGAACAGCCTCGGCTTCTGCGGGACAGGAGAGAGTGCTCGTCCTGATTGGCTACTGCTGCCCAGGAGGCGGGGCAGTGCGGAAAGCAGCCAATCGGTGGCAGGTCCTCCTGGCGGCGGAATTGAAGTTCCGCTGGCTGGGGCCGCTTTGTTGCTAGGGTGACCTGTCCCGCAGCCCTGACCTGCTTGGCTGAGGAGCGAGCGGGGGGACTCTGCCGGCTCGGGGCGCTGCTGGCTGGGAGGCAGCTGCCGCCAGCCGGGCTTCGAGGAGCAGGTCGGTCTCCCAGCCGCGCTTGGTGTCGGCGCCTGCTTCACCGCCGCTCCCCCAGGGAGGAACTCGTCCGCGCAGGTGGGCTGGGGACTGGGCGGGTGCGCGAGGGGGTTGGCTACGCTGGAGGGGAAGGGGGGGGCGGGAGGATGTGGCCTGTGGGGATGCAGCGCAAATGGATTGGGGGATGGGCTGGGGGTGCGGGGGCCTAGCTAGAGGTTTGGATGGGGAGCCAGTGGAGTGGAGGATGAGGCAGCCAGGGGAAGGTTGGGGGCATAGATGGGTCAGTCCTCAGAATGTGTTTTTAGGCTGCATTCAGTGGTGCACTCTAGCTCCCATTGAACCATTGTCAGCTTGGTCTGATCAGCTAGTTAAAGTGGGGTTATGGAGTGGCCCCAGAGGTGAAAATAAGCCGGTAAGGTATGGCGTACTGGACTGGCTTCCCCTGGCTGGCGATATAAAGGGCCTGGGGATTTAAAGCCCCACCCCCTTCCGGTTGAGGCCCCGCCCCTTGCTCAGGACTCCAGCATACCGGTCCTTTAAGTTACTTTCACCCCTGAGTGGCCCAAAAGTAGCTGGAGCATACCACTGAATCCTGCACCAGATGGGGTAGGATCAAACCTTATACAAACAGCATCTGTATCCTAGAAGTACTTAGAAGATATTATAGCTGTTGGTGAAGTCTTGTGGGGTGACGTGGGCAGGCTAGGCTATGCTGTGAGGAGAGGCAGAGGGAAACCAAGGGATAACTTTAAATTTTTAGAACATTCTAAAAGAAAACCCCCAAATTGTACCAGCAGCATAAGTAATATAGACCATTGCCAATGCCTTACTATTTATAATAAACTATATATCTCTAACTCATTAACCTTTGTGAACTTGTACATGCTGTGCAGTTAGTACCAAATGCATTTTTATTAACAAGAACAAAAGATTACAATATATACTGTGTCACTTCAGAGAAGAATCAACTTTTCTCTCCTTGGCTGTAAGTCCATCTCCATTCTTGCTGTCCTGTTCTTTTCTTCTCTTCAGCTTGAAGTGTTCCTTAGGTTTGATGTTCCTGTGGCTGTACGTCTTTGCACCAAGTTTATCCACAAACGGTGTTTCTTAACCTATGGGCCCTCACTTGTCTATTAGACACCTTTGAACTGTATTCCATCAATAGATGTTCAAAGAAGGGTCATTCTCACTGTTCATGTACTCCAGGTCCTTTTTGGGTGGACTTCTCATTACTGCTTCTAGGATCTGTGCATCTAACACAGCTATTTGATCAATTCCCTTTTTCACCAGTTATATTTCCTTTCATTTTTCCCCCCTTGATACTCTCTCTGGGAAGTCTGCAGATTTTATTTCCCTCTACTTCCCTTCTCTAAAAGCATCTGCTCACATAGCGAGTATTTTTTTTCCTGCTTATCCTGACCTGAAACTTTTTTTTTTTTCTTCTTTCCTCCTCACTTCCCAGTCTGCTACTTTTATTCTCCTGTTATCACCTCCTCTCCTACCTAGGTTCCATTTCACCCATAGCTCAGCATCTCTATTCTTCTCCTCTAACAGCTATTTTCCAACTGCCCCTTCTGGTGGATTCTGAGCTCCCTCCCAAGCTTGAGTGGCCTTCTCCTTGGCTGTTTCCCCAGGATAGCATTCTGTGCTGCTGCAGGTATTAGGCCAGGGTGAGGGTTACTACACTTGCTCTCTATCTAGGTCAGGTTACATTTCTGTGATATGGAAGCAGACAAGCCATAAGTGCCTGACTTAGACAGTAATGTAAAATGAACTAGGTATTATGATCTTTGAAAAGTGCTGAGGATGTAGTTATAATAGGGCTTAATTAGTTTCTGTGACACAAAGACAACGTTGTCACAAAAAGACTACTTTTGAAAACACTTGTTTGCATTTGGTACCCAGCCACATGATTGGTAACTGCAAAGCAAATGCTGTTTGTGCTCAAATTGCAAGTTTTACATGGGAAAACTTGTTGGAATCAAGGGGTCAGAGACAACTCAACTTAAGCCTGAGTATGTCGGGTCGAGTGTGTTTTCAGACCCAACCTGAATGTGATACTTGTAGTTGGGTCCTGTCTGGTTCAGGTCAGATTGCAAGGTTCAAGACACTGGTACTTAAAACAGACCACTAGATTTTATGTAGCTGGGAAAGACCAGGTACCAAATCATAAATTGCAGCCCTAACCTCCCCATATACTTCCAGAATCTCAGTGAGAAGCCCTGACTAACTCAAGCAGAGAAGATGCTATACTTGTCCCCACTGCAGCTGATTATCTGTAATTATGCAATTTAATCTGTGGGAGTCCAACATGCTCCTCCAAGCTGCCACAGGCTTCCTCTTTCCTGGCACAAGGTCCTTTAGTAACCAAGAGAAAACTCTGGATGTTTATCAGTCACCAGATTAACCATTTATTAACTAGATAATAAAGAAAATGTTTAGACATATAAAACGGGCAGATTATAATACTGAAAATATTACAATGCCACTGTATACATGGGAAGATCTCCCCAAGTGTTCATTTCTAGTCACCCTAATAAAAGATTCAGTAGAAATAAACTGGGTTCAGAGAGTGGCTGATGATTAACAGCCTGGAGAGGCTGCCTGAGACTGTTTACCTTAGAGTATAGCTCTCTCGCAAACTGATTGGAGAAGACAAGGTAAAATCAGGTAAAATTACACTTTCCCACATTAAAAAATAAGGGGTAATCCTGACATTCAAATCCAGCAAATTTAAAATTTACGGAGGAACTACTTTTAACCCAAACATAATTAACTCATATCCATCCTGAAGACCTATTTCTTCCACAACACTTACAAGAAACCAGATGACTAAGCCTTCTGCTTATTTATTTATTTATTTTTAATGTAAATGATGTGAGGAGGTATTGAATGGTGGAAAATAGGAAGGGGAACTTCATGTGATTAGCTTAAATATAAAAAAACCTCAACAGCAAACATGCAATTACTAATCTATCTCCAACCCCCTCACTTGGCTTGTACAGCCTGATCTAGCTATATCCTCAACCTTGGTCTGCCTTTGTACACTTTTTGTGTGTGTGACTGTACAGAGACTCTTTCTGTGTTTGGGTGCTATCACAAAAAACGGTTACCTACCGCTCGTAACTTAGTCTTCGAGATGTGTTGTTCATGTCCATTCCGAGTAGGTGTATGCGTGCCGCATGCGCAGTTGCTGGAAAACTTTTCCCCTAGCGGTACCGGTTGGCTCAGGCACCCCCTGGAGTCGCACCTTCATGGCACTGCATATAGGGCCCTGCCAACTCGCCGCCTCTCGAGTTCCTTCCTGCCAGATTACTCTGAGGGGAAGGCGGGTGGGTCTTGGAATGGACATGAGCAACACATCTCAAAGAACAACAATTATGAGAGATAGGTAACTGTTTTTTCTTCTTCGACTGCTTGCTCATGTCAATTCCAAGTAGGTGACTCCCAAGCTTTACCTAGAAGGCGGGGTCGGAGTTCATGAAATCACTGATTGAAGCACCGCTCTGCTGAATGCTGCATTGTCCCTGGCATGCTGGGTAATGGCATAAAGCGAAGTGAAGGTGTGAACTGAGGACCATGTTGCCGCTCTACAGATCTCCTGGATTGGGACCTGGGTCAGGAAAGCCGCCGAGGCGGCCTGTGCTCTAGTAGAATGTGCCATCAGTGTGGGGGCAGGTATCTTTGCCAAATTGTAGCCTGCTTGGATACAGGACGTGATCCATGATGATATCCTTTGAGAGGACACCGGGAGGCCCTTCATCCTGTCCGCCACTGTGACAAACAGCTGGTTTGATTTACGTCGAACGTCCAAGGAGTGGAGCTTCTGCTCCTGGCTGTTAGCATGAGGCTTTAGGAAAAAATCGGAGAAAAATGTCTTGGTTAGTATGAAATTGTGAGACAACCTTAGGGAGAAAAGCTGGGTGTGGCCGAAGCTGCACTGTATCCTTGTAAAAGATGGTATAAGAAGGGTCAGATGTGAGGGCCTTGAGCTTGGACACCCTTCTAGCTGAAGTTATAGTGATCAGGAAAGCCACCTTCCAGGACAGACAGAGTAGTGAGCACATCGCTATGGGCTTGGATGGAGGCCCCATCAGCCTCGAAAGCACCAGATTAAGGTCCCAAGCTGGGGTCGGTTGCCGAACTTGTGGGTATAACCTGTTTAGTCCTTTAAGAAAAAGACACACCATCAGGTTAGCGAAGACCAAGTGGCCTGCCTCTCCTGGGTGGAACGCTGAAATGGCGGCAAGGTGAACCTTTATTGATGAGAGCGACAAGCCCTGCTGCTTTAAATGTAGCAGGTAGCCCAAGATAAAGGGTATTGATGATTGCGTTGGAGAGGTACGACTCTGCGAACACTAGATCGAGAATCCCTTGCACTTGTTCAAGAAGGTGGACCTGGTGGATGGTTTCCTACTGCCAAGGAGAACCCCCCTAACAGGATTGGAACATTTGAGTTCTACCAGGATTAACCATGCAGCTTCCAAGTCGTGAGGTGTAGAGATTCAAGATTGGGATGCTGAAGCGGCCGTCATGCTAGGTGATCAGGTCCGGAACTAAAGGCAGGGTGATTGGGGTGTCCACTGAGAGCTCCAGCAGCATGGTTTACCAGTGCTGGCGGGGTCAGGGTGGTGCTACCAGTATCACTGAGGCTTTGTCCCTCCGGATCTTGAGGAGGACTTTGAACGAGCAGAATAGGTGGGAACGCGTAGAACAGGTGGGCCTTCCAGGGAAGAAGGAAGGCATCTGCAAGTGAGCCGGGACTGTGATTCAGGAAGGAGCAGAACGGAAGGCACTTCCTTTTGCTCTTTGTAGCGAACAAGTCCATCTGGGGGAACTCCCCACCATTGGAAAATGTTGTTCACCACATCTGGGCGAATGGGCCACTTGTGATTGTGAAAGGATCTGCTGAGATGGTCCACCAGCTCGTTTTGAGATCCGGGGTGGTCGGAAGCATTCAGGAATATTGAGTGGGCTATACAGAAGTCTCCGAGCTTGAGAGCTTCCGGACATAGGGGAGAGAAGCGTGCTCGACCATGTCTGTTTTATATAAAACATAGCTGTTGTGTTGTATTGTCTGTCAGGACTGATACGCATCTTCCTTCCAAATGAGCTTGGAAGGTCTGACATGCCAGATGAACTGCTTTCAGTTCCCTGACATTGATGTGAAGAAACAGCTCCGCTGGGGACCAGAGGCCCTGAGTTCTGTGCTCTCCCAGGTGTGCTCCCCACCCATTGTCAATGTGTCGGTGACCAGACACCGTGAGGGGTGCGGTTTGGAGAAGGGGACCTCTGCGCACACCACTTGCAGATTGAGCCACCACTGAAGAGTCTCGAGCACCCGCGGTGAGAGTGTGACTACTTTGTCCAGACTGTCTCTGATGGGACCATACTCTGATGCTAGCCAGGCCTTGAGAGGTCTGAGCCTCAGCCTTATGTGTTGTACTACGTATGTGCAAGATGCCATGTGCCAGAGGAGCTTTAAGCAGTTCCTTGCAGTAGTCGTGGGGTACTGCCTGAAGCCTTGTATAATGTCATGCATAGCTTGAAAACGAGACTGTGGTAGGAAAGCTCTGGCTTGCCTCAAGTCTAACACCGCCCCTATGAACTCTGTTCTCTGAGTAGGGGATAGAGTCGACTTTTGTACATTCAACGGGAGACCCAGTCTGTCGAATGTGGACCTTATCAAGTTGACATGTTGTTCCACTTGCGTCTTGGAATGGCCCTTGACTAACCAGCCGTCAAGGTACGGGAATACCTGTACCTGTCTTTTCCTCAGGAAGGCAGCTACAACGAACATGGATTTGGTGAATATCCAAGGGGCCAATGACAGGCCGAAAGGGAGGACTGTAAATTGGTAGTGAGTGCAGCCCACTACAAATCTTAGAAACCTCCTGAGGGACGGGACTATGGAAATGTGGAAGCATGCGTCCTCCAAGTCGAGAGCGCCATACCAGTCCCCTGGATCCAGGGACGGCATAATGGTGGCCAAAGAGACCATATGAAACTTTAACTTCTTCATGAACCTGTTGAGATTGCGCAGGTCTAGGATGGGTCTGAGACCCCCTTTGGCTTTTGGTATGAGGAAGTACTGGGAGTAAAACATCCTGCCCCTTTGTTCTTGTGGAACCTCCTCTACTGCTCTTGCCAATAGGAGTACCACCACCTGTATTAGGAGTTGCTTGTGAGAGGAGCCCTTGAAGGGGGGGGAGGGGCTGAACTGAATTTGAGGGAATATACTAGTTCTACCATGCGTAGTACCTAACGATCTCAGGTAATTTGGGACCACGCATGGTAGAAATGGGATAGACAGGCCAAGAAGGGTAATAACGGATCCAGGATTTGGGTTGGTGTGTCGCCCCTGGGTGCATCTTAAAAAAGCCTGCCTAGGGCCTGGGGGTTGTCCCGACGACCCTGATCCCTAGTTGGTAAGGGGTTGAGACTAGCGATGCCAATGATTTCTGCCCTTTCTTCTACTGAAGTCCTGCCTACAATGCCATTGATACGGGCGTGGCATAGGTTGGGGGTTAAAATGTTTGCGTTGAGTGGTGGGTCTATGCAGCTCCAAAGATTTTAAAGTGATCAAAAGTCTTTTAAACTATGCAGATTTGAGTCCGTTTTTTTTTTCAAAGATAAGGTCGAGCCCTCGAACTGGAGGTCCTGAATTGTCTATTGAACTTCTCCTGGGAGGCCTGAGGCTTGAAGTCAGGAGCAACGACGCATAGTGATCGCTGAAAACATGGTGCGGGTTGCTGAGTCCAGCGAGGCCTGCAATGAGGCCCTCGCCACCGCCTTGCCCTCATTAACCAAGGCCAAGAACTCTGACTTGGCGTCTGCCAGCACAAACTCCTTAAACTTTGACATTGCTTCCCAGGATTTAAAGTTATAGTGACTGAGGATTGCTTGCAGGTTTGCAATGCGAAGCTGGAGCCCTCTGGTGAAATACACCTTCCTCCCGAAGAGATCCAGCTTCTTCACATCCTTTGCCCGGGGAGTGGGCCCCTGCTGCCCTTGCCTCCCCTGCTTGTTCACAGCCGCCATCACCAGCGAGTCCGGGGGGGAGAGAGGGGAGGGAGCATAAACAGATATTCATACCCTTTTGATGGCACAAAATATTTTCTTTTGACCCTGTAGTGAGTCGGTGTGGCTCCCCTCCTGTCCTGAAGAGGGAGCACCATTGCAGACACCCGAGTGGGCGGAGCCACCGCCGCCTGTCCCCGCCCCCCGGAAGTCACGGGGCGGGACAGGAAGTATAAAGGCCGGCCGCCAGAGCTCAGTCAGGCCCCGGCCATCGCAGGGAGCAGACGTGCGGCCGGGAGCTCCCCGCCAGGATACCTCTGAGGCCCAAGGCGGACGCCCTAGCTGGCCGGAGCTGCCCCGAGCTCACTACGAGGAGGAGCCGCCGGAGCCCGTCCGCTCCCGTCATTGGGAGGGGCCCTTGGAACTCCCCCACAGCAACCCCGAGGGGGAGGCCCCACCAGAACCCCTGCGGCCCTGCTGTTATCCGGAGGAGCCGCCCGAGTGCCATTGGCCGGATTTCCCTACGGAGCTGCCGGACCTGCCACCAAGCCCCGGCCGAGAGGAGTCCACGCTGATGGACTGGACCGAGCCCGGTGCCACGGACGAGGTAGGCCCTGAGGGGGATAATGGAAGTAGCCCGGGGGTAGCCGACCCTGGTCAGGCTGTAGACCCATGTGAACCCATGTCAGTGTGTTTCGGTCAGGATACCCCACTGACCGGCAGCGGCAGTAACCGCTGCTAGGGCCCCGGGCTGGGACACAGTGGAGTGGGTGGGCCTGTGTCCCCCCCTGCCACCCACACTCCCGGGTGGCAGGCTTCCCCCTCACCCAACGGTCAGGTAGGAACCTGAGCCCCTTACCTGCCTGGTTGCTCAGCCCTTGCACCCGAGGGCCTGAGCTAATTGACTGGTTGTGCTCCGCCCTGACCCAGGGCCAGAGCTACTGAACTGCTTGTCTGCTCAACCCCTGCTCCAGAGGGCCTGGGCTCCTGAACTGCTTGCTTGCCCAGCCCTGCACCGGAGGGCCTGGGCTCTTTGACTGTGGTTTACTCAGCCCCGCACCAGAGGGCCTGAGCCCTGAGATAACTGACTGTTTACTCCGTGAGTAGGGAGTCGGTGTGGCTCCCCTCCTGTCCTGAAGGGTCGAGCCCCGACCGAACCTTTTACAGACCCCTTTTGCTGTCGGGGTCAAAGAGGCTGGCATCTGCCACAGGGTCTTAGTGTCTCCTGTATTGTTTTAATAAGGGAGAGTGCCACCCTGGTGGTGCCCATGGGGGATAAGATGTCCACCATAGGGTCTGACACCTCAGTGACCTCCTCCAGCTGGATACCCATATTCTGTGCCACCCTTCTGTGGAACTCCAGGTGGGCTCTATTATTAGGTGAGGCAGGTGCCGAAGATGTTCCCACTACTGCCTCAATTGGGTGAGGATGAGGAGGCAGCTTGGGCTGGTACGGGCCTTCTTGTCTGTCTGGTTCCTTGATGCGCACTGAGTCGTCGGTATTCACACCTGTCTCGGTGTCGACTACGGTGCTGACTGCAGCGTAGACTACGGTGCCAGTGTTGACGCCGCGAGACAGCTCTCTGGCCCTGGACGAGGATCATTCATCTGAGGTGACTGAGAGGGATTGCCCTGAAAAGGACCCCTGGTATTGGTGGTATGCCTACAGGGTCCAAAAGGGCCACTGTGCTGACATCTGCCACTGCTGGCCACGGCACAGGTGGAAAGGATTGTGACTTTTCCAACCTCTGGGGATGCCGCTGCGCTCAGTGCTGGCTCCTCCTAGGTACATAGGATTCTGCCTCCAAGTCTGACACTGAGGAGTCCGAGTGCGGAGACTATGGTGGCGTGGTGCCGGATGGTGTTGGGGTGAGGGCAAGCGGTGCCTGGTCATCACCAGCTTGCCCCTGGATGGCACCGGTGGTCTTTGCAGTACTGGAGGCTTCAGGACTGATGACCTCTTGCATTGGTCAGGAGAATGCGGGCCCGTCAAAGCTATGAGGTCCCTGGCCGCCTTAAAGGTCTCCGACATGGAAGGGAGATCCAAATCCTCCACTTGATCCTCTTCTACTGGCACTGGACTCAACAGATCCCTCTGTGGGCCTGGAGTTAACGATGCTGCCTCCTGCACGGATGAGGCAGAGTGGCTCGGCACAGGTTGCACTCCACTAGCAGGCTTGCGCTCAGTCATAGAATCATAGAACACCAGGGTTGGAAGGGACCTCAGGAGGCCATCCAGTCCAACCCCCCGCTCAAAGCAGGACCAATTCCCAACTAAATCACCCCAGCCAGGGCTTTGTCAAGCCTGACCTTAAAAACCTCTAAGGAAGGAGATTCCACCACCTCCCTAGGTAACCCATTCCAGTGCTTCACCACCCTCCTAGTGAAAAAGTTTCTCCTAATATCCACCCTAAACCTCCCCCACTGCAACTTGAGACCATTACTGCTTGTTCTGTCATCTGGTACCACTGAGAACAGTCTAGATCCATCTTCTTTGGAACCCCCTTTCAGGTAGTTGAAAGCAGCTATCAAATCCCCCCTCATTCTGCTCTTCTGCAGACTAAACAATCCCAGTTCCCTCAGCCTCTCCTCATAAGTCATGTGCTCCAGCCCCCTAATCATTTTTGTTGCCCTCCGCTGGACTCTCTCCAATTTTTCCACATCCTCCTTGTAGTGTGGGGCCCAAAACTGGACACAGTACTCCAGATGAGGCCTCACCAATGTCGAATAGAGGGGAATGATCATGTCCCTCAATCTGCTGGCAATGCCCCTACTTATACAGCCCAAAATGCTGTTAGCCTTCTTGGCAACAAGGGCACACTGTTGACTCATATCCAGCTTCTCGTCCACTGTAACCCCCAGGTCCTTTTCTGCAGAAATGCTTCCTAGCCATTCGGTCCCTAGTCTGTAACAGTGCATGGGATTCTTCTGTCCTAAGTGCAGGACTCTGCACTTGTCCTTGTTGAGTAGGTGAGTGCCCTCTGTCAGTCTTTCTGTTTCTTACGCGGCACCAGCAACTGTGAGCAGTGCTGGGTTTCCGCACGTGAGGCAGTCTTCAGTGCCGGGGAGTGATGGTGTCTCTGACCCCAGAATCCTTCCTAGGTGCCGCATCCCTGATCGAGGCCGGTGAGTTATGAACTGATGCCAAAGAACCTGGTACTGGGTCCATGGGGCTCGACTCTGACTGCGGCCACAGGGCTGTCTCCATTAGCAACAGTTTTCAGCCTATCGTTCCTTTCCTTCTTAGTGTGGGGGCGGACTCCTCTGCAGATTTTGCACCTATCCATCTGATGGGATTCCCCCAAGTACTTTAAGCAGGACGTGTGCAGGTTGACCTTTGGCATTGGCTTTTGGCAGACCCCACACGGCTTAAACCCCTGGGACCAAGCCAGGCCCTGGGCAGGGGAAGGGAACGGGGAAGGGAAACCCCGACTAACAAGGGGGTTCAAGCACTAAACTACAAACTATTAACTTACTATTGAAAACTATTTACAGGATACCAGTACACTAGGGATTGTTCGAAAATGAGCGAAGAAGAGAGTGCTCCAACGACCGTCACTGGCGGTAGAGGAACTGGAGAGGAGGCAGGTCGGCAGGGTCCTATATGTGGTGCCATGAAGGCGCAACTACAGGGGGCGCCTGAGCCAACCTGACGGGGAAAAGCCTTCTGGGGACACTGCACATGGTGTGCGCACACCTACTCGGAATCGACATGAGCAAGCACTCAAAGAATACTAATAACTATTATCATCTCCTGTGAAACTCATTGCAACAGGATATCATTGACAGGATTCAAAAAGGTGTAGACATTTTTATGGCTAAGGAGGAAGATGTATTAACCCTTATGCTCTAGGACATAAACCAGCCACTAACTGACAAGATTAGGAAAAAATTTCCTTTATGGGCAGGTTATTCCATAATTGCAATTTCAGGGGTTTTTGCACCTTCTTGTGAGGCGTTTGGTGCTTTCCCTTGCTGGAGACAGGATAGTGGACTTCATAGACCTCTGTCTGATGTGCAATAGCAATTTCTTATGCTCCTATGATTTATAGGAGCTGCTCTCTCTCTGCAATTTTTTTTTTTTTAAAACAATCTCATGAGCTTCCCTTCCCTCTCTGCAGCTTTCTGCTCCCCTTTTGTAGGTGAACAACTGATCTCTCTCAGGTGTGCCTATCAGCATTGCTCTACTCCTTAAGGGGCAAGCCACCCTGCTACACCTATGTTAGTAATTTAAAAAAAAAAAAAAAATCTTAAGTCTGAAATGTCTCATGTGAATGTGTGTATGATTAGCACTTTCTGAGATGCAGAATATAGACTGAAAAAATCTGCAAAAATGCTTGCTGTCCTAATAATTGTCACTTTTCACATCTAAATTTCTCATACATAATGCAAACCCAGTTTTGTCCTCTGCAGCAGCAGCAT
Source organism: Emys orbicularis (assembly GCF_028017835.1). Lineage (NCBI taxonomy): Eukaryota > Metazoa > Chordata > Testudines > Emydidae > Emys > Emys orbicularis. The sequence continues at coordinate 744,445 of NC_088700.1, forward strand.
GTGTGTTTCTTGAGATTTAAATTCTAAGCCCATCACCAATCATAAAGGTCATGAAAAACATAGCTTTTGATGATGAGGTATGAAGCAGGCCAGAAGGTAGCTGGTCACCAAAAAACATTAACTCTTTATCCTTCCATTGTCCCCTCCTGTGTATCCTAGCAAGCTGTCTCTTCCCTTGCTCTACAATTCTCCTCTCAACTCTCCTTGCCCTTGTAAGACTCCACCAACCAATTTTGAATCTACCCCTACCACCAGGGCTCTGATCCGCCCTTCCCCTACCTCCACTTATTAAGTTCTGGCTCCATAAGCCAAGACAAATACGTTATATTCACTTGTGACAAATACTTTCACCTCAGTAGTTTCCATACTATTAAAGGAAACACTAACCATTTTGTTGAACCCAGCTGTAAAAGATCCCAGTGTAATGTACAGCTGTGAAATATATTGGAAAACAAAACTTCTGATCTTATTAAAGGGGCATTGTGAAGTTATGAATTGTATGTAAACAATTTACTGACCTGTGTTAAGTGACTAAAACAACTTAAAAATCTAATTTATTTGTCACTGGTCTATTTGCTTTTTGTATGTCACTTAGTTTCTTAGTAGATTAATATGCAATAGCAAGAAGCTGTAGGATTTGGGACTTGAAGAAACTCAGCCCTAACCAGTGATGACTGTTTGGGTCACCTGTATGTCTTGGTCCAGTCCTCTGTAAAACTGAGAAGCTGACTTCCAACGGTGAAAGAATGCCTCTAAACAGAACACACATGTAGGCAGGGCACTTCCTCCAATTCTTTTTTTATCTGCAGTTTCTAGTCCACAGCCATCTCTGGGCTGGAATGAGAATATCCTTTACAGCCTCCAGGGTGGAGTTTGGAGCTGTTTCAGAATGTGACAAACTCACACATTAATAGATCGTATCTATAAGAAACATCACATCAAACCTCTACAATTTCAGATACCTGGTATAAAAATTTGTGCAGTTTATCTGCACTGTGACACCCTCTCCCCCCCCGTACACTCCAGGTGTGTAAAATAAAATAGAAATAAAAAAGATTCCAGTTTAGTTTCCTATCACTTTTTACTATGACTCCAAAAGTAAAGCCTTGGGCTTCAAGAGGTTTAATTAGCTCTTCAGTACTCAGCTTTGCCAGGGCATTTGTCTGGGATAGTATGTTACCTTTTAGCAGATCACTGCACTGTAGGAAAGATTCCTCTTGGAAAGATGAACCTTCCCTCCCATACTTCCCCCCCCATCTTTTTTCAACTCTACACTTAAAGCCTTGAGAGAACAAAAGGGAGATTGGGAACGGGCTTCCCAATGGATAAAGGCAGCCTAGAATAAGCACGTTCTAAGTGAGTTTTTCCTCACCCTTTCCAATGTGCTAATCTGGCCAGTTCTCTCATCTCTTGTCTAGTGGGGGAGCAAATTCTGACCAGTTTACTTCTACCAAAACTGATTGCTGGTCCAACGACAAGAACTGTTTGTGGGGCATAAGATGTACTCATCAACATTTGCAACCAGCATTAACAGATTCCTTATGATTGAAATTCTAAGACCCAAGCATTTTCTGAGATTTAAGAAGTAATAGGAAGTGTCTTATTCCCTACTACAGAAGGAAAAAAGAAAATGAGTGACATCCATTTCATGAAAGTGAGTAGCCGCCTCACATTTAGAACCTGGGAAAAGCAACTTGTATGAAATTTAGTTGTGGTCCTTAGGCTTCCCATTAGATTCCTTCCTATTATTTCCTCAGACAAATTCCCATCAAATCCATAGTGCTGTAGAAATTGGACCTTTCCTGCTTTTCTTTCTGAGGAACATATTGACCTTGAAGAGGGTGAGGAAGATGTTGAAGTGGGGAAAAATGTTTGTAGTTAATAGAAATTTTCTTTTTACATTTGATGTAGAGAGGGATGGAAATGTTACAGGCTAGGGTAAAATTCTCCAGACAACAACCAACTCCTCCATGCTGATCCTTGCCTAAGAGCTACCTCCATTGGGCACATGATTATGTCAGGCTTTCCCTAAGCCTGAATCGCTGAAGTCAATGGGTACTTTCATAGAATTTAAAGTCAGAAAGGATCATTATAAACATCACTCCTGACCTCCTATGTAACACAAGCCAGAGAATTTCACCGAGTGCGTCTTGCAGTGGAAGGAATTATTTTTCTAATGATTTCTATGAGCCCAGGATCAGACCCCAAATGTCTAAATCCTGTTTAAGGAGTATGAAGGAAACATGCCTTTGACATTAAAAGCCAGTGTGTGTGTTTTGTGTTTATTAAACATTCTTATTTCTTTTGAGGGTCACGTGGTCTGGAAGTCATAGAACTGGAAGGGATAATGCCGTTTCAGATGGTTCAACCCTCGAAAGGTGATCTAGTCCAGTCCCCTGCACTCATGGCAGGACTAAGTATTATCTAGACCATCCCTGACAGGTGTTTGTCTAACCTGCTCTTAAAAATCTCCATGATGGAGATTCCACAACCTCCCTAGGCAATTTATTCCAGTGCTTAACCACCCTAACAGTTAGGAAGTTTTTCCTAATATCCAACTTAAACATCCCTTGCTGCAATTTAAGCCCATTGCTTCTTGTCCTATCCTCAGAGGTTAAGAAGAACAATCTTTCTCCCTCCTCCTTGTAGCAATCTTTTATGTGCTTGAAAACTGTTACGGCCCCTTGGCCTTCTCTTTTCCAGACTAAACAAACCCAGTTTTTTCAATCTTCCTTCATAGGTCATGTTTTCTAGACTTTTAATCATTTTTGTTGCTCTTCTCTAGACTTTCTCCAATTTGTCCACATCTTTCCTGAAATATAGCACCCAGAACTGGACACAATACTCCAGTTGAGGCCTAATCAGTGTGGAGTAGAGTGGAAGAATTACTTCTCGTGTCTTGCTTACAACACTCCTGCTAATAAATCCCAGACTGATGTTTGCTTTTTTTGCAACAGCGTTACACTGTCGACTCACATTTAAGCTTGTGGTCCACTATGACCTCCAGATCCCTTTCCGCAGTACTCCTTCCTAGGCAGTCATTTCCCAATTTGTATGTGTGCAACTAATTGTTCCTTCCTAAGTGGAGTACTTTGCATTTGTCTTTATTTAATTTCATCCTATTTACTTCAGACCATTTCTCCAGTTTGTCCAGATCATTTTGAATTTTAATCCTAACCGCCAAAGCACTTGCAACCCCTCCCAGCTTGATATCGTCCACAAACTTTATAAGTGTACTTTCTATGCCATTATCTAAATCACTGATGAAGATATTGAAAAGAACCGCACCCAGAACTGATCCCTGCGGGGACCCATTCGTTATGTCCTTCCAGCATGTCTGTGAACCACTGATAACTACTCTCTGGGAACGGTTTTCTAACCAGTTATGCACCCACCTAATAATACCTCCATCTAGGTTGCATTTCCCTAGTTGTTTGTTGTTCCCTAGGTCATGCGAGACAGTATCAAAAGCTTTACTAAAGTCAAGATATACCACGTCTACCACTTTCCCCCCATCCACAAGGCTTGTTACCCTGCCAAAGTCATGGGCTTGTCTCTACTTCTGGTCACAGACAGATCTTAACAAGGGACTACAGAATTTTATCTGTTTATCTAAAGCCCGGATGGTAAGAAAAAAAGAGAGAACCTCACATAGATTGGAAGTTTGGAAGGATTTTCCTTTTTCTTTGCCACACATTTTGATCCCGTCACATCTGCTTTATAAATAACTGTAGTTTATGCAACTATAAAGTGTAGTGTCCAACTATGTTATTGTTTAATCACAAACAAAGCACAGTTTGATGTGCTTGAAGTGAGAAGTTCTAGTTCATTGTGTACCTCAAGTCTACTCTTGACAATACATGGTATTGTTAACAATCTGACAGATTCACAACCAAATGCATTTGTTTGTTAAACAATTTTTTTACATTAAGGTATTTAATTAGTGAAACAATCATTATCAATGTAACAAGCTGAAATACAGCAACTTGATACAAGACTGAGGTAACAAAATACTTTGCCGAAAACCTAAAGACTCCCACACAAGGGGTTAAAAGTTCAGTGGTTATTATGGGTGAGACAATTCACAAAAGTTATAGAAAGTCTGTACACAAATGGCATGCAGTGGGCTGCTGAAAAATACGGCCAAAAAATAGCGCAACAGTGTTCACAAGAAACAAACTAATATAGAAATTGGTTTACATTGTAATGCGACAAATGGATTGTATATTGAAAACTTCTGTCGATGCCTTAATTGAGTGCTAATTGGACAAACATGCATTTTGGCACTAAATTACTTTAAAATTACACACACTAATAAATTAATAAATATTGCCTGAAATATATCTAATATCTTCACAAGTCTGAAATTAGTCATCCTGAAAAATAGACTAAAAAGGCCTGTTTTTACTAAACAGCTAAAGTCTTACTTTGTGACTGATAACACTTACAAGATTTATGATATCCTTTCATAGAGGTGATATTTTAAATCAGTACCAATATGCAATGTCTATTATTTCAACAGGAGCTTTTAAAAAAATCACATTAAAGGTGCCAGATACTGAGTCCCCAAAAAATCAGTAATTAGAATTCATACTTTTTGTATTTAACATTAATAAATTTATTTAAAAATGGATTAAGCTGATGCCATCCCTCTACTGTTTTATCATTCACATTCATTTTATGTTTTCAAATGCTACACAGCAATACCACAATTATTGTGATACTCTGCAAGAATTTTAAGATATTGCACAAGGCAAAACTACACAATTGCCATGGTCAGCTCTGTTTTACATAATACTATCTACTCTGCAACTGGTGATCAGCTCAGGCATTCATTTTACCAATTCTTTAAAAACTTTCAAAATGCAAATTACTGAAGGTCTCGAGTAACATTGTTTTGAGGGTTTTGTCTCACACACACACACACACACACACACACACTTCCAATCCATGGCATTATGAGAGACTCCTGGATATCAGAGTCACTATTGTGTGTGTTCTCTCATTCATGCCACAAATAGTTTAGAGCATATCCTTCTTTCACGTTTGAACTCCTATCTTTGTAGGGGTTTGCTATACAGGTGAAGGGACCTGGAGATGTTTGGAACTTCTGTGTCATAGAATATCAGGGTTGGAAGGGACCTCAGGAGGTCATCTACTCCAACCCCCTGCTCAAAGCTGGACCAACCCCAGCTAAATCATCCCAGCCAGGGCTTTGTCAAGCCGGGCTTTAAAAACCTCTAAGGATGGAGATTCCACCACCTCCCTAGATAATCCATTCCAGTACTTCACCACCCTCCTAGTGAAATAGTGTTTCCTAATATCCAACCTAGACCTCCCCCACTGCAACTTGAGACCATTGCTTCTTGTTCTGTCATCTGCCACTATTGAGAACAGCTGAGCGCCATCCTCTTTGAAACCCCCCTTCAGGTAGTTGAAGGCTGCTATCAAATCCCTCCTTCACTGCCAACTTCTAAAGGGCTTTCCTTGAGAAAGATGTTTTCTAAGGATGAAAAACCTCCCTGCCATGAATGGAATAACACCTAAAATGTTCAACAAGGCTTTGAATTCTAGAAGCCCTCAAGATCTAAACAGGTTCCAGCTTTTGCCATTTCTAGCCTATCAGTTAACTGTGAGTGTCACCTTGGTCCACAGTCTCAGTAGCCACAACATCCATTACTTAATTTGAATTACAAGCACGGTGGGGAAAAAAAATGAAGTGACAATTAGCTGTTTCTCCCCTTTCGCATTACATCTAAAAATGGCTTTAGACATCTCCTTAGCCTCCTAATATGGATGTCAGGTCAATGACTGTTACAATTTTAAATTAATTTTATATTTAACAATGACCAAATTGTTCTCTTATTAATGGGGTAACTGAGCATTTGCAGATTGTTTTGCTGCAAGGATTTCAATAGGATTTGTGGAACAAGATCCCTGCATGGGGAATCACCCACATCCCAATAGAGCAGAACAAGATAGATGTAGTTGTTATGGTCTCACCTGGGCATGATTAGTGTATAAAAGCACTATATAAGTATGTTTCAGAGCTTTTGCAGAACCACTGAAATTAGCTGTGTTAAAAATTCTGTTCTGGCAAATGAGCATTTTAAACTTCGATGCTTGAGGCCACAATTTACTTGTACCTATACTATCCTCATCCTCCTAAACACTCATTTGGTTGGCAGTCTGGAAAATACAAGTACACTGTTAATGGTTGGCAATTCATTTATTAGTCCCTCCTATTTTTAAAATTGTCACAAGACCCTTTATAAATCTTTGCTGGCCGATGCCCATGATGGCAAAATGCATACTTATTTAAGAGAACAGTTTGGTTTCTTGATCTGTCACCTTCCAAATTTATTGTACCAGGTGGGCCACTTTACATTCTAACCAGTAGTCCTGGAAGTGGGAATTCAGTATGCTTGAATACATGTTATGTATGTGGAGGAAGTGTTGTCTTTAAATACAATTGAAAAAGCAACAGCATTGTATGTGGCATTGCATTCTAGCTCTGGCTTAAACACAGAAATCCAAGGACATTTTAGCTACAGGCACCACTCCAGCAGCTCTATTTTATAAGAATTCTGCATAAGGGGATGGCAAGTTAGATCTTCAGCCTTTACCCCTAGCATTTGAGGGTTTAGGTCAGACATATAACTTTACAATAATGCCGTTTCAGATGGTTCAACCCTCTGGATGCTGCAGATAGATTAGATATGTGTACAGACACACACTACACGTACATGCTCCTATGAATTAATTTGAATGGCAGTCTAGAGAATACCTGCATCCTCAGAAATAGTCTAAATGTATAACTCACCTCTCACCACAACCATCCATGCATCTCTCTGTCTGGGAGAATAATTCAGAAGATTTCATTTTCAAATAGTTGGGCAACAGTAACATGCTGACGACAGAATTTCACCAGCATCATCATTTAAAAAATCCTCTGTGTCAGATCTAACTATTGAAAATTCCATTCTTGGATATACAGATGCCGTTATCAGGTAACTACTTCAACTAATTTTTGGATTGCTAAAAAAGCAAAAAGATATTTTTTGGCCACTCCTCTATCCCACTGAAGATCTCTTGAACCATCAAAGAAGTCTGATGTCAAATCTGTGTGAATTCTGATACTTGCCCTGTCTCTCCCTACAGGAATCAGTAGGAACTATTTTTCTTGTCACATACCAAGTTTCATTCTCAGGATTGTGACACAGACAGTTAAAAATCATTTTTATAGTCAACAGAAATTCAGCATTACAAGTAAGGTATTTTTGTAAGATAAATTTAAAAAAAAATCTGCTGCAAAATCAAGATTATGTGAGATCAGCAGAATATCCCAATGACTGGGCACTTGTTTTGATGTAGGACTCTGTTCATCCAAAATTATTTCTGGTCTTTCATGGTCTGCAAGCCTGTGGTCGAATCACAGCACTCTCCCACCTAGCTCACCATTTTGGCCCATTCTTGGGGAGCTGCAGAGTGAGGGTTTTTAATGCCATGACCAATGCATCTGAAAGCCTAGCTGAAAGTGAGGTGGGAGCTTCATGCAATGATTCATCCTTGATGGATGAAAGCCTGAATGCTGACCAGCAGAGGGATGTGACTAAAATGTGAAGAATTCTGAAATCAAGGTGAGAATAGCAGAAAGCTCTGACCAGCAGGTAGTGCTAAGGCACACCTGGGAAAAGAGAACCAGGAGGTTTCTCCTGGCAAGAAGGGTCTCTTACATTCGGTTTATTTCCTGTTTCCAGGATACTGGGTTGGTGGCTCCTGGTATACCAATCAGTCCTGCCTAGATCTCACCTCCATCATGATTTCAGAGGAACAGAGGCCTTCATGATAGAAGTACTAGTGGTGTTATTCTGTCTACCAGGTGATGTGTGCGCACATGCAGGTGCTGAGTGGGATTGGATCATCCACATGAGAGTGGAACAGTGAGTGGAAAGTTCAGCCATTCTGAGGAGTCAGGAGGTGGCTGGGAAGATCCAAATACCTGCATCCACAGAGCTAGGGATTTTAGATGAATAGCACCCATTGTGAAGGGGAAAATAATAAGGCCAATTTATCCTTAGGAGTAAGAAAACCCAAGAAAAGCTGTAACACAAAGTGAATTTAAATAGCAATGGACCCTTCACTCGTCCTTTAAATTATATTTAAAAGTACCACATTCAAGTGAAAGAAATACTAAATTAAACTATTTATCTTGTGCCAAAATACACATTTCCCAAATAGCTCAAATGTGAACTGCAGAATTGTCCAGAGATTTGATACAAAATCTGAGGCAACCACATTGCCAAGCAACTCAGTGCACTTAGGTTATAAAAATGTTGTTCCACAATTTTCTATTCTAATTGACACTTTGCAGCAAGTTAACACTGTCAATCATTTTGTGCATTAGAAAGAACTGAAAACCCAACATGGGCTAAATGTTCTTCAGTCACATAAAGCAGCTTGACAATAAAAAGAACAGTTTAAAAAAGAATAGGCAGAAGATGTGATGCACAGTTTGTGGTCCAACATTAGTCCAGGGCAGTTTGTGACCACAAAGTTAAAGTCAAGGTTTCCAGGATCCTGCATCAGTCAGGACTCATCTTCAGTCTGTCTAAATTGTCTACTTATGTTCAGTGCATGAGACTATATCTGGTCCTAAGGACAACATTCACTTTCTGCTTTTAAAAGCTGTGTCAAAATCACTTTCAAGTTACATAGAAAAGTGCTGAAGTAATCTCGTCTGGGGCAGCTGGCTCACGTTAGGGAGCTCCTTCTCCTAAGGGAAAGATATTCCCATCCTACAGTTTGGCACTTGAAGTCACACCACATACTGATGCAAGTTATTCGAATGACATAAGGTTAGCAGGTACCTGGAAGAGAATGTAAATTAGTCAGCAATGTAAAGTTCCTGTGGCAAGGGGAAACGGAAGTGTCAACCCATAGTATTATTATTTCCATTTATTGCCAAGTGCCAGCAATGCAATCAGTCCCTTAAACAGGCTCTGCATGAGGCTGACTCTGCAAGCTAGTAGCAGGACATTGTACCATAACTTCGGAGAGAAAAACATGACATAGTAAGGGGCACTGAGACTTATGGCTAGAGCTGCACAAATTCATCGTTACCAGATTTTTTGTGGGTATCCTAGAATTTGAAATCTTGCCTTTCACACGTGTTGCAAAACTTTGGTCAATATGCAAAAAGGGTTGCTATAAATATGCCCTGATGAGCTTGTCTGTGTATCCTTGAGGTGCCCATACAGGCTAGAAAGCGGCATCCTCTATGTAGGGGTTTCCTGGAATGTAAGGGAGAAACTGGTTGGAAAAGACATTTTCATGGCCTTACCTGAGGCCTGTTGCTTTTGCATGCATCATCCAAATGCTTGTGCCACAGTATTGCATGAAACCTTGACCCAGTCTGAAACTTGTAAATATTGCCTACAAAATTTAAAAAAAAAAAAATCAGGATCCCTCAGGTTTTGACAAACAGACACTTGGCTTTGCTACATTATAATTGTTTAGTGTAGAAGCCAAGAATGTAACGTAAATGGGAAAATTAATTTGGTCTTCAAATACCCAAACTGCTCCTACCACACACAGCAGTCCCTGGCAGGGAGGATGGGCTATGAGGAATATGTGCCCAGCACCCCCCAGGTAGGAGGTGGAAGATAGTATGCATATTCAATAGACCTGAGAGGAGCACATGGCAGTAAAAATAAACTGTCATAGAAACAAAGACCAATCTGGGCATCCACTCCAACCTCCTTCGTTTTATACTTTGCTTCATTCCTACTAGCGTTTATATACCTCACCCCTGAATCATTTTCATGGATGCACTATTGTTTGCAAATTTAGCTTTTCCAGTGTCCGCTTGTTGGTCTCTTTCATTCCTCAGGTTAGCATTGCCCTTCCCTGAATTTTCTCTTGAAGTCAGACTTATTTCATTCATTGTATTCTACAGGAGAGAGATGCAGCATGTGCAGCTCATGTTCATCACTACCTTGCATTGAAATAAAGAAAGACGTAAAATGTTAGGAGAACTTCCAAGTTTTCTGTAGAGACTCCCATGATGCACATTGATGCTAGGAACTTTTTGAACATTTGAAGTATCTGCTGAGTGATGATGGCTAAAAATCTAAGTAAATGGTTTTATAAATACTTCAATGTTTGGAGAAGTCTCATAAATCAGCGCTTACGGTGAAGCTGACTATCTAGGGATTACAGAAGTCATATTTGAAGGACATAGTGACTTTGAGAAAGCCATTTGGAACAAAAAAACCCCATAGGGTACATCTACACTGGAATAAAAGATATGCAGCATGTCCTGGGCTGGCCCAGGTCAGCTGACAGGGCCTCTGGCTGCAGGGCTAAAACTTGCTGTGTAGATGTTCAGATTTGGGCTGGACCCGTGGCTCTGGGACCCTACAAGCCTGAGCCCCAACGTCTACACTGCAATTCAAACAGCCCCATAGCCATCGGTGGTGGGTGGAGCCCCCCTTCGGGGAGGCTAACCCTAGCCCTGCCCCTTCCACCCCCACCCCCCATGGCTGGAGCCCCAAGACCACCCCCCTGTGGTGGGAGGAGCCCTGAGACACTCCCACCCGGAGGAGCCCCGAAACCCCCCCTCAGCTGGAGGAACCCTGAGCCAGCCGAAGCCCTGAGCCAGCCGAAGCCCTGAGCCCCTCCCTACACTCCCCCCCTCAGCTGGAGGAGCCCCGAGTCGGCCAAAGCCCCAAGCCGCTTCCCCCACCTGCCTAGAGGAGCCCCAGCTGGCTGAAGTCTTGAGCTCAGCTGCAGCCACATCGCATCTCCCCTCCCCAGACCCCAAGGCACCAGGAGAAAAGCATGCGTCTCTCTTCTCTGGAAGAAGCTTTTGCTATGCCCCATGCAGGTTCCTGAGCGACTGAGGAGGCAGTAGCACATACTGCCTCCTCAGCTGCCCTGGAACCTGCAGGGGCATAATAAATCAAAAACTTCCCCCCAAAACCCTGCAATTGGGGGTCTGGCGCTGCCCATGCCCATAGTCTGAGCCCTGCAAGCCGGAGTCAGCTGACATGGGCCAGCTGCAGGTGCTTAACTGCAGTGTAGACATACCTATAGAGAATAGGGAATGCAAGTGACCTCACACTAATACCAAGAGTTCCTGCAAAACTCACAAAATGCACCCTCCCCCAATCATTTGGTAAGATGCAAACATCGGCTTTTTGCAGATGCATGCATCTCCCACTGTACCCTATTTTGAAAATCTGGTTCCTTAACTTTCTGAGCAGGTGATATTGCAAATAATGTAAACTTAACATTAAATGCTATTACCCCATTCCCCGAGTATAATGTAGCATCTACCTTTGTCAGGGTTATTTAGCTGAAAAATATCAGGATGTTCAGGATCATCAGGCAGTGCCACCATCCAGCCCACAACAGAGACTTTTTTACCAGCAGTAGATTTATACTAGAGAGACAGACAGATCAGTTACAATCAGCAGTAGCACGATTATACACTGGGTTGACTTCTAACCATGAAAACAGAGCAGACAAATGTGCTAGCTGGGAGTGACCATATTCACTTTTCGAATGCACATTGCCAGTCCTGCTCATGAGGATGATACGTCTAAAGAATGGTTTGTTTTCTAGAACAATTTAATATACTTTGCTTACATGTTTTCTTTCTGTGCCTCTTAATGACTTTGCTCCGAAGTAGAGAAGAGTTGATCCCGAAAGTGTAACCCAATATCTAGTCCATGAGGAGAGCTGAATAAGAAAGAAGAAAATTGGTAAAAATATCAGTGTATTAATTTCAGATACTCTGAAAATGAACTAACAACTAAGTATTAGAATTAGCTGTTTAAAGTGAGGAAGCTAATAGGAGGAGGGAGCTGGGGCCAGATTCTCAGCTGGTGTAAATCAGTATAGCTCCCTAGGCTCTGGCTGCTGTCTATGAGAATGCAAGATACATCAAAGAAAATCCACATTATCCTAATGTCTCCTCTAGAAATCTCAGGGCTGTTCATTTCAGTGCAGAGCATTGTACTGCCCTCTGCTGGGCATATCTTATACCTGCCTCTGATGTTTGGTCAGCATAATTGATTAGCCAAAAATTCTGAAAAATTACTTATAATCAAAAAGTCAGAAAAAATTTGTTTCAGGTCAAAAGAAATGTTTTGGTTTGATTTTAGGCATTTTTATCTGTTTTTTAAGTAAAAACAAAGGAAATGAAGACCTAGATTCACAAGAAAACCTGGGCACCGTTCACAAAATTGAGGAGGAAGTTGTGGTCTTACTTATTCTCTCCTGTTGAAACTGTTTCACTTTGTACAAATAATTAAATATTAATTGGTGCAAGGACTGGAACCTGGGTGACACCCCCCATTCCCCGATGAGTGCCCTAATCACTAGGCTATAGAGTTACTCTCACTCACTGTATTTATACGAAGTGGAACAGATTCAACAAAAGAGACTGATATAAGAGCCCACCCCAGAATAGCCAATAGGCTGGTCCTGCTCTGGAGCAGGGACTTGAACCCTGGTCTCCCATATCCGAGGTGAGTTCCCTAATTACTGGGCAACTGGTATAAGGGATGCACCACCAACCCCTCCTCTTTCTTCTCCACCACCCTTTTATGAATCTAGCCAAAAAAATCAAAACATCTTGTTCTGGGAGTGTTGAAATAAATCATTTGGACATTTTCAATTTTTTTCTTCTATTCAAAAAATGTGCTGAAATTGACGCAAATTCACAAAATGTTTTGGTTGATCTGAATCTACTTTTTTTTGGTTAAATTAAGTTTCAGCCATATAGTTTTGCACAGCTCTAATTACAAGGTTATTTCAACAGTTCTTCAAATCTCTTAAGACTAAACCATGAAGCTCCAAATAAAAAGTTATAAGAGGATCAAAGGTAAACCATGGGATTTCCATTGCATCATTTTCTCCCATCCCAAAGAGGGCCTGAGACTGAGGCCAGTGGAATCCTGTGAATCTATGGCATAATGCTTGTGCAGAGAGCTGGTTCTCTGCAATACTACCTGAACCTCCTGAAGAGCCATTCAGCCTTTGTGTCCTGCTTGCAACAGGACACAAAGCCCTCCCACTGACGTGAGGGGATCTGAATGTGAGGAGAGGGATCCCACAGAAATGGATGCTGACAGGCCTTTACAGAGGCTGATACTACATAGAGTTCCTCTTCTCATCCGCTGTGGTGTCCCTTACAAGTACATGGGGAAAGAACTGATGCAGAGCGGATGGTGGCAGATGACAGAACAAGGAGCAATGGTCTCAAGTTGCAGTGGGGGAGGTCTAGGTTGGATATTAGGAAACACTATTTCACTAGGAGGGTGGTGAAGCACTGGAATGCTTTACCTAGGGAGGTGGTGGAATCTCCTTCCTTGGAGGTTTTTAAGGCCCGGCTTGACAAAGCCCTGGCTGGGATGATTTAGTTGGGAATTGGTCCTGCTTTGAGCAGGGGGTTGGACTAGATGACCTGCTGAGGTCCCTTTCAACCCTGATATTCTATGATTCTATGATGCTGGGAGAGAAGGAAACATTGTGTGTCTTATGTTTTAATAGAAAGTGATTTTGTAGCAAAACATTGTTCTGTTTCCTGGAACAGAATTAACGGCCTTGCCTTGTTTGGCATTGTACTGCAATCTGAAGCTAACAATGCAAACAATAATAGCCATTATCAAATTAAGATCACAGTAAAGGTCCAACTTACTGTAGGCTTTCTGCCTTCCTTTAGTAACGTCTTCCTTCTTAAAGGCCCTTCCATGGTAATGACTCCTGTTGAACTCCCTAATGTGCAGCTCCAGGCCCCTGTTGGGCTGAAGCGACAAACACTATCACATTTAGGTGCACAGACAAACAGGAACAAATAATGCTCTTAATAAAATTTATTCTTTATAGAAGTTTTCCATGCAGTGGTTGCTATTGCATATATAGAATCATCGAAACTTGGCTCTGTAGCATGTATGTTTCAGATACCTAAACAAAATAACCAGGTTATCTGAAAAATTCTAATAGATTTCAGGAAACAGGAGAAATCTAGTGCTACATGTTATACTGAGTTATGTTTGATTTACATAGTGGTAAGCCTAGAAATAATGACCTTTCATCCAGAAAACAGGACCCATGGTAGTTCTCTTACTGTGCATAGTTTCTAATTACATACATATGCAACCTATATATTTTTATATGACAGAAAGTGAAGAATAAATTATCCAACTGAAACTACAGGAGGAATATCCGATGGAAATAATGTATTTTCATAAATCAGAATTAAATCAGGCCACCAGGACATGCCCTCACTCTTGCAGAATGTACCAGGGCATCTTTAAGAACCCAAATAGCTAGTGCCTCTGTTTTAAGAAAAAATATATTGGCCACATCAAAAGTATTTTACCATAGGTGTAAAGCAGCAATGGTATCTGTGAACATTCAAAATAGATTAGTGACATGTTTGAAACTGTTTGAATTAAAAAAGCCAAACTGTATAGGAATAAGCATGTTAAAAATCTTTCTGCAGATGATTTGTCACTGGAAAATTTGACCACACTACATGTACAGTTCTACTCTGTGTAACTATTAAGCAAACTGAAAAACCAGTGACCACTAAGATACACACTGCTGCCTTCTCCACATTGCAATCAATTGCCATTTATAATTAATGTTTGAATATGTTTATCACTTATTATTACATAATGTATTGACAGAGTTCTTGGTGCTTCAAAAAATAGTGAAAGACACTGTTCCCCCAAAGCTTACAGTTTATGATGGATTTGTATGTAGATTACACACAATTTATATATCTGCAGTCCATACCCAGATTTGCCAGTAACAACTACAAGATGATTTTTAACCTGAGACAGAAGATTTTGCTTTGGGATACCCCCATAACAGGCAAATCATATGAATTTTCTCATCTATTTAAAAAAAGTTTTATTTTGTCATTATTAACATAAATAAACTTTCCATACAAGTATTAACAACTCCTATTCATAACCTGTATTTGCTACCTTTAAAAGTCCCATCTGGGTTTAATAACTTATTATTGATGTATTTATTTTGTTCAGATTCCAAAAATGGTCATACATAATAGAAAATCTCCTTGAGCCTGACATAAGGCTGTCCATCATTTTTTTAATTGAAAGGATTTCCCATAATTTATTTCTCTTTGCCACTAACGATGGGGTATCTATCTTTTTCCAAAAATGAGCTATTACACAGCTGGATGCTAGCAGTAATTGTGTTATCAAGGAACCCTACTCCAAGTTAGTAACCTCTTTTAAAATGTTACCTAATAGACTCACTATGGGTTTTGTGGGTGGCCTCACTTTAGTTACCTTGAAAATTCTATTTGTTATTTTCTCCAAAAATACTATTATCTTAGGGCATTCACAGCATATATGCAGAAAGGTCCTTATTTCTCTCCATCCTCTCCATAATTTATTTATTTTTATCTATCTATCTCTCTTCACTTAAATGGTATGAGGTACCACCGATAACGTATTTTGTAGTAATCTTCCTTAATGGTTACCCAAATAGATGAGATTTTGGCCTTCCTCCATATATTTTTCCCATTGCCCCAAAGTGACATCTGTTTTTAGATTATTTTCCTATTTTTCCCATAAAGGTTATCTTATCTTTTAGATCCATCACTAAATTGTTATATCATGAAAAAAGGATCAAGCCCTTTGAGGTGGCCTTTACCATAATTAATATTTCTAGCCTTGTTAATGGTCACCTGCAACTTGGGCTTCCTACATGGGATTTGATATAATGCTTTAGTGGCAAATAAACCAACATCGGTATATTAATAATCCCCATTAGTTCTTTGATGGTATTAATTTCCATAACTTTATCATTACAGAATACTGGCTGTTACTTGTATACCCTTTTTCCTTCCATACATTATATGTATTGGATTAGATAACCTTAGTTGAAATTCTGGATCATTTCTGACGGATGGAAGTGGAAGGAAAAGGGGCTCTCTCTTATCTTTATCAAATTATATCCATGGAGTGTCATTTTGACACCTGGATTGGTTCCATTTTGTGTTGGTCTAAATCCATTAAGTAAAATAAAAATAATGAACGCACTAAATTTATAATTAAAATCTTGTTCAATTTCCACACACAATTAGTGACTACCTGTGAAAAGTTTGGTTTAAGTGACTTGCCCAGCATCTCATAAGAACGCTATGGCAGAGGCAGGGATACAGTCCGGTTCTCCAGGGCAGTGTTCGCCTGCCTTAACCATGAGACAATCCTTTTTCCTGCAAACCCTGCCTCATTCACTACACCTTCCAACTGCTGCAACAAATGAGGGAGGAGGCCTATAGACAAAAGTCTCCTTTACTACACAATCCTGATTCATCCCAGAGCAGGTCCTAAACAAGGCAGGGTTCCTGTGGAGAAAATACCATGTTATCATGTAATTAAAGACTATCTCATAATGCATATGCACAAATGACTGAATTAAGGTTGCACAAGCAACCTTAATTCCATCATCTCCTAACTTTTTATGTGCCTAACTTTGTGACCACAAAGATGTTCTTTTAACATAGTGTGTGAGTGTGTGTGTAATTTCCTAGGTTTTTAAAAAAGCAAATGGAAAAAAACAGAAATTCCATCATATCGACACCACATAGTTCATCAGTGTAGTTGGAACATTTAGATCCACAACACAGACCAGATGTGAATAAGAGGGGGATGGGACGCTTTCCCAGTGTGTTTCACAGATATTTGCTGACAGAAAAAAGGTGAGGAATCTTGGTTCCAGTTCAGGTTCTGGAGGGGAATGCATTCTAGTGGCCACAGACTCTTCTGCCTGTTCCTTCCAAACTTGACCCCCTTCTGCCTCATCCCCTCCAACCTGTCCCTGCCCTAGTCCTGTTTCTTACCCACCCATGTCTCTTTGTTCCAGTTCCAGTCCTAGTCTCCACTCCTCAGGCTTCTCATCCGAGTCCCTTTGCCCAGCCAGTCCTAATCTTCTCCTCTAGGCTCACTGTCCAAGTCCCAGTCTCTTCTGTTGTCTCCACAGAACCAGTCATAGTTCTCCACTGCTGGCTCCTCATCCAGTTGTTCCCCTGCTTCACTAATTCCCAGTCCTATCCTCTTTGTCCAATCTCAGACTCCTTCAAGCTCCTTGACCCAGCTCCCCTCTCTGGCTCAGTGTCCCAGTCTCTTTGCCTAACCAGTCCCTGTTTTTCCCCTGCATCTCAGCCCTGGTCAGAGCTATCCCCTGGTCTCGTTCTTCCTCACACTAGTTCAGGGGTGGGCAAACTAAGGCTCAGGGGCCGCATCTGGCCCTTGAGCTCCTGCTGGGGAGCGGGGTCCAGGGCTTGCCCCGCTCCACGAGTACCGTGGCTTCTCGCGGCACCTGGAAGCAGCAACATGTCCCCCCTCTGGCTCCTACGTGTAGGGGCAGTCAGGGGGCTCTGCATGCTGCTCCTGCCCCAAGCACCACCCCCGCAGCTCCCATTGGCTGGGAACCACGGCCGATGGGAGCTGCAGGGGTGGCACCTGCGGACGGGGCAGCGCGCAGAGCCACCTGGCTGTGCCTCCGCGTAGGAGCCAGAGGGGGGACATGTTGCTGCTTCCAGGAGCTGCTTGAGGTAAGCGCCACCCGGAGCCTGCACCCCTGACCCCTTCCAGTGTCCCACCCTCCTGCACCGCCCTCACCCGCAAGCCACACTGCAACCCCCAGCCCAGAGCCCCCTCCCACACCCTGAACTCTTCATTTCTGGCCCCATCCCAGAGCCCTCACCCCCTCCCGCACCCCAACTCCCAATTTCGTGAGCATTCATGGCCTGCCATACAATTTCCATACACAGATGTGGCCCTCGGGCCAAAAAGTTTGCCCACCCCTGCACTAGTTCCTAGTCTCAGTCTCTTTGTTCATCCAGTCCCAATCTCCCTCATTCCCCCAACTCCTCCAATCTTAGCATTTCCCCCCATCCAGCCAACTGGCTCACAGGTCCCCCTCCTCCCAGTTTTCCTTACCAGATACAAATCTCCTTTCCCGGCTCCCAGTCTCTTTGCTCTTGCCTGCTGGTCCCAGTCCCAGTCTCCTTCTCCCGCACGCCAGTCCCAGTCTCACCAGATTCCTTGTCCCAATCTACTACTTTCCATCCCCTTCCCAGTCTGGCTTTTGTCCCCTCTGTATTTAAAGCACTACTCAATGGACCATATTCTCCACTGTCTTGCAAAATAGTTTTAAAACAGGATTTGTATACCTACTTTGCACAGGTGCAACTAACAACACAAGGTGGCAGGCAGTGAAGAATTAAGCCTGGTGCATCCAAAAGTGACTCCTAAATGTTGTGGATTGCTCCTAGAGCTTAGGCAATGGCATTGACTACTGGAAACATGTTTGATGCTGGGGAAGAGGTCAATAGATGAACAGAATGCTCTACTGCCATGGCTTAAAAATCAGAGTAAATATTGAGGCCAAAACATTCCAGAAGTTCGAGGGAAAATACATAATTTGGAGTTTTATCCTAGTGCAATGTAGAAATAATTCAGGAGTCTGGCAAAATACAGTATGGAATTGTGGCAACATAAAAGCCCCACAATAGCTCATGATTTCTGAGGTCATTGTCAAAAGGCATTAATGAAAGCATATTGACTAATGGGGTGAGAGAAAAGAAACTAAGTAATACACCTCTACCCGGATATAACGTGACCTGATATAACACAAATTTGGTACGGGAGCGGGCTCTGGGTTGGGGTGTGGGTTGCGGGTGTGGGTGTGCGAGGGCGCCAGTTGGTGGTGTGGGCTCTGGGGTGCAGGAGGGTGGGATCCAGGGGCTTGGAGGGGGATCAGGTCTGGGGCAGGGGCTTGGGGCACTGGAGTGGGTCAGGAGTGCAGGCTCCAGGCGGTGC
Organism: Emys orbicularis; assembly: GCF_028017835.1. Classification (NCBI taxonomy): domain Eukaryota; kingdom Metazoa; phylum Chordata; order Testudines; family Emydidae; genus Emys; species Emys orbicularis. Next base: position 763,320 of record NC_088700.1, read on the forward strand.
TTACCTCAAGGAGCCTCCCGGAAGCAATGGCATGTCCCCACTCCAGCTCCTACGTGGAGGTGCGGCCAGGCAGCACTGCGCGCTGCCCTGTCTGCAGGTGCCGCCCCTGCAGCTCCCATCGGCCGCGGTTCCTGGCCAATGGGAGCTGCAGGGGCGGCACTTGGGGTAGGGTCAGCGTGCAGAGCCCCCTGGCTGCCCGTACACGTAGGAGCCAGAGGGGGGACATGTTGCTGCTTCCAGGAGCCACGCAAAGTGGGGCAAGCCAAGGACCCCGCTCCCCGGCAGGAGCTCAAGGGCCAGATTAAAACATCTGAAGGGCCGGATGCGGCCCCTGGGCCTTAGTTTGCCACCCCTGGGGTAGAGTCTAGTTGCTGTTCTCATTTAACATCCTTTCCTCCTCTGTGACTAATTTCTATTATAAAGCTTCTAAGAATGTTTCACCAACTGAATGACTCAATGCTTATTTGGAAAAATTAAGCTGTCTTGTGTGGGACAAATAAACAAGTGTTCCAAGAAACACACATACATTAAGTGTATTTTCACAAGGAAATAAAATGTACCTGATAATGCCTCATAAAGGCAACTGAACAACGTGCATTATAGCATCAAAGAATTCAAGAAATCAGAAGTAAAAACCCCCAGCAGACAATCTAGTTCAGATCCTGGCCAATGCAGGGAATGTATTTTCAAAGGCAGGAATTATTTAGGAGATATAAGTGGGTATAACTAGAAGTAATGGAATAAAATAAGAAAAGGAAAATATAATAATATAATAATAATAATAATAATTAATGGAGATATCCCATCTCCTAGAACTGGAAGGGACCTTGAAAGGTCATCGAGTCCAGCCCCCTGCCTTCACTAGCAGGACCAAGTACTGATTTTTGCCCCAGATCCCTAAGTGGCCCCCTCAAGGATTGAACTCACAACCCTGGGTTTAGCAGGCCAATGCTCAAACCACTGAGCTATCCCTCCCCCCCAAAATTTAGAATGCAAAGTCTTCTTGGCAACAGGACTGGCTTGACACCAGAACTCTCTCTTCTCTAGGTACTTATATGACCAAAAAAACCTGCCCCCCGCCCCCCATCACTGTAGTATCTGAGAGCCTCTGAAAGGAAGTGGTGGAAGCCCCCAATAAAGCAAGACTGGCCAAAGCACTCATATCATTGTAATGGAATGATAGAAAGAAATTATGAGAAGATGTACTGTGGTGAAAAGTCCTTCCCTACTCCTCGGGGGATGGACTAGAAGTGATTTATTAGTTCTTTTATAGTTTTTTTTTTTAATACCTCTGACTCCTATGAATCTTTGAATTAGTCTGTGGTTTTCAGAAGCAGATACCTCAAACATACATGTACAAGCCCCAGCGTATTTTCCAAAAGCAGCTATATTAATAGTTGTCTCCACTGGTCCCTGTAATGGCAATCAGTGATAATTTCTGTCTGTATTTAAGCACCAAAACACTGTATGCCATTGGTTATGCCTTGGAGCAGTTAAGAGATGGTGATCCTGAGATCGCTTGGGGCATTTCTAAAACAGGTCATCACCACTTTCCTCATTTTGTATTTTAATCTTGAGCCACAGGATCAACACAATCCCCTCTGCTACCTTCCTGCAGTTACAGAGGGTTGTCAAAATTTTACTAGCCCAGCTCAGGTGGCTGTAGTCAGATTTACATATTATATGAATATTTCTATTTCCTGCTATCAGGGAACTTTTCAGCAAAACTTAGGGAGTTTCATGTTAAAACTTTGAATACAGATGAGGTTCACATGTAATGGATGATTCTCATGGCTACAACTTTAAGCAAATCTGTATTTTGTCTCTCCTTGACCCATAAGTAGAGCATTTGGCTTCCTGAAAAGTCTAGGACTTGATCCTACTTCCATTGAAGTAATAAATTTCACCTTTTTGTTATTTCTATTATTTTACCTGTTTCTTCTGCAAGTAGATGCAGCTGTGTATTCCACTTAGGTGTGTGCACGCCCAGTGCACTGGAACTGGAGAAATTTGCTTAGCAATACCATAGAGGGGACAGGAATCCAGTCTTACCTACCACATTGTATGATGCTTGTGAGGTATACAAGTGAATAAGATTTGTGGGAGGGTGTGTTGTATGCTGCTTTGCAGATGTTCCATATAGTTTACTGAAGGCCTAAGCTAACACCTCTTTGTTGTACAAAAATCAGTACAATGCACTATATTCTATCTGACTTAAACAGACAATATGTGAAGAGTATTTCTAGTTTAATTCAGGAAATAAATTGTACAGAAGGACCAAGAAGCCATCCTTTTAACTTCCTTTGCATAGTTAATATATTTAAAAACCCAAATTAAGCAAGAAAACATCCAGCTTTAAGGACAAACATGCTTATGCAATGTCATAGAAGCCCACACCAATCAGCTTCTGAAGCCTGGAAGCCAGATGTATTTCTTCTCTCCCCTGGCTAAACACATACAGCTTATATTAGCTCAATGGGCGTTTTGTGCAGAAATGGAAGGAAAAAAGAGACCCAATGAGTTAGTTTGTTCACTCAGTGATACTTTTGGAGACAAGATGAATTTGGTTTACTTAAGGAAAATATAGAGTCTCAAATGAGAATTCATCAATGCATGCTGAGAGAAACAGACCCACCACCTAATTGTACCTGTAGACACAGCTTCGACTTCTGGGAGAATTCCGAATTGGTACCCGCCAGTTAGGCCCCAGCGTGGCATACAGCCGACCCCTGTTTGTAAATTTAAACATGAGTTCTTTTCTAATACCATAAATGCTGTGGTGAACATCCATTCAAAACATATAAGGAATAAAGTGAGAGAGACATATGATACAAATCTCTAAGTAAGACTACAAGGCATCTGTATTTACTCAGAAATGGAAAAGATTTAATTTTCACGTTTGTAATACAAACAAGTATTTCCAACATCTGAAAGAAGTGCAAAATGTTTTTATGGAATATGAATCTTTGTGAATGACCAAACATAGGGAAAGATCCAGCTTGAGGTTGAATACTACACACACAGCTTGCATTTGCTGGTAAAGAATAATTCACAATCTATGGGTTTGTGAATCTGTTTTCCACAGCTCAGAATGTGATATTTCCTTTTACTTGGACTTACTCTCCACTTTTATCTCTAACAAGGAAGGATTATTCTGAGTGTTCATTTTGGGAACAGTTTATTTAGGAATTTGATTTTTGGTTTCATATTCTTGCCATAATACGAAAACTGACATGAGAAAATCAGGAAACAAACAAAATAATAAAAAAAACAGTTATAGAGACATTGCAAATAGAATAACAAATTAGGGTTTTTTGAAATGCCATTTTCTCCCCATTAGACACTGAATTTAGGATTTGCCCATAAATGCTATATAATGGGTTTCATTATTTCAATGATATACATATGATATGCTGATAACAGGCACAACATCAAAGCAGTTCCTATTGCAGGGACATTTTCCTAAGTGACTTCCAGGGCTCTACTAATTCTCCACCACAGCAGGCTTGCCCTCTTACAGGATTTCCGCCCCCCCGCATACCTTTCTGGAGCTGACCCTTTAAGTATGGCACAGCCAAGTAGCTGTAGCCCTGAAGTGGTGGTTTGGCAAGGGAAGTGGTTTCCCTATCTTCTGTTAACTATCTGATGTGTTTTCCCCAGAATTTTGTTTCTTATTGAGATAGAGATAGCACATCCTTAAATCTATTACAGAGGAAAGGAATTAAGTGTATGCTCTATTTTTAATCTGGATTTAGGAAGCTTTAGTCCTATAAGGACTCACGTGATAAAGTATAGAAATTCTAAACTTAGTCAGTGGGTGTTTGTGGCTATAATAAATGTTCTTTAATAGATCATGCACTGTATTGTATGTGTGTAGCTAATGCATGCCCTGAAAAAAACAAAAAAAACAAACAAACAAACAAAAAAACACCACTACTGTGTCTGCCCCGACCCCACTGTTTAATCTGTGTTGGTACCAGTACAAATTCAAAAGGGATATTCTAGTGTGAGTGTGTAGAGATATTCTAGTGCACGATCTAGAGTATCAAGCTGATGATTCAACATGTTTAAGATTCAAAATAAACCAACATTTGGATTGTAAACCAGGTTTTCTCAGACATATGGATTCACCTTAGATTTATTTCCTCACAAAAGGGAGTCATGCTGTAAACAGAAGCACATGTAACTCTCCAGAAAATAATTCCCTCTGATGGCAAATAAGAGTAAATGTCCCTTTTCAATATAAAAATATACAGGTATAGATTTCATCAGTAGTTTACAGAAGAGTTCATGTACTAAGGCCCAAATTCCTCAGCATCTGTCTGCCATCTAGAGTCACAAGAACAATCTGATGTGGGAATCTAAGTGGGTGCTTTAAACATAGCTTATTATACTTCTGAAAACTGATGTGGTCTAATATTATACATATTTAGTTGCACTGGATTTATTGGAGCATTGTTTAGACATGGGGATTCAGGAAAATGTACACTCTGGCATTATTTGGCCTGGCACATAAACAAATAGAATTTGGCCCTAGTCTCTTTTTATGTATGGTAAGGTTTATTGATATTACTATTTTTAAAGCTTTTAATCCAGCAAGTCCTGCAAACTATAGGGCAATCTCTCCATTGACCCCCAAAGATACGAGGACAAAGCAGATGCTCTGCTGCTCTTTCCTGAAACACTGTTTTATTCAGATAGTTCACATGAGGTGGAGTGGGAGGGTAGAAGAGGAAAAGAATAAAGTGCTTGCTGAAGGCAGAGTTTCTGATTAATTAGTTTACACATTAGTAACACATACAGCCAGCATGAGTTCCATTTGTAACATTTCCCATCCTCATTACGATTAGAATCATAAGAATGAGACCTCAGAATTGTAATGTGTGATGAAGCTTGTGAAAAGCCTTTTTATGGATTTACAATATTCAGATCATTCAATGTACTGTATTTTGGTCAGTTGACCAGTTTGCCTAAAGCTATAGATTCACAGACTTCAAGGTCAGAAGAGATCACTGTGACCATCTAGTTTTACCTCCCATATCACACAGGCTAGAGAATTTCACCAAATGGTTCCTGCATCAAGCCCAATTACTTCTCCTTGTGTTAGAGCATAGTGTTTTAAAAAAAGATATTCAAACTTGATTTAAAGACTCCAGGTAATGGAGAAGCCCCCATATCCATTAACTAAGTTGTTCCAATGGTTAATTACCCTCACAGGATCAAAAATTTGCCCTTTTTTTAGTTTGAATTTGCCTAGCTTCACCTTCCAGCCATTGGATCTCCTTCTGTTTTTCTCTGCTAAATTAAAGACCCTTCAACAGTATGGTCCACACAAACCTAAGTTTGATAACAAGGTAGTAATCAAATTACAATTATACGTTCAGATTCTGCCACTGATGTTGAGTAGCAGTTTTGTATTTTGAATAGTCTAAATCCAAAATATATATTTTTATGATGCATTTCTTCAAAATGTTTGTCATTTCTCTTCCTAAGAATTAGTTATCAATGATTTGAGAAGGATCTCATGATTCAGAATTTTTCCTGTTACTGGAATATCCTTGTTTTGGCAATTGTAACAGTTTCTTAGCCCCTAAAAACAATTAGCTCCTTAGTGATTTTATGTGGTATTGAGTGAGGAAAAATGAAGACACTGAGTTATAACTCACCTTTCAAGCCCTGAAGACAGCTCCTCACTAAATTCTGAACTTTCACTACTTCCTAGAAAAGGAAGAATATAGATAAGTGAAAAGCTCAAGGAAAATTAAAATTGCAAGAACGTGGAATCACTAGGAGAATTTTGACACAGTACTATGGAAACTGGTAACTGAAGCTAGGTCTGAAAAGTTCCAATCTTTAGAGATCAGGATAAAATCTGACTTCAGAAATAGATTGCATGCTCCTTCCTGTCACTATGTAGTGCTGATGAATGGGTGGTTGCTACTGCTGATTTTAAATATTGTGACAAAGTTCCTCCTCTATCTTGGTGGGTCCTGCGCTTATTGGCAGATTTTCTTGCCTCAGAGATTCACCATGTGGGTTGGGGAACAGCCCAGAGACCTTCCCCTCTGGGAGAACCCACAGTCCAGGTCAATTGGGAGGTTTGGGGGGAACCCGGGCCCGCCCTCTACTCCGGGTTCCAGCCCAGGGCCCTGTGGACTGCAGCTGTCTATAGTGCCTCCTGTAACAGCTGCATGACAGCTACAATTCCCTGAGCTACTTCCCCATGGCCTCCTCCAAACACCTTCCTTATTCTCACCACAGGACCTTCCTCCTGGTGTCTGATAACGCTTGTGCTCCTCAGTCCTCCAGCAGCACACCCTCTCAGCTCCTTGCACCTCTTGCTCCCAGCTCCTCACACTCACACCACAAACTGAAGTGAGCTCCTTTTTAAAACCCAGGTGCCCTGATTAGTCTGCCTTAATTGATTCTAGCAGCTTCTTCTTAATTGGCTCCAGGTGTCCTAATTAGCCTGCCTGCCTTAACTGGTTCTAGCAGGTTCCTGATTACTCTAGTGCAACCCCTGCTCTGGTCACTCAGGGAACAGGAAACTACTCATCCAGTGACCAGTATATTTGCCCTCTACCAGACTCCTGTACCCCACTGGTCTGGGTCTGTCACAATATACAACGTTTAAATGTGTCCTTTTGTTTTGATTTTCATGCTGCTGCTATTCCTACAGAACTTCAATACTGCAGGAAGACAGAATAAAGTCAGGCCTGTAGAGTGACCTTGGATTATTTCTACCCTAACATTTAAAAATTAAAATAAAGCTATTAGAGATGACAGTCACTGTCTTTTTATCAAGCAACAGAATTTGTAACATGGAGAACATATTAGGCCTGTGTCACTGTTTGGAACCATGTGATGTTAGCTTGATGCCATTTACATCAATGGTCCCTGTCCCCCTCACGTCACTCCTACCTTACCATTGACCCTGGCATAGCCATCTGACTGAAATGCAGCCTCAGCTGTGCAGAAACAGATTTTGCCATAATCTGTCAATGAGTGACCTGCTAATGCTTAGTATAAAGCAGAGTGGGCTGTCTCTCAGTCCTGCATTTACCTCTTGGTTAAGGAGAATTCAGAAGTTTAGTGAAAATCCCAAGCTCTTCTTGGTCAAAAGTACTTCCTGCCTGTCCATCTCCTTTCTACTATGGGGATAGGCTAAATCACGTAAGGAAGTACCTGTGAGGATCCACAGGTCTTAAACCTGGGTCTGCAGTTCCCCAGGCAGCCTTTGCATTCTGGCTGCCACCTGGTACCCTGCTAGTAGCTAAGGGCTGAGAGACTAATGGAACCCTGGTCCCATCAGAGGTACCACCCACAGGTGTCCTGACTGGAGGGCTCATGCTCTCCGATTGGTTGAGCTGCACTATTTAAACCAGAAGGAGGCCCAGGAAGTGATCTCTGCAACAGGGTGAATTCCTGGCTGCCTGCTACATCAGACCCTGCCTTTTCACCTGACTACTAAGCCCTACTTTTCTGACTTGTCCCTGGATCCTGCTTCCTTGTCCTGTTCCTGGTTCCTGATCTGGCATCTGACTCCAGCCCTGGCTCCAACCCCTGGCTCAAGACTCCTGACTCCGGCTCTTACCCCTGGCTTGATTTGTGACTCTGACTCTGGCTCTGATTCCTGGTCCGACCTCTGATTCTGGCTCCAACCCATGGCTTGACTCTTGATTCCTGCTCCGACCTCTGGCTTAATTCTGGATTACGGTTCCAGCTCTTGGCTTGATTCGGCTATGACCACTAGGTCTGATCACTCAAGCCTGGTTGTGATACTGGCTTTCTGCTGACTACCGTGCAACTTCTTAGTAGTGTTTGAAACATGACTACATTAAACATGCACTAGAGAACTTTTACTTCATGGCAGCAGGGTCCACATACGCCAGTTAGTTTGTGGCACACTAGGGCGCACTAGAATTTACACCCCTCTGGTGTGGACTAATGCAGTGTAGATAAGCCCATAGTCATGCCTTTATGCCTGTAACACCCTGCTTCCACCAGAATCCTTCTTCTGTAGAACCCTGTTGAAGCACTTGTCTCACACAGGCCAGAGTTACTGGCCCTATGTTACTCCTGGGGGAATTTTGCACCACTGCGCGTGTGCAGAATTCATGTCCCACGCAGATTTTTTTGCTTCCCCACAGAAAAATGACTTTCTGAGAGGGAAGCAAAGGAAGCTGCAAGAGTAGTCATCACGCACCACTCCCGAGCAGCACAGGTACAACCTTTCAGGCACCCAGTGCAGCCGGCAGATAGGTAAATCACCATGGGGCTAGGGACACCCCAGCCAGTGGCTCCTACCCTGAGCCGGGATCAGCTGCTAGTCCCGGCTGCGCTGGAGGCAGGAGAGGATGGGACCTTCCTCTTCCCCTGCAAGGAGTGGCTGAGGCTGTGTCACATCCACCCCCAGAAACCTCCCCCAGCTGCAGGAAGCTCAGCATCCTCCCCTGCTGCCTGCCCCCATCACTCTTCAGCTGTGGGAGGAGTGGTCACTGTACTGGGAGCTGCTCCCCCATCCACCCTACCCCTGTGCATCCAGACCTCCCATACCCAGACACCCCTGCAAGCCCCACTAGGTACATCAGGAACCCCCCTATCCCTCCATACCTGAACCCCACCCCACTGAACCTCAACCCCTGCATCTGGAGCCATCCTGCACCCAGACCCCCCACCTCTGGACTCCCACCCCTTCACCCAGACCGCCCCTCACTGAGCTCCCTGTACTCAAACCCCCACCCTGATGCAGCACCCCCTGCACCAGCCTGAGCTTCTGCATCCAGACTTCCACACCACTGACCACCAACTAGCTGCACCCAGACCCTACCCCACCAAGCCCACTCCCCCAGCACCCAGACCCCTGTGCTGAGCCCCAACAACAACCTTCATCTGGAAACTCCTGCAGAGTCCCATTGCCCCTGTACCTGGAACCCTGCAACAAGCCCCTGTGCATCCAGATCCCCCCACACCTAGACCCCCCACTGAGCTGCCTGCACCCAGGTTGTCCCACACAGAATCCTCTTACCCCACACCTGAATCCCCCCCCACTTGGATTCTGCCTGGTTGAGCCTGCCTGCCCACACCTGGTGTGCCTGGCGCAGAAGGGCAGGGCCCTAGGGTGTTTCTGGGACAGACCCAGGCCTTGTGCTGTGTCAGGGTCGGGTGCAGCCTCACTGCTGAGTCCGTGTCCTGGGGGGTTGCAGGGTGATCTTCCTCCTTTGTGCAGCCAGTGGGCCTGTGCTCCCCACTGCCATGCTGGAGCCTCTGCATTTATTTATTGACAAATAAAACCTGCAGAATTTTAAAATATTGTGCGCAGAATTTTTAAACGTTTTGGTGCAGAATGCCCTCAGGAGTATTACTATGTGATGTGCTAGCGGCTGCTAGTAAGACGGCAAGATTTCCTATTTGATTTAATCACAAAGCATCTTGACATGTTAGTCTGGGAAGGAACCTGTCAGCCTTAACTTTAAGGCCAAGGTGCTTTTGCAAGCAGCATAACAATGACATTTTCATGAGGAATACACCAGTGAATGAAAAAGTTAATCTTTTTTGTTTCAGCTTTCCTTTACAACAAACCAGAACTGGGACAAAGGTCAGAAGGATCAGGTGACTAGTTTAAATGACCCTATTGCACAGTCCTGCCTTTAGAATGGACATTTGTTTCAGAATAATTTCCTCAAAATTGCAGATTGAAAACCCCAATTTTTCCTATCTTGAATAAATTGTTTTGATTTTCTTCCATCTAGACTTGAGTTACAGTAAACCAGTAAAAGACTAGAAAAGGTTTTATGGCTCTAATTATTGACAGTAAGCTTCTTTAAACAGTTCCTACATCCTTAAAAGCATCTTGCACTAATGCTCTTTTCTTTTTACTAAAAAAAAGAACGAGGAGTACTTGTGGCACTTTAGAGACTAACAAATTTATTTGAGCATAAGCTTTCGTGGGCTAAAACCCACTTCATCAGATGCATGCAGTGGAAAATATAGTAGGAAGATATATATACACACAGAGGATATGAAAAATGGGTGTTGCCATACTAACTATAACAAGAGTAATCAATTAAGGTGGACTATTACCAGCAGGAGAAAAAAAACGTTTGTAGTGATAATCAGGATGGCCCATTTCCAACAGTTGACAAGAAGGTGTGAGTAACAGCAGGGGGAAAAATTAGCATGGGGAAATAGGTTTTACTTTGTGTAATGACCCATCCACTCCCAGTCTTTATTCAAGCCTAATTTAATGGTGTCCAGTTTGAAAATTAATTCAAATTCTGCAGTTTCTCGTTGGAGTCTGTTTTTGAAGTTTTTTTGTTGGAGTACTGCGACTTTGAGGTCTGTCAGAGGACTCCTTGTTCTTTTTGTTGATACAGACTAACACGGCTACCACTCTGAAACCTTTCTTTTTACTGTGGTTTGCTCAGGTTACTCTGCTTCCTATCTGCTCCTGGTAATGCCTTCATTATAGGAGAATCCCCAGGCCAACCTCACCTTACACTAATACAGGTTAAAAACATCGGTCTTGTGCAAAAATAGCTCTCACACTTATTCTCATTTCATTAGTCAACTTTTTGGTGGTAAAAAGTGCTGGTTTGACATCCCATATATGTACAGCATGGACATTGGCAGAACTTCCCCCAGACCCTCTCTATCTTGTTCTAGCAAGACAATGTCTAGCAGGGGAGAATAAATCTGTGTGGATGAGTTGAGCTAAGCTGCACAAAAACTGAGTCGGTTCACAAGGCCTTTGGGCAGTTGAGAGGTGGTTCCAATCTACTTCCTCCCAAAAAAGTGACCAATCTTTCTTTAGAAGCTAAACAATCTTTCTGCTTCTGTAGTTACAAGTGCCATTGCATACTTCAAAGCAGCAGAGACAGACAAGCAGAGAATTCAGCAAGCCATAGAGTTCTTACCTATGGAAATTCCATTGGTGAAAACTGAGTTTAGAGTGTGGTTTCTGACAGGACTGTGGGATTCTAGGACACTGTCATCCAGCAGGTGGCGTAGCTTCTCTGTTGGAAACGTTGCACTTTTACTTTCAACTACACTGAACTGACACATCATACTGGAAAGTTGGGAAAGAAAAAAAAATGCAAAAGCTCTTACGTAATCTGATAACATCCATTCACTCCCGTTTTTTCCACTCAGACTTTGCCTCACCATACAATGATCATAAATGTCAATAAGTTCTTTAGTAGCATGCAGTTAAATGGGACTTCTCACATTTTCCTACTGCTCGTACATAAGCTGCATAAAAACCTAATCAGGCTTTGGATTTAGTAGTGTGTATGGTTAACAATTGTTGTATTTGTGGAGATGGGAATTTATTGCTTTTAATTTATTTGCTCTGACTCCTCTCACTGTACAGAGGCTGTGTAATCTAGTGGTGAGAAGCATAGATAGAAGACTGCATGCTCTGCAGCTAATTCATTGCTGAATGATCCTCAGATAACCTAATCAACGGACACTGTGTGACACTGGACAAGTCACATGAGCTCTCTGCCACAGTCCATCCACTTGTAAAATTGGGTAGATGTAGAAACTTTAATTGAAAAGGAGATGCTGTCACTGATCTGAGCTTTCTCAGTAAATGGTAAAGAGGGAGTCTCTCTCTAACCCATACAATTCAGCTAATACAGTGCAGAAAGGCCACAACTTTTCAGAACAGTAGTGGGTGCCAAAGAGATTATAATGTTCCTTGGATGGATCATTGAGATGTTAAAAATCTGTTATGCGCATCAGACATTCACACAAAACAAAGCGGATAGTATAAGAATGACACTGAAGTGAGTATTGCCAACTTTTCCTGGCACTAGCAGGAAGCATGGTATCAGTTAAAACAACAGAAAAGTGTTAAGACATCTTTCTGGAAAATCCTGAAGCACACAAATTAATGCCTGAATCACTCCTATAGGACTAGAAATGGGAGAGGGGCATAAGAGGAAAACTGTCTGAAATATCTAAGAACTTTCAACTGCTGGATTAATCCCTAATGATGCTTGAACTGACAGAGGCTGAGATAGTGTGGAGCACCCACTTGTTTCCCAGGCTGTGACTCTTCCTGTGTCTTGGTACAGGAGGGGTTGGGAGGCTGGCTGCCACTGAGGCATCAGGACAAGTTGGTCTCCTGCTGAACCTCACAGTTGCTGACACCTCTGATGGACCTAAAAATAGGAAAAAAAAAAATGCTGAACTGATGCAAAAAACAGAAATTTCAGGGGCTGGTTTTGGTTGTTTTCTTTGTTTTTGAGAGGGCTCAGAAATCCAGCAGACTTTCAGAAATAAGGTCTCATGATTAAACAGCCACTACTACTGGGTTACACCATCTGTTTCTATAAAGGATCCATCCAATTAAAGCAAAATGGAAATGGAAGTCATCCTCAAAACATTCCTGCACATATTTTTAATGACGGACTCCCACAAAAAGTCTTGGCCACTTACAACTGTTGGATTTGCCAACACATAACTTGCACAGCCATAAAGTCAGTTTGTGCTTCAGGGGTAAGCAGTAATGTCTAAGAAAACATATGTTCTGAATTTGGTTCGAAACCCCATCCAGCTGTAAACAGTTTGCTCATATTGACTCATAGCATGAATATCTGAGAGAAAGCGGGGACTTTTCACGTAGCTTACAGCCAGACAGATGTGTTCTTTCTCAATTATCAGTGATCTTTGGGAATTTAGGAAAGTCTCACTGAAAATTATCCTCCTTCTCATTTCCTAGATTTTATCAGGGTCCATAGTCACCATGGTGACTATGCAAGGCTACTCTCATCCCTTCTCCTGAATGCTGTCTGCAAGAGGCTTGCAGCACTCTTGGCCAGGAAGCAGAGAACAACATAGTTAGCAACTTCTTATGTCTTTGGAGGTAGGTCACTGCACTTGAGGCTGTTCTTTGTTTCACAGTAAACTGTTTAGTTGTGACTTTAACACTGGTGACAGATTCCAGAGGGATGGCCTTGGAAACAGGCTGCTCAGCTCGTCCCCAGTTCAGGTACAGTTCAGGCAGCAGCAGTGCACAGTATTCCACAGAGAACACTTCTTGAGGGTTTGAGGAGAGCTTAGCATCTGTGGCCTCTCTGCTGAAATTGCTCCTAGGGGGCCAATTGTGATGGAAATTCTGTGATATGAAAAACCATGTCTAACTGACCAAACCTCCCCTTCTCCTCACCCCAAGTTTACAGCTGAGATGTCTTTTTGGTTTGGAGGAAAAACTTCTGGATGCCTGTATGTGCTGGAAATAGATAGGTGCCATCAGCACCCATAGAGAGGAGCTTTAGTTTAAAATGCTCCTAAATTGAGGCAGAACAACATTCCACTGCGTAGTGTAAGAGTTGGGTTTGAAGAAAGGCTAATATCAGGAACAGCTGGGCATCTGCCACACAGACCAAACATCATGAACAGGATAGGCATAGAATTTGTTCCACAACAGTTTCTCCTGTTTTGGCCTGAGAGCTCATGGCACAGACTGCAGAGAGTCAAAGGCCTGGTCTACACTAACCCCCAAATTCGAACTAAGGTACGCAACTTCAGCTACGTGAATAAAGTAGCTGAAGTCGACATACCTTAGTTCGAACTTACCGCGGTTCAGACGCGGTCCACACGCGGCAGGCAGGCTCCCCGTCGACTCCGCGGTACTCCTCTCGCCGAGCTGGAGTACCGCAGTCGACGGCGAGCACTTCCGGGATCGATTTAACGCGTCCAGACCAGACGCGATAAATCGAACCCGGAAGTTCGATTGCCAGCCGTCGAACTACCGCGGTAGTGTAGACCTGGCCAAAGAGCAGTTGCTTCCTCAAGAAAGAACAATGCATCCATTTCCATTAATAAGAGGGAGCTGCTAACTGGAAAAGAGTTGATATTATAAAATAGATCCAGGACTTCTTACTGTCCAGTCCAGCTGTCAGCCTGGAGTTTTACTTTTTTACTTTAGATAGACCTTGGTGAAAGATTATTTACATTGTAATTTCTCCATATTGTAGGCTCAAAGATGCCATCATGAGCTGTGCCATCAGTAGGAGCAAATTACAATGGCTGCTCCATGTCAGCAATGGGTAAACTGTCTGTTCAGCTTCCCAGGAGCACGCAAGGGCACCTTTTATCTTACTTTTTAGTTGGACAAAGAAAGTGCTTAGGGACAAACCAATATTGTGGAAGGACAGAGATGACATTGGTCCTTATAACCAAAAGAGAGGAAACAAACAAACACTTTAGACGTATCATTTATTGGATCATCATTTGGTGGGTACACACAAAGAGAGAATTTATCTAATTCTGTCTTTAGCCTTTTTTCCCAATGCTCATCTGAATGGGTTCTCTGTTGCGTTTGTCCTTGCTACAATGCTGAGTTACCAAAGTTTCTATTTCACTCAACCTCTTGTAGATAACATAAGGGGTTTTAACTTTGGTCAAGGAAATCTCTCCCTCAGCATACATTCTATTACAACGTGCATATATGATAGTTCATTGCAATTCATAGTTGTTTAACACAAAGATGAATTAAACTTCCTTTTTGGAGATCTAGAAATCAAAAAATATTGTAGTTGTTGCTATAGTGTAGTTTCCAATTTAACAATGCAAGTCACATGATAAAAAATCATTTACGCATGGTTGCTATACAATAGGATCTCAAAATATAATTAAAAATCTTCTAAAACTCCACAGTTCTGAGGGTCTAAGTTCTTCGTAACTTTTCTTTTTGTTCTCATGTGAAAAGTCAGTTAGCTCAAAGCAATTAAATGTCTTAAAATCTGTAGCAATCCACTGTACGAAAAAAAAACCCAAACAACTTTCTCTCAGAAAATGAACAGCAAGGGAAGATTCCGTCCTGAGTTAGTCATGAATAAGTCATTGTGAAGTTGATCAAAGTTGTGCACAAATATCTCAGGCAGAATGTGGCTCTAAGTATTTTAAATAACTTATAGGTTCAAGTGCTATGTCTATCAAAACGAGGAGAAAGATTACGTATCACATTAAATATATTTCATTAAGGGTTTCTTCTGTATAGTCACACTCTTGGAAATAGTACCCTCTTAAGGCAGCAGAGGGTGTAATTCACAAGATTGTGAATAAATAGAAGTCCTTGAACAAAAATATTAAGATTTAAAGTTGCAATGATTATAATTAAGGCTATGATTTAGTCAGGGGTATTTATAGTATAAGTCATGGACCGGTCATGGGCAATAAACAAAAATTCACGGGCCCGTGACCGGTCCATGACTTATACTATAAATACCCCTGACTAAATCATGGGGTGAGGCTCTGCTGGGTGGGTGTGCACTGGGGGGCACGCCGGGGCCAACAGCACCAGCCGCCCAGGGTCTGCTGAGCAGCGGCTGCTCTGGCCGCCTGGGGACTGCTGCCAGGGACCGCCAGCACTGGCTGCTCCGGCCGCCTGGGGACTGCTGCCAGGGACCGCCAGCACTGGCTGCTCCGGCCGCCTGGGGACTGCCAGCACCAGTTGCTGCTGGGGGCCGCCAGCAGCAGCTGCTCTAGTCACCAGCAGCGGGCTGCTCTAGCCACCCTAGGGACCGCCAGCAGCGGCTGCTCTGGCTGCCCCAGGGATCGCTGCTTGGCAGTCCCGGGTCAAGCTGCTTAGGGCCGCCAGAGCAGAGGCTAGGGAGGCTGGCCCCGTGGCTGCTCCAGCAGCAGCTGGTGTGGCTAGCTGCGGGGCCGCCCAAGCAGCTGGCTGCAGAGCCGCTCCAGCAGCGTCAGGTGTGGCTGTCTCTGGGGCCACCTGAGCAGCAGACTCCAGAGCCAGCTACTTGGGTGGCCCTGAGGTCAGCCACACTGGCCACTGCAGAAGTCACGGAGGTTGCGAAATGTCACGGAATTCGTGACTTCCGCAACCTCCGTGACAGACAAGGAGCCCTAATTATAATTCCTTTTAAGGAGACTAAAAGAGCTTTCAGATCGAGCAGATATTATGACACCAAAACACTAAAAACTAAACCTGGTTAAAAAAATGGTGAAACCCTTCTTAATGTATACAAGAGGACTGGATAACTCAGATTGGGGATAGGTTATGAAGCCTTCCACCTCTAAAGCATTTGTTCCAATCAGGCTCATGTTGAGGAATAGCTGGCTTGTGCGGGAGGGTGAAAGCAGAAGGGGGATATGGGGCCTTTCACCTTAGGGCACCAGTTCAAATCTGACCATCTGATAGTGACTGACAGTGATTACTATTTCATCTGTCTTGTGAACATAAGAACATAAGAATGGCCATACTGGGTCAGACCAAAGGTCCATCCAGCCCAATATCCTGTCTGCCAACAGTGGCCAATGCCAGGTGCCCCAGAGGGAGTGAACCTAACAGGTAATGATCAAGTGATTTCTCTCCTGCCATCCATCTCCACCCTCTGACAAACACAGGCTAGGGACACCATTCCTGACCCATCCTGGCTAATAGCCATTAATGGACTTAACCTCCATGACTTTATCTAGTTCTCTTTTAAACCCTGTTATAGTCCTAGTCTTCACAACCTCCTCAGGCAAGGAGTTCCACAGGTTGACTGTGTGCTGTGTGAAGAAGAACTTCCTTTTATTTGTTTTAAACCTGCTGCTCATTAATTTCATTTGGTGGCCCCTAGTTCTTATATTATGGGAACAAGTAAATAACTTTTCCTTATTCACTTTCTCCACACCACTCATGATTTTATATACCTCTATCATATCCCCCCTTAGTCTCCTCTTGACCAAACTGAAAAGTCCTAGCCTCTTTAATTTCTCCTCATATGGGACCCGTCCAAACCCCTAATCATTTTAGTCGCCCTTCTCTGAACCTTTTCTAATGCCAGTATAACTTTTTTGAGAGGAGGAGACCACATCTGTAAACAGTATTCAAGATGTGGGCGTACCATCGATTTATATAAGGACAATAAGATATTCTCCATCTTATTTTCTATCCCCTTTTTTAATAATTCCTAACATCCTGTTTGCTTTTTTGACTGCCGCTGCACACTGAGTGGATGTTTTCAGAGAACTATCCACGATGACTCCAAGATCTCTTTCCTGATTAGTTGTAGCTTAATTAGCCCCTATCATATTGTATGTATAGTTGGGATTATTTTTTCCAATGTGCATTACTTTACATTTATCCACATTAAATTTCATTTGCCATTTTGTTGCCCAATCACTTAGTTTTGTGAGATCTTTTTGAAGTTCTTCACTGTCTGCTTTGGTCTTAACTATCTTGAGCAGTTTAATATCATCTGCAAACTTTGCCACCTCGCTGTTTACCCCTTTCTCCAGATCATTTATGAATAAGTTGAATAGGATTGGTCCTAGGACTGATCCTTGGGGAACACCACTAGTTACCCCTCTCCATTCTGAAAATTTACCATTTATTCCTACCCTTTGTTCCCCGTCTTTTAACCAGTTTTCAATCCATGAAAGAATCTTCCCTCCCATCCCATGACAACTTAATTTACATAAGAGCCTTTGGTGAGGGACCTTGTCAAAGGCTTTCTGGAAATCTAAGTACACTATGTCCACTGAACCCCCTTGTCCACATGTTTGTTGACCCCTTCAAAGAACTCTGATAGATTAGTAAGACATGATTTCCCTTTACAGAAACCATGTTGACTTTTGCCCAACAATTTATGTTCTTCTATGTGTCTGACAATTTTATTCTTTACTATTGTTTCAACTAATTTGCCTGGTACTGACGTTAGACTTACCGGTCTGTAATTGCCGGGATCACCTCTACAGCCCTTTTTAAATATTGGCGTTACATTAGCTATCTTCCAGTCACTGGGTACAGAAACTGATTTAAAGTACAGGTTACAAACCATAGTTAATAGTTCCGCAATTTCACATGCGAGTTCTTTCAGAACTCTTGGGTGAATGCCATCTGGTGAAATGAGGTTCTTGTCTAATTCCAGTTCCTGATAAATCGGTCCGTATCACAACTGATCTCCCTAATGGTAGTATCTGTAGTGAGACTACTGAATGAACAGGAAACAGGTTATCCTGAGAGGTAAGACAGGGTGGGGAAGTTTGCATGGCAGCTGCCGGTGCTGTAACTATTCAATGGATGAATAGAGAATTTCAGTCCCCAGCACTAAATTCAGTGAAACTTAAAAGAAAGTAATGCATATTTCATCAAACTGTCCAGGATGCTGAGCAGAGACGGAACCCAGAAAATGCTGTTTCTTCTCCCTACAGGAAATTCCTGCTCTTCTTTTACCATGGGTTTGACACCTCGTTAGTAGATTATTTATAGTCTCTTTTGGGGGGAGGCAGGTCAGTAGAAGTGATTCATTTTAAATGAAACCCAAAAACTATTGCTTTTTGTGTTTGCTGTAACTAATAAGGGTCAGAACACTATTACACTACAAGACACATGCTCATATTGGCATGCTTCTTCCTTTATACAGCGTGGCTAGAAAGGCAACATTTGAGAATCAAACGCACATATTGACTTGCCTTCTGGTATTTTATTCCATTTGCATACAGAAAAAAATTGGAAACTTCCAAATAAAACCCATAGAAGTCCTGTTATTAATTTCTGCAGTCATTCACAATGTACAGACTGAATCATGTAATCAAAGTTACAAAGCCAAGATAAGTTAAATTAACTATCAAACAATAGTCTAAATTCCCTGTCTGAATATGAATTTTTCTATTATTTATTATTTAGAAGTAATGCTTTGAGAGATGCTTTCTCCAAACATTAATGACCCTATTACATTCCATTATTGACATAAATAATTTAAGGATGATCAACTACAAATATCCAGTAAAAGTAATACTGCAGGCCCTGCTTTATTGCCTGCTACAAAAAACTTCTGTAATGAAGATGATTATGAATATCTGTCAAACCAATATGGGTGCTGTTCACTGTACTCTAATCCCTCAAATGTTCAGTCAACTGGAGCTCATTTCAAGATTCCTATACTTGTGTCAAGTACCTGGGTTTCTACTTGTAACTGAATATAGTTAGCATCTAGTAATTTGATCCATTTTTGTCAATCATTCTGATCCTCTACAGACCATAGTCGTCTTACTGCAATGAAACTGTCTGGCACTTTTTAGTGTATCGGAAAAAGCTACTTATACAGTACAAGCATTTAGATTAGAAAGTATTGATGGATTGGGAACTTGTTTTTGAGCAGCCTCTTCATTTGATTTGCTTATTTTTCAATACATTATTAGAAATAATTTTTGAAAGGAGAATAGAACATGTTATGAATTAATGTAAAATTGCTACTAACGTTAATGAAATATACATTGAACTTGTAAACAACTATCCTTCGTTTTCATCCATAAATGGCTAGGACCTCCATTTAACATCCTATTTTACAGATGACCCCTCCAGCAGCACAGTACACCCTGGCATAAGGCTGGAGCACTGAGGTCAGTATTGACTTGGAAGAAAAGATATTCCCTACTGAATCACCAACATCAATTTCTGCAGAATCTGGCTTTTTCTTGGATTTTATAGAATAAAATGCATCAGCTCTAAATTGATTCCAAATACAGATTAGTAATGATACATACATACAAATAAACAAACAAACAAAAAACTGAAGGAGTTTACCAAGACATTTCTAAGCTTTTAGGCCAAAATGTTACAAAAACAGCTCATAAAACATTTATGGCATACAGTTAAAACTTGAACCCAATTTAAACCCAATGCAAATCCATATCTTAAGATGCCCTTTTTGACTCAGCTCCAGAAATCAATGCACCCAGCATTTATTTTATCCAGTACTGTTGTAACACAGGGCTTTGTAACTGGACGAAAATTTCCCCAGGAAAGGTCTGCAACCGTGGATCCATGAATTATTTAGTTAAATCTCACGAGCATTGTATCAATCAACAAAGCTTGGTCTTGTGAATAAAAGTCCGGATCAATGCAGAGCCCAGAAGCTGCACACATTCACTGCACACATAGATCAGCTCTATATAAATGCATAATGCAGCTTTCTCTCCTTAGACAACTGGTAAAAGCAGCTAAAAAAAAAATCATATCCACTGTATGACAGCATACCTATAGAAAGACACTTTTGAACCTTAACTCCATGAAAACAAAACCAATTTTTCATTGGAAGACTTAAAGCCACTTTGTGCCAGTGAAGGTTAAACCGCTGCTGAATTCAAGCTTTCCAATTTCAACTGTTGGTGTTAGTGCTATTTTAAAAAAATTGCAAATATATTTTTATAATGTGGAAAATATATATTTTGTACTCTTCTTTCCCCCAAAGGAGGAAATATTTGTATTTGCTCCAACTTTCAAAAAATGTCACCTTCAGGCAGACACAAGGCCTATAACAGTTAATGAAAGTTACAAGAGAATGAAAACAGCTGGCTATAATGATGATAATGCTCATGCAACCTATAGCGCTCCAGCTATAATAATGCCTGCACATAGGAGTAAGCTGTCAGACTTGTATGTGAGTATTAAGAGTCTCAGTTCCCTAATGCTGACCATGAGCAGGGCCGGCTCCAGGCACCAGCCAAGCAAGCTCATGCTTGGGGCGGCAGATTCTACGGGGCGGCATACCGCCCAATCCTAGGGCGGCACGGCCGCTTTTGTTTGTTTGTTTGTTTACTGATCCGGCCGCCCTGTAGGGGGCGGCGGCGCGGAGGAGGGGAACGCCCTGTTGGGAGCGGGCTGCGCACTCCGTCTGCCCCAGCCGGTGCCAGGTCTGTAGCAAGCCCGACAGGGCAGCCCGCGTCCTTCCCTCCCCACCGACCGGAGCGGCGCGGAGCCCTCCTGGCAGGCGGCGCGGCGGTCAGGGCCGCGTGGCGAGCGCCCTGCTGAAGCCCTGGCCGCCCTCCTTCTCCCCCCACTAGGCGGGGCACGTCTGCAGTGCAGGTAGTCCCCCAGCACCCTGGCTCTGGCCACGCCGCAGGGTTGTTGTTTTTTTGCTTTGCCGTTCTGGCCACTCCGATTTGTTTTTTTGTTTTTTTTGTTTGGGGAGGCAAAAAAGCCAGAGCCGGCCCTGACCATGAGAAATGAATAATTCTTCAGTGGAGCACTCAAGGATTTGTCTGCACAACTCTTACTAATAGTAAAGAGGGGCTTAAGTTACCCTTTGAAAACAGAGCCCATTGGCCCAACTCTTATTTTCATACATGTGGGCGGGTGTTCTTCACAGTGAATTTTGCAATACAGCTGCTGATTTTGCATATGTGCAATCAGAGATGAATGCCTATGAATAGAGCCCTATGTGGATACAAAATTTGTATCTGCATCTGATCCACGATCCGCAAATATGGTCTGTGGAGATCCAGATCCAGATCAGGGGAGGGGGAGATAGCTCAGTGGTTTGAGCATTGCCCTGCTAAACCCAGTGTTACGAGTTCAATCCTTGAGGGGGCCATTTAGGGAACTGGGGTAAAAATCTGTCTGGGGATTGGTCCTGCTTTGAGCAGGGGGTTGGACTAGATGACCTCCTGAGGTCCCTTCCAACCCTATGATTCTATGCAGATATCCCTGGATATAAAGTAGATATCCACAGATTTGCAGGGCTCTATCTCTGAATTTTACATCAAAATCAGTCCATTATTATTATTTATCTGCACTGCAGTAGTGCATAAGCGGTTCCAACCCCATTGTGCTAGGCATTGTAGAAATACATCATAAAGAGATATTTTCCACCAGAAAGCGTCAAGGTGCTTTTTTGAAACTGACAACATGGCTGCTTTTCAACATATCATTTAAGAGCCCTAACAACAGTGCTTCCATAGAAATAACAGTGAATTTCACTATTGACAAGGGGAGCAGAGCAGACTACTGATTTGAATGTGGTACTACCCCAACCTGAAAGAGCTTTGCTGTTTTGCCTAACCTTCAGACATGTTGCTCAACATTACCCCCAGCAAGAGACTACTCTGTAAAAAGAATAAAGCTCATATAATTTATTAGGTTTTATTTCAGAGTGTAGACTGCTATCCCAGACCCTGCTTGGTGTGTTGCAAATGCCTTGCCTTGTTGCTCAAGAGTAAAGTTCCAGTCTCTAAATTCAGTTAAGATCAAGTGATTTTTGGTGCTTTTTTCCATTAAATGAGATCATCTGCTACTGAAAAGTCTCCTATTTATTCTCCTTGGCCCCTATCCTAGTGCATACTGTTACCATGATTGCTATTCTATCATTATGGCTTTCAGGGAGACAAAGCACTTCTAGCAGGATTTTCCAGTCACCTGGCATGGAGAAAGGCAAATTTGGTTTTCATTATTTCTCAACATCATTGTCAAGACTATGCTGACATGTACAAGAAAATAATGTATAAAACTATCAAAACATTATTAAAAAAACTGTTTACATTGTGTAACTTGAGAAACGCAGAAGAATGTGATGAGTGCTGTTTAGAGAACTGCGGCAAGAGCATTTGGAAAAGTTTACCACATATCTTTAATATCCCAGAGGATTATACTGTTTTTTCCTTTGCATAATTTTTCCATGAATAATCTTCCAAATGTTATAAATGAATGTTGCTTTTACAACCTTTTATTAAAACACAGGAACACATACAGTCTCTAGAGTAAAAAAAGTTATAGTCCATTAATTTTCTTCTTAAAAAAATATCAACAAATAAACTAGTAAAAAATATACAGAGAGGAGCATGAAAGGTCAGCTATTCACCATAGGCTCGGATAATAGAAAGAATACCAGAGACTTTTCAGGAAGATAATTTTCAACTTTCATGCTCCTCTCAGTATATTTTCTACTAATTTATATGTTGATTTTTGTTTTAGGAGAAAATTAATGAACTTTTTTTTTTACTCTAGAGACTATATGTGTTCACATGTGTGTGTGTAAGAAATAAAACTGATATTCACCAACTCTGTTTGCTAAAACTTACTGTTGACATTCAAAGCCACAGGGGCCTAGGAAAAACCTGCCAGTATGAATTTACTGTTTAGAAAGTTTGGGTTACAGTTGAAACTTTCAAATAACGTAACTACCTACAAAACAGACTACAAGTAAGAACTTCAAAGAAAAAATCTATCTGACTGGGGAAAATATCAAAGATGGCACAAGAAGGGTTAAATCTTGAACTGTAGCTACTGCAAAAGATTAGTTTCCCTTGTATTTCAGGAAATACTAAAACACTACCAAATCCTGCTAATATATACAATATACAAAACGTCAGTAAGTTACGCCTGCTGCCTTCTACAGACCAAACTAAGTACAAATTTGTAAAATAAAATGTCATTTTTGGTCAGCCTCATCTTGTCTCGTTTATCCTATAGCTAGCATGTGAACAGTCGATGACACGAAAAGCTAATCAGGCTGCTGCAGACAGCAACCTCAGTCTGAATTTGATGAACTGTACCATAATTTTTTAATCTTATATCATGTGAGTTCAGGGAATAAAGAAGGTGCTATTTGCTTTTGCCATAAGATTCCTTTTGTTCTGATAATGGAATTGTTCTGGAGGAATACTGTATAGGATAAAAAGCATAGTAGCTTCAAACCAAAAGTGGTAAATCATTTGGAAACTTCACTATTTTTTCCCCTTTTTAGGTTTAGTAATTGCCATAGAGGATCAGACCACTAGTCCACCTAACCTGGTACTCTTTCTCAGACAGTGGCTAGTCCTAGGTACTCCAGAGGAAGGTGCCAGGACTTAGTGCTAATTGAAGTCTTGAGTTTGTTCTAACACATCGAGTTTTGATGTCTCAATCTCTAACATTTCCTCATTTTAAAAAAAATCTGAAATGAGTAATCTGCCCCTGGGTGAAGTGATTGTCCAGTGACTGGTATATAATGAAGGTTACCCTTATATGCCATCACAAGGCATATGCTTCATTTCCATCCTCTCCATTGACACTAATGTGTTCTTCTGCATTGTCAGCCCATGAAGACTTTGTTGTGACCCTGGCATGGAGGTTTAGGGGTTACTCTGACCTACCCAAGGTGTGACCCCAAGACTAGTAGTGGGCAGGAATGTCTCACTCTTCCGTCAGGTCTGTCCACTTCCCAAAATAAGAGTATAGCAGTAGGAATATACTACAAACCACCTGACCAGGAGGGCGATAGTGATTGTGAAATGTTCAGGGAGATTAGAGAGGCTAAGAAAACCCAATAACAATGGGGGATTTCAACTATCCACATATTGACTGGGAACATATCACCTCAGGATGGGATGCAGAGATCAAATTTCTAGACACCATTAATGACGGTTTCTTGGAGCAGTTAATCCTGGAACCCACATGGGGAGAGGCAATTCTTAATTTAGCCTAAGTAGCACTCAGGATCTGGTCCAAGATGTGCATATAGCTGAATCACTTGGTAATATCAACTATAATGTAATTACATTTAACATCCTCATGGCAGGGGGTAATACAAAATAAACAAAACAACCCACCTCAGTAGCATTTAACTACACAAAAATAAGTAGGCCAGTTAATAGAAATTAAAAGGAACAATCACAAGAGTGTAATGCTTGCAAGCTGCATGGAAACTTTTTAAAAACACCGTAATAGAGGCTCAAACTATATGTCTATTCCTCTCCCTCCTCCCCCCCCCCAAATAAGGACCAAAAATAAACCCACCACCAGAGCTAAACAACAGAGTAAAAGAGACAGTTAGAGACCAAAAGACATCTTTGAAAAATTGGAAGTCAAATCCTGTTGAGGACTATGGAAAGAAACATACACTCTGGCAAGTCAAGTGTAAAAGTATAATTAGGCAGGCCAAAAAAGAATTTGAAGAGCAACTAGCAAAAGACACAAAAACTACAGCAAATTTTTTAAGTACATCAGAAGCAGGAAGTGTGCCAACCAGTCAGTGGGGCAACTCAACAATTGAGTTGCTAAAGGAGCACTCAAGGAAGACAAGGCCATTGTGGAAAAGCTAAATTAATTCTTTTTATTGGTCTTCACTGCAGAGGATGTGAGGGAGATTCCCAAACCTGAGCCATTCTTTTTAGGTAACAAATCTGAGGAACTGTCCCAGACTGAGGTGTCAATAGAGGAGGTTTTGGAACAAATTGATAAAAAGTAATAAGTCACCAGGACCAGTTGGTATCCACCCAAAAGTTTTGAAGGAACTCAAAATATGAAATTTCAGAACTACTAACTGTGGTATGTAATCTATTGCTTAAATAAGCCCTTTATCAGATGACTGGCAGATAGCTACAGTAACACCAATTTTTAAAAAAGGCACCAGACACGATCCTGACAATTACAAACCAATAAGCCTAACTTCAGTACCAGGCAAACTGATTGAAACTATAGTAAAGAACACGATTCAGACACATAGATGAACACAATATGTTGAGGAAGAGTCAAGGTGGCTTTTGTAAAGGGAAATCATGCCTCACCAATCTACTAGAATTTTTTGAGAGGGTCAACAAACACATGGCCAAGGGTTATCCATTGGATATAGTACTTGGACTTTCACAAAACCTTTGACAGGTCCCTCACCAAAGACTCTTAAGCAAAGTAGGAAGCCATGGGATAAGAGGGAAGGCCAGAGGATCAGTAACTGGTTAAAAGATCGGAAACAAAAGGTAGGAATAAATGCTCAGTTTTTATGGTGGAGAGACGTAAATAGAGGGGACCCTCCAGGGATCTGTCTGAGGACCAGTGCTGTTCAACATATTCAACATTGATCTGGAAAAAGGGGTAAACAGTGAAGTGACAAAGTCTGCAGATGATACAAAATTACTCAAGGTATTTAAGTCCAAAGCAGACTGTGAAGAGTTACAAAGGGATCTCACTAAACTGGGAGACTGGGCAACAAAATGGCAGATGGAATTCAGTGTTGATAAATGCAAAGTAATATACATTGGAAAACATAAATCATAACTATACATAAAAAATGATTGGGCCTAAATTAGTTGTTAGCACTAAAGAGAGATCTTGGAGTCATTATGGCTAGTTCGCTGGAAACATCTGCTCAATGTGCAGCGGCAGTCAAAAAAGCTAACAGAATGTTAGGAACCAGTAAGAAAGGGACAGATACACCTCTACCTCGATATAACGCTGTCCTTGGGAGCCAAAAAATGTTACTGCGTTATAGGTGAAACTGCGTTATATGAAACTTGGTTTGATCTGCTGGAGTGCGCAGCCCCGCCTCCCCGGAGCGCTGCTTTACCGCGTTATATCCGAATTCGTGTTATATCGGGTCGCATTATATTGGGGTAGAGGTGTAATAAGACAGGAAATATCATAATGACACTATATAAATCCACGATATGCCCACACCTTGAATATTGTGTGCAGTTTTGATCATTCCATCTCAAAAAAGATACATTAGAATTGGAGAAAGTACAGAGAAGGGCAACAAAAATGATTAAGGGTATGGAACAGCTTCCATATGAGGAGAGATTAAAAAGACCGAGACTGTTCAGCTTATAAAAGAGACGATTGAGGGGGGATATGCTAGCGGT
This sequence comes from Emys orbicularis, assembly GCF_028017835.1. Classification (NCBI taxonomy): domain Eukaryota; kingdom Metazoa; phylum Chordata; order Testudines; family Emydidae; genus Emys; species Emys orbicularis. The sequence goes on from NC_088700.1 coordinate 789,672, forward strand.
CTATAAAATCATGAATGATGTGGAGAAAGTGAATAAGGAAGTGTTATTTATCCCTTGACATAACACACAAACCGAGGGGGTCACCCAATGAAATGAACAGGCATCAGGTTTAAAGCAAACATAAGGACATACTTCTTCACACAACGCAGTCAGCCTGTCGAACTCATTGTCAGGGGATGTTGTGAAGGTCAAAAGTATAACTGGGTTCAAAAAAGAATTAGATAAGTTCATGGAGGATAGGTACATCAATGTTTGACTGATATCTGAGGGGTGATTTATACAGTCTCTCTGAATGTGGCCAAAGAGAGGAACCTGTGTTGAGGTAGGAGTGCTTTGACCTGTAGCAAGTCAAGGTCAGCCCCTATGAATTCCAGGTGCTGCACTGTAGTGAGGATTGATTTCTGGGTATTGATCTGTAAGTCAAGTTCTGTAAAAAAGTCTACTGTGATTTTGGTAACCCATCGAGCCGCTGTGAAGGAGCGGGCTCTGAGGAGGCAATCGTCCAGGTAGGGGTAGATCATGATCCCTTGGGAACATAGGTGAGCAGCCACTAATGAGAGAATCTTGGAATATGCTCTTGGGGCCGATGAAGGCCCAGAAGGGAGTACTCTGTACTAGTAGTGGTCTTATCCTAGAGTAAAACTGAGGAACCGTCTGTGGGAAGGTAGGATTAAGATATGAAAATAGGCATCCTGAAGGTCAAGGGCCAAAAATCAGTCTTCCTGTTCCAGTGCTGGAATGATTGTTGCTAGAGTGATCATCTTGAATTTTTGAGCTTTCACAAACTTGTTGCATGCTCTGAGGTCTAGTATGGGTCTCCAACCTCTTTTCCTCTTAGGTATTAGGAAATAGCGAGAGTAAAAGCCTTTGACCCATAGATACTGAAATACTGACTCTATGGCTCCTAGCTGGAGGAGGCTATTTATTTCTTGTCATAGTAAACTCTTGTGAGAAGGGTCCCTGAAGAGGGACAGGGATGGGTGTTGCAGAGGGGGAAGGGAGGTAAAATGGGTGGAATACCTATTGTGAATAATTTCCAAGAACCATCGGTCCGATGTTTTGCATTCCCAGGTACTGCAGAACGTGGCAAAATGGTAGCCAAATGGGCAAGATAGATTGGTCAGCTGTAGCGGTTGACGGGCGTAATCTGTGGCACCTCGACCAACACATCAAAATTGGTGTTTGGAGGTGGATGAGTGTGAAGTGGAAGGCTGTGTGCCTGATGGTTTATGCTTGGGGAACTTAGATTTCTTCCTCTGAGGTCTGTAAAAGCATTGGGTTGGATATTGAGAGGTGCCGGGAAGCCCAAAAAGTGTAACCATGATGCATGTCGCATAACCATCACTGTGAAGATGGACCAGGCTGCAATCTTGACTGCATCAAGGGCAGACTGTAGCGCTATTTTGGCTACCAGTTGTTCTTCCTGTATGATAACTTTGAAGTGGTTGTGCTGTGACTCTGGAAGCTGATCAATAAAGTTGCCAAGTTTTGAGTAGCTGACGTCATACTTTGCTGTTAAGACTTTATAATTGGCTATTTGAAACTGAAGCATGGCTGAGGAATAGGCTTTCCTTCCAAAGAGGTCATAGCACTTCCAATCCCTATCATAGAGGGTGGATCGCATTTGGTGCTGACAACCCTGGGAGTTTATCGTGTCCACAACTATGGAGTTGGGGGGAGGGTGAGAAAAAAGAAATTCCATCTCCCTACCCAGAACGTAATATTTTTTATCAGCCTGCTTACAAGTAGGCATCACTGATGCTGGAGTCTGCCATATGGTTTTGCAGGGTCCAGGAGAGCCTCGTTGATGGGGAGGGCTATTTTAGAGGTTGAAGAAGAGAGTAATATGTCCAGGAGTTTGTGATGGATGTCCTTGACTTCCTCCAAGGGTATCTGTAGTGTATCTGCAACCCTTTATGCCAAGTCTTCGAAAAGCCGGAAATCATTGGCTAGAGATGGTGGTGGGGACATGACAGCCTCATCTGGGGAGGAGGAGGAGATGTTGGTCCTCAGAGTCACCTCTTCCTCGATTCCATCCTCCTGCTCCTCAGCAATCTCCTCTGGGGGTTCCAAGGTTCTAGACACTGTAGCAGAGCGGGAACCTCTTGGGGGCTCATGAGCGAGGCTGGGAGCTCGAGAAGTCTGAAGGCGATATGCAGTCCATGGTGGTGGTGGAGCTGCCTGAGGGTATACTCGAGGAGCCTCTTGATAGTGAGCACCATAGGGAGCATGGGAGGAGTAGTAGGAAATGGTCTCCTCTGGTTTGCTGTCTGACTCTTCACTCGAAAGTGGGGTTGCATGGCAGGATACCGGAGAAGACTCCCACAGTAGGAAAGACTGTGCCAAGCAATGTTCCCTCTAATTTTTTTCATTCATGTGCAGAATAAATTTTGTTATGTGCACCGAGGTATGTGCGGATGTGCGCCACCAGTAGAACAAAAAACCTAGATATAATATATATTTTTTAAAAATTACCATAGGGATAATTACTCCAGCCAGGACAGCTTAGGCATTTTAGAACTCACTACTCAAAGAATTAAATTTAAGTGTAACAGAAATAAAAACTATGAAATGCACAGACCTGTCAAAACGCTAAAATAAAACACTTTTAAAGAATAAAATTACAAAGAATATATGTGCATTGCAGGAAGTACCAATAAGTAACAACAATAATACAAGTATGTGTTGGGAGGTGAATGTGAAAGAGACAGAGTGAGAGAGAGAGAGCGCGAGTGTGTGTGTGTGTGTGTGTGTGTGTGTGTGTGTGTGTGTGTGTGTGTGTGTGTGTGAGAGAGAGAGAGAGAGAGAGAGAGAGAGAGAGAGAGAGAGAGAGAGACTGTGTGAGCTGGCTGCTGGGGAAATCTCAGAAACAGTGCACTGTCTCTTTAAGAAAGGCACTCACTCACTGTTCGCCGCAGAAGCTCCGAGTCCGGCTATGTCCCCTCTCCCCTCCTCTGCGGAGATGGGGTACAGGGGCAGGGGGACACCTTGACATCAGCACCCTCCTTCCCCCCCCGCCCCCCGCGCTCCAGGACTAGCTGCAGGATGGAGCAACGTGCGGGGAGGGGCACCTGAACACATGCCGGCTGTGCAGAGCTCTACTAATCAGCTGGACGGCATTTAAATCTCTCCTGGGCGGCCACGCAAGCGTGCAGCTTACAGGGAACACAGGTGCTAAGGTCCCGATGCTGAGAAGAGGAGACTCCGATATGTCAGATACCTGGAAGTCTCTTGAGTGCCGGAATTCTGGTGGTGCCTATTGACCTGGTGCCACTGGTGGTACAGGGAAACTCACCTGTACCTATCGCTCCGGTGCCGGATAGGGGTGTTGATGATGGTACAGAAGATACATTGCATACCGGTAGTGTTGTCTTATTGGAGTGCCATTCAGACCGATCTTTGTCAGTTGGTACCATTGACTTGGTGCCTGTGTTCCTCAGTTCCTTAGGCATGTCAACGGTACCTGCTACTCCAGATCTTTGTGAGCTGTGGGTACCGGGCTGGGATTGTCTTGATGCCAACGGTACCAATGATACTGAGAATGCCAGAGACCTTTTGCAGCTAGCTTGGGGCTCACTCTGGGGATTTCCTGCTCTCTTTTTCAATGACTTACGAGAGGGGTCCACGGCTGATTTCTTCGACCCACAGTCCTTGGATGTTGAGGGCTGTGGGGAGACTCATGTCTGCCAAATAATTCTCGGTGCGGGTCCAGGGAAGGTTGGAGGGCTGACTCTATGAAGATGATCTTCTGTCACAATTCCCTGTCCTTTTGAGGCCTGAGTCTGTTTCTGGCAGAGACCACACTTCTGTGAAATGTGGCCTTCCCTGAGGCAGTGTATGTAGTGAGAGTGCTTGTCTGCCACAGGAATGGCCTCTTTGCAGGAAAGGCACTTCTTGAAGGCTGGTGATCAGGTATACCCTGTTGGGTGGAACGGGTCCCCGAGGAAAAAAAGGGGGGGAAATAGTCTCCCCCCTCTTCAGTTAGGGCAGAGAAAAATAAAGAAAAGACTACACTAAGACTAAGGAGACTAATTAACTACTAAAATGCTAAAGAAGTTAATGATTGCAAATGAACTGCTGATGGCTCCATCTCTAGCTAGACACGGTTGAGAAGGAACTGAGGTGGGGTTAAAAGAGAGGCAGAGCATGTGTGGGCCTAATGGATATTGCTACCAAAGTTCTCCGATCGGCAGCACACGGAGGCAAGCACACCTACAGAGGAGCACCCATAGCGACACTACTTGAAGAAAAATAATCTATTTTATGTTCAAATGACTCCAGAATATACTTACCTCCCCATACACCCATTAATTTGTTAGGCCATCTCTGAAAGGACTTTCTCCATAATCCTTACTATCTCTTTCACATATCACATCAATTTGGAATATGAATAATTTGCACCAAGAAAACTTTTTAAAAACTCTCCCAAATTTTTTTGAATGGATGCACAATAACTTCCACAATCTGATCCTCTTTTGATGCATGCTTTGTATTTATATTCATGCCAGCTAAACCCACAAATTTAAAGGGTAATTCAAAGACCTGGAGACTTTGAGTTCCCATACAGTGCCAGCATGACAACTGAAAAGCAGGCCAAACTTTTTTAACGTATTCAACTAAAATGAAAAACTGCCCATCAATCAGAAAATGTAAATTAATTATTAAAAACTGCACAAAATACATCTGAGGAATGTACTTTCCCCTTCCATTAAGTAAATTTCATGGTGTATGGTGCTGCAATGTCAGCTCTGGTGACTGAAATTCTTTATTGATCCTCAGAACAAGTCCAGTACAGGAAGGGAGCTTCTTTCACATTGTGTTCCCACCTCTTACACAGAGGGCCTCTGTACTACAATCAGATGGTGTGACTGTAGGTCGGGTAGGCATACCCAAGCTTTCATCTAGCTAGATCAAAGCTATCTTGAATAACAACAGTTAGCTCAGCTATAGCCATGGCAGCAGGGATGGTGGCATGGGCTAGCCTCCTGTGTACGACCCTACCCAGGAACCTAGGTACATAATGAAGCATCTAGCATGGGCCCCCACGCATGCTGGAGCTAGAATGCTACTGTCACTAAAGCTCGATCAAAGCTAGCTCGGCCTACATGAGCTACAATCACACCTCCTGACTGCAGTGCAGACATACCCTTAGTGTGACAGGGGAGTTTAGTCTCCATGGACCATTCAGCTCTAGCCTCCCTTCTGAAACTGCCAAGAGGGGACCACCTGGTGCCAATTTTGTGATGTGATAACATATGGGGATTTGTCAAAGTTAACATAATAAATGTCAAATAAAATATAAAAAGGACCCTAAAGGAGTCTGTCAGGCATCAATGCCTCAGAGTAGTATATTAGGTGAGCTTCCCTCACAATATGTCATCATAAAGGTAATGGCTGTAGCTTCAGATTTTACTTTAATGGATTTTGACAATTACTCAATTTTCTGTACCTGTCTTCTAGTGGGCTAAGTACATTTACCTTACTGATGCTTCCCCCAACAGCTATGAGAGCACAGCTGGCAGAAAGCTGTTAAGTTAAAAGGAAATATATTATCCATGCTTGCGTAAAACTGTCTTAAAAACAAAAATTCTTTCAGGTGGACACTATGATTCAACTGAGGCAAAAGATGGTGGTCAAATCTCTTGCCCTCTGGGTATAGTATACTTTCATAAAGTATCCAGGAGATTAGGGTTTATGAATTAAAATAAAAGTTGGAAATCAATTAGGACATTGAAGAAAATTGTTTATATTGAGAAGTGAATCCCACACAGGGCTGGCTCTAGGGTTTTTGCCGCCCCAAGCGGCGGGGGAAGGAAAAAAAAAAAAAAAAAAAAAGGCAAGCCACGATCGCGATCGGCGGCACTTTGGCGGCAGCTCCACCGCGCCGCTTTCTTCTTCGGCAGCAGGTCCTTCCCTCCGAGAGGGACCGAGGGACCCGCCGCCTAATTGCTGCCGAAGAGCCAGACGTGCCGCCACTCCCCCTTGGCCGCCCCAAGCACCTGCTTGCTGCGCTGGTGCCTGGAGCCGGCCCTGCCGACATAATAAAATGGTGAAAAAACGAAGAGTGGTTGTTCTTTCCTTGGTGGCTGTATCAGATCTATTTGCGGTTACAAAATCTTGTTCTCAATTCTATTTTAGGAAGCTTTGGTTCTGCACAGATTTTTTTTTTTTTTTAAGACAATTCTTGGTAGCAAACTTATTGATTGATAAAAATGTCTTAAATTCCACACATTTCTTGATTGATATCAATCACTTTCAAAAATGGGTTCTGAAGATTTGCATGGAACAGTGTGCTCCACGGCAGGCTTATGAGACCATGTTTCATACAAGTATAACATTTTCTTCCTGGGCTGTAAACTTCTGGGAGAAAAAAAAAGGTGAGAGTTTATCCTAGAAGCTCAGCCAATACTACTTTAACAACAGCACCAGGAAAGTGGCCACCTAAACCATGAGGCAGCAATCGAGGGGTTGCAGGAGGATTAAACAGCTCTCATTTCTACAAAATGACTGGCTGTTAAAGCACTCAGCACAAACTATTTATTTGTTACTGAGGCAACCATTAAAACAAATAGCAAAACTAAATGTCAGACTAAGTGTTTACATGGAAAATTTTGCTTTCCTTTGAATCTAAAATACTGGAAGTGCCATACAGATTACATCACCAGTGTAGTACATCTACTGCCAAAAGGTTACAAATGTGCAAACATCCTGGTGTCTCTGCCTTTCCAGTTGTATGGCTTTTTGTATGTTTTTTTTTTTTTTTTTTTAACTCTTAAGTGTCACTTGCTCTAGGGCTAAAAAAATAATGCATTAAAATAACAAGCTATTTAAATTCTTCAGCCATTTCCAGGGCTGACCATACTGGGCTGAATTCTATCCCCAGTTACAGCTGTGCAAATAAAACGGTTACCCACTTTTTTTTGTAACTATTGTTCTTCGAGATGTGTTGCTCATGTCCATTCTGTTCTAGGTGTGTGCGTGCCCACGTGTGGGGTCGTCCGAGATTTTTGCCTTAGCAGTATCCATAGGGCCAGCTGTGGCTCCCCCTTGAGTGCCGTGCTCATGCGATGGTATATCAGGCACCGCCGGCCCTACGCCCTCTCTGTTCCTTCTTGTCAACAACTCCGACAGAGGGGCAGGAGGGTGAGTAATGGAATGGACATGAGCAACACATTTCGAAGAACAATAGTTACGAAAAAGGTGGGTAATTGTTTTTTCTTCTTCAAGTGCTTGCTCATGTCAATTCCATTTTAGGTGACTCACAAGCAGTATCAATCGAGGCGGGTTCAGAGTTCACGGTCTTGCAGGTTGCAGCACTGCTCTGCCAAAGCCAGCATCGTCTTGAGCTTTCTGGGTAAGCGCATAATGAGATGCGAACGTGTGGACAGACGACCAGGTAGCGGCTCTACAGTTCTCTTGGATTGGTACCTGTGCCAGAAAGGCTGCTGCTGATGCTTGTGCCCTAGTTGAGTGTGTCGTCACGATTGCCGGCGGAGGCACTTTGGCCAACTCATAGCAGTAACGGATGCAGGCTGTGATACAAGACAAAATCCTCTGAGCAGACACTGGGTGACCTTTCAGTCTGTCTGCCACCGCAATAAACAACTGCGTTGACTTATGGAACGGCCTTATTCTCTCTATATAGAATGCCAGCACCCTCCTGATGTCCAGGGGGTGTAGTCTGCGCTCCTCATCTGATGCAAGAGTCTTTGGAAAGAAGATGGTCAGACACTGAGAACTCTAAACATATCTGCTACATATTATGTCAAATATTCTGTTTTGCTCTGGGGGGGAAAAATACTGAGCTATATCTTCCAAAACAATCTGTCTGCTGGATGAACTGTTAACGTTGGACATCTCTTAGCCAACACTGCAGGAACACAGATGCCATTTTTCAGCTAAGGCATTCAATTGGGAAATGTGAACAATTAACATTTTCTGTGTGTCATTAATGTCCTGTTTTTATAGCAGATCTAAGGGACTTAAAAACAGTCTCAATCAAGTTGTGTGAATCAGAAGAGTCCCTGAAAAACACAGGATTAAATTTCTGGTAAAGTCCCATGTTCTAAAACTATGTATAACAAACTTCTCTATATGAGGGGATGCAATTTTCCTATAAAAGCACTATCCACAATTATACATAAATGTGGCAATGTAATGAGATTACCACTAATACAAAAAATACCCTGTTGTGAGACAATCACTTCAAATGTCTGCCTCCTGTTTTGATTTACTGGAAAACTGGTTGGCAATCCAGGTGGAAAATGGACAGCTGGTTTTCTCCAATATTTTGCAAAAAGAAATACTGACAAATGAAACTGTTTCACTGAGCCTTACACAGACAGATGATACTTCACTAAGAAAAACGATGTCTCCATGCAATGATCTTTAGCATACTCTGTGGGAGGGAGAGGGGAAGGAGGAGAAGGGTGTGTGCTGAAGGAGTAGAAGCACTAGAAAGGAAACCCCATTTCCATCTTCAAGCCAGGCAACTAAAGTCAAGGACCTGAAGAACAGACACCCATCCCCTACTGGATTTTGAAGTGACTAATCATTACCATGATATTATGTTTGGTAACACGAGGCAGCTCATAAGAGAGAAATACAGTATGTCACACTCAGAGTTTAGCTAGAAAGCTGTCATCTTAAGTTTTATTACCTTTAATACTGAAGCAGCTCAACCTTTGATGTGTCTAGTATCTCATGGGAGAGACTAATGATCCTGAAATCACATTAATTTAAATGGCATTACAATGTCCTCAGCCCTTTGTAGAGCTGGACCTTAAGTCACCATGCATCTGATTCTACTTTCACACCAGTTTTCACTATTTAAACTCCACTGACTGCAATGGTCTTACTCCTGATTTATAATAGTCAAACTGAGAGGAGACTCTAACCCTATATTACTTGACATTGATAACTGTGGGTATTCAGGTCAAAATACCCCAAAATGAAAGACTGGGAAAATATAGTCACAGACTGTACTGTTTTGAATTCTGTGTGGTCAAAATTCATGACTAGATTAAAAACATAAAATGTACTAAATATCATTCAAGGGGAAACTTAGCTATATCTTTTTTTTAGCTTGAAATACAGAGTTCTAATCCATCTACAAAAGATCATGCGTAGAGAATAATTAAAAAACATACCATGGCTTATAAAACTGATATCACATAGGTCATCATTAGCAGAGAATCTTGAATGGTGATTGGGTATGGGGGAGGAGGGCAAGGTTAACATTAAAAAAAACCCTGAGAAATGCTTTAGAAGAGTGACAGACTGTTGTGTGTGTGATCATTTTTCTCAAAATTTTCTCCATGAAATTCATTAACTTGTGTGTCTGTGCACCATTGCCTCTACTGGAGAGATTGTTAGGGTTCTGATTATCTCACCCTCTAATAGACAGAGTCCAGAAAAGAGAATAAACTTGTTTTTAACAGCTTATGCAGATTCTCATTTAGCAAAAGTGGTAAGGACCTGCATTTCTGAAGGCAATTCCCAATGCAATAAGATTAGAATTTGCTGATGAATGTGGAGTCTGCATGTGTAAGTAGCAACTGCATTTAGACTTTCATTGTGGCAACTGCTGCACTGCTCCCACCCCTACCAACCTCCTAAACAGAAATGCAAACATTCTTTATCCTCTTACCACCTACCCCTGCTGAGCTCTGGAACACCATCACCAGTGGGCTAATGGAATCCCAATCCCTTCTGCCAGCTCCATGTCAGTTCCTCCACCATCTCTGGCCTGAGTTCCCAACCTAATTCACCTCCTCATGGCTTGGTTAAGAACCAGTAGTGGAGGAAGCAGGTAATGTCAGAAATATAGGATAAGGGCCGATGGAGATTTTAAGTGTGTCCTGCAACAGGGCAGGACTACTCCACCCAAGAATCCAGACTTGGCAATGGCTCCCAGCAGTTAGAAACACATATTCCTTCTTAGCACAGAACTCACCCATAGTCCCACAATAGTCACTACCCAGATGTTACTGATATGGGAATTGGCTAGCTTCCAAAAGGTGATAGGATCGAAAAGCTTTGGAGGATCCAGAAAGTTGTCTCATAGGATGTGTTTTAACTGATAGAAAATAGGAGGAGGATAATTCCCTTAGCATTTAGAAAGCCCTTAGTAAGGGTCTTATTCCTAGATCAGTTATGCTATATATAACATATATAGGCTTGAGTTCAAAGGATATATTTAAAACTTTTTTTTAGTAGGGAAACAGTATGCTATACCCTTTATGTTTAATTCATCTTTCCCAATCTGAATTTGCACAACTAATTCAGCTAAACCACTTCAGAAATTAATTTATTCTTCAGCAAATCACACTGGATTCACTTTAATAATGTATTTATAGTTACATAAATGTGGGTCATTGAAAAATGAACATGGATATTACAAAATGCTGGTGGCATTCAGTATCCAACTGGCAGCAGATTAGAGCATTCCAGCTAAGCAAGAAACACAGTTGGTTGCGAGTCTGTCAAAACTCCTGGCTAGTGTGAATCATCAAAATAATTACTAGCAGAGGAGTGGTGTAGTAGGAATGGCTCCAAAGATCTGGTTTCCAGTCATCATATTGTCTTGTTCTAAACAGTGCAACCCTGCAGGATACCTAGGGGCAATCCAAATCCATAGATATAAAAGAAAATCTCATCTTCTCACAACCCTTTGATCCCACAGGGTTAGCTATATTCTCCAGGAGTTAAATTTAAAAAGATGGGCAGAAAAAGTACAGGAGACTTCCATGGTAATCTCCTACTTTAGTTTGGTGTGGGAACACAGAGAAATGATAAAAGACAAGGTGAAGATGAAAAAGAAGAGACAGAGAACCATTTTGTGTATCTCTGTCCCCTTGTTCCCTCCTCCTTTCTTTAACCTCTTCTCATACATACCTTCTGAATGCAGGCATGTTGCGCTTTTGATCTTCTCTCCATGGAATAAGGCCCTTTTCTTGTTGGCCAGCGCATATGAATAGAGCCAAATCATATTAAAACTGTTTAAAACGTTGCTCTAGACATGGCCGGCCAAACAGTATTGTTTATTTAAAATGTTTATAATATTTAGCACAAGCTAGTTTACCTGGAAATAATTTTAACTATGATTAAAACTTTGCTAAAATGCTACAGCAGACAGTTATATAGTTCTTAAATACAGTAAAAAACATGCTGTAAAAGGGGCCATAATGAGAAGAATGAGTTTCTGGAAGTGTCCATTTACCAGATAACAGAAGACCAGTGGATGAGCAGCAGCGTTAAGCATGCGGATTGAAAACAGACACAGGAGTATAAAAGTTCCACCATATGTGATACTGTAAACGAAATCCAGTATTATAATTTGCAAATTATAGGACAAGTTCTGCAAACCTTACTTAACATGCTTGGCAGTTACTCATGGAATTACTTGTGAGTGAGTACAGCTCAAAGAGAGTAAAGATTGCAGAATAGCTCCCATTAGAACACTGCCATGCTACTTGCTTGGCTTAGGAGGACTTAGGATCTCTAGGTTTCCAAGCCTGAAGTTGTGTGTTTGGTTTTTTTTAAGTGAATTTTCACTTCCAGGCATTCAGGATCTAACAACCTGTATAAAATAAAACGTGAAGCTCCTCATCATTCTAAAGGGGCTATTTAAATGTGAACAATATCAATATAGTAGCCAAAACAAACACCCACGTTAAATATATGAAATGTAATCACATGGCACATCGGGGCCCAGTTTTGTGTTTTAACTAAGAAAAACAAATCCTCACAAACACAAAGCTAGTCTTTGCAAGGCCATGTAAGAAGAATACACATTATTTAACATCTCCTTTGGCCCTTTTATCTAGTTTTAAAAGGTGCATTGTTTTAGTGTGAACTGTTTCCTCAGACTGCATCCAACAAACAACTGTGTAAGTGACAGAATTGTGAGGTTTTCTGCAGAAATGTTTCCCTCCAAAACACTATCTGTATATATTTTATTCCTTTCTTCCCACATCTTGAGCACCTCCAGTGTGGAGACTGAATTCTTAAGCTCACTTAAACCTGAGTTCTTAAGCTTACTTGGTCTGAAAAATCAAAATAAACTCTCATCAAGTCAAGTAATGAGGTCTGTTTTGTAACCAGAATTTCTGGCTTGTGTTTTAGGGGCTTGTAACAGGAATTTGAATACTCTTTACTGCTTATGTAATGCCGACAGACCCCGGTTGTCGGCGGGCGAGATTGAACCTGGGACCTCTGGAGCTTAGTGCATGAACCTCTACTGCATGAGATAAAAGCCATATGCCTTTTAGCTAAGGCTGTAGAGTAGACTCAATCTCTCTCTAAGTGGTCTCGGTGCCACTAGATGGGACAGAACACCACACCCAGAAGGTGTGTGGGTTACACTTATACCACAGAAGTGTTCTCCTTTGGCTGAATGAATGCATAAATCACCTTAGCTAAACTCACAAGATTTGTATGGCACAAAGGAAGTGAAGAGAAAGAGTTGAAACCTGATGGGCTCTGTCATTTGGTGGACACCCGTGTACCAATTCATCACTCCTTGCACACTTGTAAAAATAATTAAAAAGAAAAGTTCATTTTGCTCCTTTTTGCATGGCTGCACCAGTATTTCATGTATATCATTAACAGCTTATTTAAATGGCTTTCGTTGAGTTATAAACAAGGATGATATAAAACACTTTCTGGATGCAAAGTCTAATCTAGAATACATCTGTCAATTTCTCTCTCTTTCTCTCTCTCTCTCTCTTTTGGTCATGGTCCTCACTTGGGGTCTGGTTGGACAGCGAGGCCTAGTGATCACGGCCGCAAGGGATTGTGAGGAGGGGAGCCCGGGCCCTCCCATTCCACTGGGCTCTGACTCAGGACCCTTTGGACTACCAGTAGTCTGGCAACCAAGGCTGTCCTCCCTGGGCCTCTTCCTCTCGTGCCCCCCAACCCCCGGGGTCAGCTTAGTCCAAGGCTTTCCCCTGGTGGGGAAATCCAAACCACAATAAGAGGGGTTATTCATATTCATATTCTGGAAAAAGGGGTAAACAGTGAGGTGGCAAAATTTGCAGATGATACAAAACTACTCAAGATAGTTAAGTCCCAAGCAGACTGCGAAGAGCTACAAAGGGATCTCACAAAACTGGGTGACTGGGGAACAAAATGGCAGATGAAATTCAATGTTGATAAATGCAATGTAATGCATATTGGAAAACGTAATCCCCAACTATACATATAAAATCATGTGGGGTTCTACTCTAAATTAGCTGTTACCACACAAGAAAGAGATCTTGGAGTTATTGTGGATAGTTCTCTAAAAACATCCACTCAATGTGCAGCGGCAGTCAAAAAAGTGAACAGAATGTTGGGAATCATTAAGAAAGGGATAGAGAATAAGACAGAAAATATCATATTGCCTTTATATAAATCCATGGTAAACCCACGTCTTGAATACTGCGTGCAGATGTGGTTGCCCCACCTCAAAAAAGATATATTGGAATTGGAAAAGGTTCAGAAAAGGGCAACAAAAATTATTAGGGGTATGGAATAGCTGCCATATGAAGAGAGATTAATAAGACTTGGACTTTTCAGCTTGGAAAAGAGATGACTAAGGGGGGATATGATAGATGTCTATAAAATCATGACTGGTGTGGAGAAAGTAAATAAGGAAGTGTTATTTACTCCTTCTAATAACACAGGAACTAGAGATCACCAAATGAAATTAATAGGCAGCAGGTTTAAAACAAACAAAAGGAAGGTTTTTTCACACAACGCAGTCAACCTGTGGAACTCCTTGCCAGAGGATGTTGTGAAGGCCCAGACTATAAAAGGGTTCAAAAAGTACTAGATAATTTCATGGAAGATAGGTCCATTAATGGCTATTAGCCAGGATGGGCAGGGATGGTGTCCCTAGCCTCTGTTTGCCAGAAGCTAGAAATGTGCAACAGAGGATGGATCGGGGGGGATAGCTCAGTGGTTTGCACATTGGCCTGCTAAACCCAGGGTTGTGAGTTCAATCCTTGAGGGGGCCACTTAAGGATCTGGGGCAAAAATCTGTCTGGGGATTGGTCCTGCTTTGAGCAGGTGGTTGGACTAGATGACCCCCTGAGGTCCCTTCCAACCCTGATATTCTATGATTGATTACCTGTTCTGTTCATTCCCTCTGGGGCACCTGGCATTGGCCACTCTCAGAAGACAGGATACTGGGCTAGATGGACCTCTGGTCTGACCCAGTATGGCCATTCTTATGCTACCAAAGTCCACAGGATATTCTGTCTCTGGGGTGGGTCCTCCCTTGCCTCTGGGAGAGCCCCTTTGGGCAGCTGTGTCAGAGTCTTAGGCTTCTTTCTGCTCTGCACTGCTGGAGCTGTGGGTCTGCTAACCTCCAGCTCTGCCATCCAAATTAGCTAATTCCCTGCCTTTTAATTCCTCCAGCAGATGGAGCATTTTCTGCAGGTGTGGCAGGGCGGGGCTGGCTGAGCCCAAAATAATTCCTTAACTCCATGTTGCCCAGTGTGGGGTTTGTACGCCCCATCATAATCACTCAGTGGTCTAGGTTTTGATCATAATAAATGTCATTCTGAATGTAAAACTGCTTATCAGATCAGGTCTGCTTCCTTTCATCAACTGTTGGGTCAGAATAGACAAAGCTGGAAAATCAAGATAACACCTTAAAAGAGTACAGCTTTCAAGATGATGGATACTATTTCAGTAAATATAATTTGCATGTTCTGATTTTTAGTCTGGTTCAGAGAAATATTTATATTTCTCCTCATTTTCCTAAGTGAATAACCTAATTAGAAAACTTTGTGAATGCAGCATTCCTCTTCTCTATCCAGCTTTTAGACCTTACAGGTTTTCAAGACCCGGCTTGACAAAGCCCTGGCTGGGACGATTTAGTTGAGGTTGGTCCTACTTTGAGCAGGGGGTTGGACTCCTGAGGTCTCTTCCAACCCTAATCTTCTATGATTCTATGATTCCATGAAGTGGTATCAACATAATACATCCAAATTCTTCAGTCGAGCTGAAAATTACAGGGAGTATGGCTCACTGATATATATATGCAGAGCTCTAAAACAGCATGAGTGGGAGCTTATGCATAAACATCACAGAGGAAGCAGAGTCTATCACAGAGAAAATATTCATTTTACTCCTTGTTCATTCAGAGGAGCATTATGTATACTAGTAAATCAGATTCTCAGGCATAAAGTCAGTTAAGTCTTGAATTCTAGTTTTAAAGAATGAGTGGACGGAATCAGAATGATGGCACTGGAGTAACAATGAGAACATCTGATATGAAAACATTATCCACACCAGCTCCCAAGCGCAATGCTGCTCTCAGCAAAGAAAGTCCTTTGGATAAAGGCACCTGCCTGCTTGACCAGCTTTGATTTTTTCCTCAAAAGTCTTTGAATCCATGGTTCCATGCCTCTGAAAGCTTCAGCATAAGACTTTGGAATAGATACCACCAAGAGAGTACTCAGTCTTCCCAGGCTGCTTCATTAACATTGGAGCAAGAGCAGCCCAAAGATAATATAATAATATAATATATGGAGATATACCTATTTCATAGAACTGGAAGGGACCTCGAAAGGTCATCGAGTCCAGCCCCCTGCCTTCACTAGCAGGACCAAGTACTGATTTTTGCCCCAGATCCCTAAGTGGCCCCCTCAAGGATTGAATTCACAACCCTAGGTTTAACAGGCCAATGCTCAAACCATTGATATGACTGGTACCATGCCCAAGTGGGGTCTTTAAAACTAACAAGTGTGGTGAAAAAGCAACACACTTAAAAAAAAAAAAAACTATAATGAAAAAATACTAGGGCTGTTGATTAATCGCAGTTAACTCATGCGATTAACTAAAAAAAATTAACTGCGATTAAAAAAATTTATCGCGATTAATCGCACTGTTAAACAATAGAATACCAATTGAAATTTATTAAATATTTTTGGATGTTTTTCTACATTTTTCAAATATATTGATTTCTATTACAACACAGAATACAAAGTGTACAGTACTCACTTTATATTAGTTTTCATTACAAATATTTGCACTGTAAAAATGATAAAGAAATAGTATTTTTCAATTAAAAAATACTATTTTTTAATAGCGGCGAACAGCAGAGGCTAACAGAGGGAGTTTGCCTGGGAGCTGTTCGAGAGGAGGTACGCTAAGTGCTGCATTAGGGGGGCTGTGTTGGTGAGTATCTGAGTGTCTGTTGCTGGGACAGTTTGTCAGTTTGACCGTGTGCTTGATTGCTTGCTTGTTTGTTTGTTTGAAAAGTGTGAATTGGGAGTGCTTTGTTCCAGGTGGGCCTTGAGTGGGCCTGACTGGTATATAAGGGCAGTCAGCAGCGAACCAGCTGAGCGGCGAACAGCAGAGGCTAACAGAGGGAGTTTGCCTGGAGAGAGCTCACTGAGGCTTTCATCTGCAGGTTTCTCTGAGTAGTTCTTGCAACAGCTGAGGAAGCTCTTAAGAGGAAGGTGAGCGATCAGCTGTTGTAACCTGCACAGGTTGTGCCATGTTTGTCTTTCTTTCACAGGACAGAAGCGACTTTGTCTGTACAAAGTGCAAGCTGGTCTCCATATTGGAAGAGAAGGTTCGAGGTCTGGAGAAACGAGTATCGACTCTGCGTTGCATAAGGGAAAATGAAGATTTCCTGGACAGACGTCAGAAGATGCTTCTACGGCCACAATGTTCTGAAGATTCAGAGCAGGCGCAGCAGGGACAGACGGATGATGAAGAAGTTTGGCAGCATGTGACCTCCAGAAGGAGAAAGAGGAGCGTCCATGTACCAGCAATGGAGATACAGGTGAGCAATCGTTTCCATGTTCCCTCTACAGGTACTAATGCGGAGAGTGGAGTAGATGACCCATCTGAGGGAAGGGAGCAGAAGGAGACTCCACCGATTGGAAGGCAAAAGATACACTGTCCTAGGGATGGGGGTTCCACGACCACCGCTCCCAAGAGGAGGAGGAGGGTGGTGGTGGTCGGGGATTCCCTCCTCAAGGGGACTGAGTCATCTATCTGCCGCCCCGACCGGGAAAACCGAGAGGTCTGCTGCTTGCCAGGAGCTAGGATACACGATGTGACGAAGAGACTGCCGAGACTCATCAAGCCCTCGGATCGCTACCCCTTCCTGCTTCTCCACGTGGGCACCAATGATACTGCCAAGAATGACCTTGAGCGGATCACTGCAGACTACGTGGCTCTGGGAAGAAGGATAAAGGAGTTTGAGGCGCAAGTGGTGTTCTCGTCCATCCTCCCTGTGCAAGGAAAAGGCCTGGGTAGAGACCGTCGAATCGTGGAAGTCAACGAATGGCTACGCAGGTGGTGTCGGAGAGAAGGCTTTGGATTCTTCGACCATGGGATGGTGTTCCAAGAAGGAGGAGTGCTGGGCAGGGACGGGCTCCACCTAACGAAGAGGGGGAAGAGCATCTTCGCCAGCAGGCTGGCTAACCTAGTGAGGAGGGCTTTAAACTAGGTTCACCGGGGGAAGGAGACCAAAGCCCTGAGGTAAGTGGGGAAATGGGATCCTGGGAGGAAGCAAAAGCAGGAGAGCGCAAGAGGGGAGGACTCCTGTCTCATACTGAGAAAGAGGGACGATCAGTGAGTTATCTTAAGTGCCTATACACAAATGCAAGAAGCCTGGGAAACAAGCAGGGAGAACTGGAAGTCCTGGCACAGTCAGGGAACTATGATGCGATTGGAATAACAGAGACTTGGTGGGATAACTCACATGACTGGAGTACTATCATGGATGGATATAAACTGTTCAGGAAGGACAGGCAGGGCAGAAAAGGTGGGGGAGTTGCGTTATATGTAAGAGAGGAGTATGACTGCTCAGAGCTCCGGTATGAAACTGCAGAAAAACCTGAGTGTCTCTGGATAAAGTTGAGAAGTGTGAGCAACAAGGGTGATGTCGTGGTCGGAGTCTGCTATAGACCACCAGACTAGGGGGATGAGGTGGACGAGGCTTTCTTCTGGCAACTAGCAGAAGTTGCTAGATCGCAGGCCCTGGTTCTCATGGGAGACTTTAATCACCCTGATATCTGCTGGGAGAGCAATACAGCGGTGCACAGACAATCCAGGAAGTTTTTGGAAAGTGTAGGGGACAATTTCCTGGTGCAAGTGCTGGAGGAACCAACTAGGGGCAGAGCTTTTCTTGACCTGCTGCTCACAAACAGGGAAGAATTAGTAGGGGAAGCAAAAGTGGATGGGAACCTGGGAGGCAGTGACCATGAGATAGTCGAGTTCAGGATCCTGACACAAGGAAGAAAGGAGAGCAGCAGAATACGGACCCTGGACTTCAGAAAAGCAGACTTTGACTCCCTCAGGGAACAGATGGGCAGGATCCCCTGGGAGAATAACATGAAGGGCAAAGGGGTCCAGGAGAGCTGGCTGTATTTTAAAGAATCCTTATTGCGGTTGCAGGAACAAACCATCCCGATGTGTAGAAAGAATAGTAAATATGGCAGGCGACCAGCTTGGCTAAACAGTGAAATCCTTGCTGATCTTAAACGCAAAAAAGAAGCTTACAAGAAGTGGAAGATTGGACAAATGACCAGGGAGGAGTATAAAAATATTGCTCAGGCATGCAGGAGTGAAATCAGGAAGGCCAAATCACACTTGGAGTTGCACCTAGCAAGAGATGTTAAGAGTAACAAGAAGGGTTTCTTCAGGTATGTTAGCAACAAGAAGAAAGTCAAGGAAAGTGTGGGCCCCTTACTGAATGAGGGAGGCAACCTAGTGACCGAGGATGTGGAAAAAGCTAATGTACTCAATGATTTTTTTGCCTCTGTCTTCACAAACAAGGTCAGCTCCCAGACTGCTGCACTGGGCAGCACAATATGGGGAGAAGGTGACCAGCCCTCTGTGGAGAAAGAAGTGGTTCGGGACTATTTAGAAAAACTGGACGTGCACAAGTCCATGGGGCCGGATGCGCTGCATCCGAGGGTGCTAAAGGAGTTGGCGGATGAGATTGCAGAGCCATTAGCCATTATTTTTGAAAACTCATGGCGATCGGGGGAGGTCCCGGATGACTGGAAAAAGGCTAATGTAGTGCCCATCTTTAAAAAAGGGAAGGAGGAGGATCCGGGGAACTACAGGCCAGTCAGCCTCACCTCAGTCCCTGGAAAAATCATGGAGCAGGTCCTCAAGGAATCAATTATGAAACACTTAGAGGAGAGGAAAGTGATCAGGAACAGTCAGCATGGATTCATCAAGGGGAAGTCGTGCCTGACTAACCTAATTGCCTTCTATGATGAGATAACTGGCTCTGTGGATGAGGGGAAAGCAGTGGATGTGTTATTCCTTGACTTTAGCAAAGCTTTTGATACGGTCTCCCACAGTATTCTTGCTGCCAAGTTAAAGAAGTATGGGCTGGATGAATGGACTGTAAGGTGGATAGAAAGCTGGCTAGATCGTCGGGCTCAACGGGTAGTGATCAATGGCTCCATGTCTAGTTGGCAGCCAGTTTCAAGCGGAGTACCCCAAGGGTCGGTCCTGGGGCCGGTTTTGTTTAATATCTTTATTAATGATCTGGAGGATGGTGTGGACTGCACTCTCAGCAAGTTTGCCGATGACACTAAACTAGGAGGCGTGGTAGACACACTAGAGGGTAGGGATCGGATACAGAGGGACCTAGACAAATTAGAGGATTGGGCCAAAAGAAACCTGATGAGGTTCAACAAGGACAAGTGCAGAGTCCTGCACTTAGGACGGAAGAATCCCATGCACAGCTACAGACTAGGGACCGAATGGCTAGGTAGCAGTTCAGCAGAAAAGGACCTAGGGGTTACAGTGGACGAGAAGCTGGATATGAGTCAACAGTGTGCTCTTGTTGCCAAGAAGGCTAACGGCATTTTGGGCTGTATAAGTAGGGGCATTGCCAGCAGATCGAGGGACGTGATCGTTCCCCTTTATTCGACATTGGTGAGGCCTCATCTGGAGTACTGTGTCCAGTTTTGGGCCCCACACTACAAGAAGGATGTGGAAAAATTGGAAAGAGTCCAGCAGAGGGCAACAAAAATGATTAGGGGTCTGGAGCGCATGACTTATGAGGAGAGGCTGAGGGAACTGGGATTGTTTAGTCTCCAGAAGAGAAGAATGAGGGGGGATTTGATAGCAGCCTTCAACTACCTGAAGGGGGGTTCCAAAGAGGATGGAACTCGGCTGTTCTCAATGGTGGCAGATGACAGAACAAGGAGCAATGGTCTCAAGTTGCAGTGGGGGAGGTCTAGGTTGGATATTAGGAAACACTATTTCACTAGGAGGGTGGTGAAGCACTGGAATGCGTTACCTAGGGAGGTGGTGAAGTCTCCTTCCTTGGAGGTTTTTAAGGCCCGGCTTGACAAAGCCCTGGCTGGGATGATTTAGTTGGGAATTGGTCCTGCTTTGAGCAGGGGGTTGGACTAGATGACCTCCTGAGGTCCCTTCCAACCCTGATATTCTATGATTCTATGAATTCACTTCATACAAGTACTGTAGTGCAATCTCTATTGTGAAAGCGTAACTTACAATTTTTTTTGTAAACAAATTTTTTTTTTGTTACACAACTGCACTCAAAAACAAAACAATGTAAAACTTTAGAGTCTACAAGTCTACTCAGTTCTACTTCTTGTTCACTCAATCGCTAAGACAAACAAGTTTGTTTATATTTACAGGAGATACTGCTGCCTGCTTCTTATTTACAATATCACCTGAAAGTGAGAACAGGCATTCGTATGGCACTTTTGTAGCTGGCATTGCAAGGTATTTAGATGCCAGATATGCTAAACATTTGTATGCTTCAGCCACCATTCCGGAGGACATGTTTCCATGCTGGTGATGTTCGTTAAAAAAATAGTGCGTTAATTAAATTTGTGACTGAACTTCTCAGGGGAGAATTGTACGTCTCCTGTTCTGTTTTACCCGCATTCTGCCATATATTTCATGTTATAGCAGTCTTGGATGATGATCCAGCACATGTTATTTGATTTAGGAATATTGTCACTGCAGATTTCACAAAATGCAAAGAAGGTACCAATGTGAGATTTCTAAAAATAGCTACAGCACTCGACCCAAGGTTTAAGAATCTGAAGTGCCCTCCAAAATCTGAGAGGAACAAGGTGTGGAGCATGCTTTCAGAAGTCTTAAAAGAGCAACATTTCAATGCGGAAACTACAGAACCTGAACCACCAAAAAAGAAAATCAACCTTCTGCTGGTGGCATCTGACTCAGATGATGAAAATGAACATGTATCGGTCCTCTCTGCTTTGGATCGTTATCTAGCAGAACCCGTCATCAGCATGGACGCATGTCCTCTGGAATGGTGGTTGAAGCATGAAGGGACATATGAATCTTTAGCGCATCTGGCACGTAAATATCTTGTGACGCCGGTTACAACAGTGCCATGCGAACACCTGTTCTCACTTTCAGGTGACATTGTAAACAAGAAGCGGGCAGCATTATCTCCTGCAAATGTAACCAAACTTGTTTGTCTGAGCGATTGGCTGAAGTAGGACTGAGTGGACTTGTAGGCTTTAAAGTTTTATATTGTTTTATTTTTGAATGCAGTTTTTTTACATAATTCTACATTTATAAGTTCAACTTTCATGATAAAGATATTGCACTACAGTACTTATAGTAGGTGAATTGAAATATACTATTTCTTTTTTTACAGTGCAAATATTTGTAATAAAAAATAAATATAAAGTGAGCACTGTACACTTTGTATTATGTGTTGTAATTGAAATCAATATATTTGAAAATATAGAAAACATCCAAATATATTTAAATAAATGGTATTCTATTATTGTTTAACAGTGCGATTAATCGCGATTAATTTTTTTAATGCTTGATGACCCTAAAAAATACACAAAAAACTAACAGCTACACTTCCACTAATTACTGAGAGGATGCAGCAAAGTGCAGATTAAAGACCAGTCGGTTCTGCTGCTCACTAACTGCTAACTACAGAGTTTGAACAGGGATTGAGAGAGGGTTGGGGTCATTGCTCAAAATAAAAATCTCAGGTCTAAATATTCAAACCCATGAGAGAGGATGCACATACCTCACATAATATCTATTTGTTTTCTAGAGTTTTTGGCTAGACACCAAAGTTGCATGCACATCCCACAGGAGAAGATTCGGGCAGACAATTCTTGAAGATGAATTATTCATTATGAATTATTTTAGCTCTAGTTTCAAGGGCTAAGAGGTAAATGCTGATCTAGAAAAGTGACTTATTAGATCATCCCATCCACATTCCATGGATAGTGCAGGATTCTTTTATAGTTTATGTTTACACATTTTTTTGTCCAGTTCAGTTGTAAATGTTCCAACTTCTGGTACTTTCACCACTTCCTTTCCTTATGGATTTAGCTATTAATGCCTCCCTGTAAAATAATTTCTCCAGCTCTGCAACTATTTTTATTGTACTTATGAATTTCTGCCAGTTTGTCAATATCTTTCTGGG
This sequence comes from Emys orbicularis, assembly GCF_028017835.1. Taxonomy (NCBI): domain Eukaryota; kingdom Metazoa; phylum Chordata; order Testudines; family Emydidae; genus Emys; species Emys orbicularis. Next base: position 812,101 of record NC_088700.1, read on the forward strand.
AATGAGGTCCCCAGAGTAGAACATTATAATGCAGAGACGGGCTCCTTAGGCTGTGATATGGTGTCTTTATATATATAGTTCAAAAGTACATGGGCCTTTTTTTTTCCTTCATACAACACTGCAACCTGATGCCTAAGTCCACTATCACCCCTAAACTGAGGCTGAGATCACAGTACCAATGCAGAAATTCTTTCTGAATGTACCAGATTTTTCACAGTGATTAGAATCATAGAATATCAGGGTTGGAATGGACCTCAGGAAGTCATCTAGTCCAACCCCCTGCTCAAAGCAGGACCAATCCCCAACTAAATCATCCCAGCCAAGGCTTTGTCAAGCCTGACCTTAAAAACCAATAAGGAAGGAGATTCCACCACCTCCCTAGGTAACCCATTCCAGTGCTTCACCCCTGGTGAAAAAGTTTTTCCTAATATCCACCCTAAACCTCCCCTATTGCAACTTCAGACCATTATTCCTTGTTCTATCATCTGGTACCACTGAGAACAGTCTAGATCCATCTTTTTTGGAACCCCCTTTCAGGTAGTTGAAAGCAGCTATCAAATCCCCCCTCATTCTTCTCTTCTGCAGACTAAACAATTCCAGTTCCCTCAGCCTCTCCTCGTAAGTCATGTGCTCCAGCCCCCTAATCATTTTTGTTGCCCTCTGCTGGACTCTCTCCAATTTTTCCACATCCTTCTTGTAGTGTGGGGCCCAAAACTGGACACAGTACTCCAGATGAGGCCTCACCAAGGTCGAATAGAGGGCAATGATCACGTCCCTCGATCTGCTGGCAATGCCCCTACTTATACAGCCCAAAATGCCATTAGCCTTCTTGGCAACAAGGGCACACTGTTGACTCATATCCAGCTTCTCGTCCACTGTAACCCCTAGGTCCTTTTCTGCAGAACTGCTGCCTAGCCATTTGGTCCCTATTCTGTAGCAGTGCATGGGATTCTTTTAAGTGCAGGACTCTGCACTTGTCCTTGTTGAACCTCATCAGATTTCTTTTGACCCAATCCTCTAATTTTTCTAGGTCCCTCTGTATCCTATCCTTACCTCCAGCGTATCTACCACTCCTCCCAGTTTAGTGTCATTAGCATGTGTACTGTACTGGGGAAATGGAGTATGGGCCAACACCTTCAAACTAGGATGCCAAAAACACCTACAAATCTGGTTTGATTTTCAGAGCTGCTAAGTATGAGCAGTATCTATTGACCTCAGTGAGAGTTGTGGGTGCTCAATACACATCGGAAAAAATCAGGAAACTTTTTAGGTGCCTAACTTTAGGAACCCAAATGTGAAAGTTTTATTCAATATCTTCATCAATGAATGTAGATAATGGCATTGAGAGTACACTTTTAAAATTTGCTGACGATACCAAGCTGGGAAGGGTTACAAGTCCTTCAGAGGATAGGATTAAAATTCAAAATGACCTGGACAAACAGGAGTATTGGTCTGAAGTAAGCAAGATGAAATAAGGACAAATGGAAAGTACTACATTTAGGAAGGAACAATCGGTTCCACACATACAAAATAGGAAATGACTGCCTAGGAAGGAGTACTGCAGAAGAGATAGAATCATAGAATCTCAGGGTTGGAAGGGACCTCAGGAGGTCATCTACTCCAACCCCCTGCTCAAAGCAGGACCTAATCCCCAACTAGATCTGGGGGTAATAGTGGATCACAAGCTAAATATGAGTCAACAGTGTAATACTGTTACAAAAAAAAAGCAAACATGATTCTGGGATGTATTAGCAGAAGTGTTGTAAGCAAGACACAAGAAGTAATTCTTCTGCCCTACTCTGCGCTGATTAGGTCTCAATTGGAGTATTGTGTCCAGTTCAGGGTGCCACATTTCAGGAAAGATGTGGACAAATTGGAGAAAGTCCAGAGAAGAGCAACAACAATATTAAGGGTCTAGAAAACATGACCTATGAAGGAAGATTGAAAAAACTGGGTTTGTTTAGTCTGGAGAAGAAGAGGGAGGGGAAATGGTAACAGTCTTCAAATACATAAAAAGTTGTTACAAGGAGGAGGGAGAAAATTCTCCTTAACCTTTGAGGATAGGTCAAGAAGGAATGCTTCAAATTGCAGCGAGGGTGATTTAGGTGGGACATTAGGAAAAACTTCCTGTCAGGGTAGCTAAGCATTGGAATAAATTGCCTAGGGATGTTGTGGAATCTCCATCTTTGGAGATTTTTAAGAGCAGGTTAGAAAAACACCTGTCAGGGATGGTCTAGATCAGGGGTTGTCAAACTGGGGGTCAGGACCCCTTAGGGGGTTGCAAGGTTATTACATGGGGGGTCACGAGCTGTCAGCCTCCACCCCGAAACCCCGCTTTGCATCCAGCATTTATAATGGTGTTACATTAAAAACACTTTTTTATATATTTATAAAGGGGGGTCGCACTCAGAGGCTTGCTATGTGAAAGGGATCACCAGTACAAAATTTTGAGAACTACTGGTCTAGATAATACTTAGTCCTGCCATGAGTGCAAGGGACTGGACCAGAAGACCTCTCAAGGTCCCTTCCAGTTCTATGATTCTATGTTTATAGTTCAGCTGAACATAGCTTCTTGTGGGGCTACCTTAGTAAAAATGAACTCATTTGTCAAGATAATCCAAATATTTCAACACAAGACCAGATTACATATCTGAGCCGACAATCTATTTGGAATCCTAGCATGATATTAACAAGAGGAAGCCCAAGTGAACACTAAATACCATTGTATCTACCAAGAATCTCATATATTTTAAAAGGACACTGCCAAGCTATGAAGATAGCAACAGAGCGTCCTGTGGCACCTTTAAGACTAACAGAAGTATTGGGAGCATAAGCTTTCGTGGGTAAGAACCTCACTTCTTCAGATGCCTTGCATCTGCCTTGCATCTGAAGAAGTGAGGTTCTTACCCACGAAAGCTTATGCTCCCAATACTTCTGTTAGTCTTAAAGGTGCCACAGGACGCTCTGTTGCTTTTTACAGATTCAGACTAACACGGCTACCCCTCTGATACTTGAAGATATGAAGATAAACTTCAGTTTCTTAAAAGCATTTTCCCCTCTCTGTTTAGAAAAACTGGTTACATATCCCCCTTCCGACACTTGCATGCATGTACCAACATGTTATTATAGGGCTGTTCCTGGTCACTTAGTTACACACTAGTTATTTATTGTCCATGAGGGCTGGGCTGCACACATGAGCTTCTTATTGCATGGTTAATCAAATAAAGGCAAGCAGGTTTTGAAGAATTTGTTTTCCAAACCACTACTCTCAAATCACAAACCCTCATCATACAGAATGACATAGTTTCTGGAAACATATGAGCAATAAAAAGGTATGTCGCATTTTGGGCCAACCAATCTCAACAGTGGCCCTTTAATCAAATATGTTGCCTAGTTTTGGTAAAACAAGGCTCCGTTTCTATGACTTTGTGTGTCATAATATCCTCAGTGTCTATTCAGTCAAGTCAAGGGAAGCAGTGTGTTGTACCCGGCATCCCACTGAATCCCACAGATCCACCTGGAATCTAGTAGCTGTGTAGGTTGTTACTTTACCTTAAAACTGGTAACAGAGCACTTAGAAATAAAATAATGAAACATCCAAGTTGTCTGAAGTCACTGATATCAAATCCTTTCATTAGGACAAAAAGAGGCAATAGCCTGTATTGTGTGGTTACCACGTTCATTCTGCTTCCAAACAAGTCTTATTAGATAATGGGGAAGCATGTCTGTATATTGGGGGAACAGACTCCAGCCAAAATGTCTTATGAATTCTATTGTATAGACAGATAATAGGTAATGTCGGATAGTTATTACAACACTACTTTACCCTTTCCCAAGGTGATATAGCTCCCTTCCTTAGTTTCATGTGCTACTTTACACAGAACTATGTGAAGAGAACTTAATTTATTATTTACTGCACTGAATCAAACACATTGAAAGAGATATAGTCCTGATTCCTATTCACTAGATAGGTACAAATGAAAAAGCACGTTTGTAACAAACACTGAATCCATCCAATTACTGTTTCATATACAAATACTCTATCTATTCCTTATGTAGCATTTGTGTTCAGTGATAAATTATGCTTATTTATAAGTTAGCAATCTTTATCAATGCTCAGCTATCAGAAATACTCTACCTCTTAGAAGACTGCTCCATGGAAACAAGTCTGACAAAGAAGCACAGAGTAATACCACCGGGCATGGTGGTCCCTGGCAGGAACTGATGTGGTGACAAGGCTGGTGGGGAGACAGACTTGGTTAGCAGTACTGCGCCCTTGCCAACCTGTGTTGGCCAACCCCAGGGATTAACTCTAGGGAAACATAGTGCTGGAATACCTCTGTGCTTTTATTCACAAGTACAGAGGAAAATACCTACTTGGCTTGTATACTGGCTATTAAAAATGTGGAGCTTGCCAATCACTAACCTCAGAAATGCTCATTTTCCAGTTTCAGGTGAAATTAGAGATCGATAAACCCATTAGGCAAACAATGCTGAATGCATGTTTCATCTACAATCTCTTCAAGTGAAGAATAACTTCTAAAGGTTTTGATTTTACTTATTTTTTAAAAGATGATAGGATTTGCCATTCTACTGCAGATAAGAAGGTAAAAATCCCTTCTTGACCATTGGAGCATAATATCTGATGAGCAACTTAGCTCACCACCTGCAATTGTTATTAACAGTTATACAATCATCCAGCTATTTCTATGATGCTGCCACATCATCTGACTCTGAGCACCCATGGCAGTGAATTCCAGACTAACTATATGCCGTGTGATTTGTTCTAAATTGATTGGCTATTTATTTTACCAAGTGACCACTTGTTCTTGGTATTACAAATATACTGAAGTCAGGAGCTCACTACTGAAAAATTCATCACTGACATTTCTATAACTATTACATTTTTGGGATCATCTGCATCACTCAATGCTCTGAAGTTCCGAATGAGGTATTGATTTTCTGACAATTCTTTCAGCATACCTATTTAATTACAATAAAATGCAATTTTCCCATTTGAAATGCAATGAATCCCTAGGCAGAATGCTGATGTGAATTGGATTCACTATATGGGCATAACAAGCCTAGAAACTCCAGTTGCATAAACTAGAGAGAATTATTTATGTAAGTACAGATGTAATATTGATACGTTGTTGAGATTCAAATATTCACAACAACTTTTTATACCTGCAAGATCTTCCTTGGAGGAGACCAGTCGAGGAGAGCTGCTTCCTGGCTCAATTCTTAAGGATAATCTAGAAAACAGGATTTTAGACACATCAGTAGTGAAAGCATTCACTGAAGTTAGAAAGGTAAACAGAAGAAACTAATTATTTTATTTTAAGTAGGAAGTCTGGTTTGATCTGAAAGAACATTTATTTATTTAGCTTCATGACAAAACAGGTCCAGGATTCCTAAAGTAAACCTCTGCCCTTTACATCCACCTAAGAAACTAAGAAATATGTTTAAAATATCAGTGTGAATTTATCTTTTATACTTTGTCAAAGCAAAAATATGAATCTGAAAATGCAGACACGAAAAGAAGACTGAACCATAGTGGGAAAGAATTCTTCTCTTTTTACATGTTGGGGGAAGGGGTCCTTACGTGATCCCAGAGAACTGTGCGGTAGGAAATATTTATTTTATAAATGTGTAAATTATGTGTACTTATGAAAATAAGGCTTATTTTGTGGGATTTGAAAGAGTTTGTAAGAAAATAATACTGAATAAATGTAAATGTTTAATAGTTGGTTTATGTATTTACAAGAATGTAATGTTAATTGTAACATATCACTCTGCCTGCCTGCAAGGAGGTCGTGGAAGTCACGGATTCCGTGACTTTCCGTGACAGCGAGTGTGGCTGACCTCAGGGCCACCCAAGCAGCTGGCTCCGGGGCCTGCTGCTCAGGTGACCCCAGGGACAGCCACACCTGCCGCTGCTGGAGCTGCTCTGCAGCCAGCTGCTTGGGCGGCCCCGCAGCCAGCCGCCCCTTCCCCCTTCTTCCCCTCCCCCCCCGCAAGGCCCCCCGTCCCCAACCAAAATTTAGTCAGGGATATTTATAGTATAAGTAATGGACAGGTCACGGGGCCATGAATTTTTGTTTATTGCCCGTGACCGGCCCATGACTTATACTATAAATACCCGTGACTAAATCGTAACCTTATTTATAATGTATTTATTGCTGTAGTATCTCAACACTCCTCCTCATGTCCACTTCCTTCTGTTGCATCTATCTCCTGCCACATCTTGTTTAACACATACACCCCTCATCCTGGCACCCACAGATCATCTGTTCTGCACCAGTATTTTTGAGAGGAGAATTTGAACAGGACTGGAATTTTACTTGGGGTATTTAAATTCATACAAACAACACTACTCATCTTAATTCTTCAGCATATGGCAAGATTGGGGGGTATAATGAAGAGCAGCTGCCTCACCAGCAACCCACCCAAAGCAAAGTGCTGTCACATCAGACAAGACAGCCTCAAATGATCCACAGCATCACTCCAGAGACAGATTATGCTGCACCTGTTTGCAATGGGTTGCGCTGTTATCAATATTCAAAGGGCAATTCCAGGGGTTACATATTGACATAACTTGGTTCAATAATGTATCTGGTGCATCAGAAGGCAGAATGGACAACATACCACCACCACTGCCTACAAACGTTACATCCCAGAAATGCTGGTTTTCATCTCTGACACACAATTCAAGAATGCTCTTATTGCAACCAGTGTCACACTGGATTTTCTAGAGTGCGAAGACAACAACATTTCTATTCCAAAATTCTTTGCTGCTCTGCTGCAAAAAACCAGTGCAATGGTGAGGGCCAGTGTCCAGAGAAATGTTCTTTAATGGAAAGCATCTGTCTTATCACACTGACACCAGGTCAATGGACAATTATACAGGCGTTAGAAAATAGTGTAATAATATAAATATCCAGACAAGATATATGCTTCTTTATTAAAAATAAGGTTAATATGATATCTGGGAAAGGACACAGTGAATTATAGTGAAACCAGGGTAATGACAGAAAGAGAAATGTATATCCACAAAATGCACAACTAACAGTAGAAGATAATGGGATTTAAGGGAAGTTGTTTGGTCTCCATTGTAAAAGTCTGTAATCCTGATCAGTCTTTTATTTAAAGGTTGATACATCAGAGGTGAAATTTTTTCTTAGACCAATTCAAAAATATATTTTGATCTACCCCAACAGAAACATCAATATGAAAAAGCCAACTTTGGATCAAGTTATTAGACTTGGATAAGGAGCCTTATGCCTGAAATATCTAGGCACCTGGCTTCCATGGGAATGACTCTGGCATTATAAAATATGGAGAGTTGCAATTTAACTCCAAGTTTAAGGTAATCCTACAACAGTGATTCAGTTTTCAATTTTAAGTGGATCTACAACCATCCATGGAAGACAGATGACCCTTGATGAGGATTTTATGCTAAGAAGAATGAAAAGAATGTTCTGTAAAGAACACGTGGACAACAGGGTCCAGAACCAAGACGTGAGACATCACTCTAAGATTAGAGATGTTACTGAAGCTGGCAGGCAAAGTTCCTCTGGTGATGGTGCATATCACAGCAGTAATGACACTGTGTTACAGGGCGCTTTACAGATTATAGATGACATCAAGGAATGCAGAACGGTGCTGAAGCAGAAGAATGTCCAAGTGATCTTCTTGGAGATCCTTCCTGTCCTACAAGCAAAGGAAGACAGAAGGCAAAAGATTCCGGAAGTAAATTGCTGGCTAGTTAAGTGATGTAAGACAGAAGGTTTTGGTTTTGTGGAATATTGGTCCATCTTCTGTGTAGAGAGGGGGCTTCACAGTTTGGATGGCCTCCATCTCAGCAGTAGGAGAACCAATTTCCTGCGGGACAGGCTGGGAGCAGTGGGGACAAAAAACCTAACCTGGCTTCAAGACTGAACTTGATAAATTTATAGAGGGGCTGGTATGATGGGACAGCCAACAATGGCATGTGGCCCATTGGCAACTGCCAGTAGCAAAAATGCCCAACGACTGGAGATGGGACACTGGATGGGCAGGACTCTGAATTACTACAGATAATTCTTTCCCAGGTATCTGCCTGGTGGGTCTTGCCACATGCTCAGGGTCTAACTGATGGCATATTTGGGATGGGGAAGGAATTTCACCCCGGATCAGTTTGGCAGAGACTGTGTGGGGAGGGTGGGGTTGCCTCTCTCTGCAGCCTGGGTCATGGGTCATTTGCAGGTTTAAACTAGTGTACATGGTGAATTCTCTGTAACCTGAAGTCTTTAAATCATGATTTGAGGACTTCAGTAACTCAGCCAGAGGTTAGGGGTCTATTAAAGGAGAGGATGGGTGAGGTTCTGTAGCTTGCAATGTGCAGGAGGTTAGACTAGATGATCCCGATGGTCCCTTCTGACCTTAAAGTCTACGAGTAGTCAGGAGGGTGTTAAACTAATAATAAAAGAGGAGGATAAAAAGAGGGAACAAAAGAGCATCCATTTACCACAAAATAAAGATACTGAGAACATAATTAATCAAGACACCAGTGGACATGAAGAAAATAAACAGTTTATTTAATTATACACCAAAGCTAGGAGCATGGGTAATAAAGAAGAAAAATTGGAATTATTCAATTATGAGCATAAATTTGACCTACTTCGTATTACTGAAACTTAGGGGGAAGATCTGCATGATTGGAATGTTAAAATCAATGGTTATATCCTATTTAGGAAGGATCAAATGAAGAAAAGGGATGGAGGAGTGACACACTATGTCAAAAATGATTACCTGCTTCCAACTCACTGACAACTTGGGAAGAAAATGATCTTAAATGCTTATGGCTCAATGTCATAACAGATAAAGCACAAGATGGGATACTAGTTGGTGTCTGCTACTGACCACCAAATCACATTAGAGAACAGGATGACGGTCTTCTTAAGCACCTACCTATAATGTGTAGGTAAAAAAAAAAAGTTATCATGGGGGACTTCCAACTGAGTGACACATGCTGGAGGTCCCATGCTAGCAGTATTCAATCATTGCTGCAATTTCTACCTATTCTAAATGATCATTTCCTAACTCAGAAAACGTTGCATCCAGCATGGGTGAATTCTATATTAGATCTCATCTTGAGAGATAAAGGATTGATCCTGGAACTAAAAAATAGTGGTAGCTTAGGTACAAGTGATCATGACTGGATCACACTGTAATGTGAAAATAGAATATTGTCCAAACCAGTAAAATATATACTTGATACATTAAAAGGGATTGATTTCACAAAGCTAAAAACAATTACGAGCCAGATCAGTTGGGAGAGAGAATTTAAACAGAAAAATGTGAATGATAATTGGGAACGGTTTAAGAACATTTTACTAGATGCCCAAAAGCCACAATTGAGAAAGAAGGCCATACTGGTTAAAAAAAAAAAATCAACCCGATTTAGTGGGCAAATGAAAGCAGTGTGACAGACCCAGATTGGTTGGGTCCAGGAGTCTGGTTAAAAGGAAAACACACTGGATGAATAGTTTTCTGTTTCCTGAGTGACCAGGGCAGGCGCTACCCGAGAGCAGTCAGGAAGGTGCTAAAACCAATTAAGTCAGGCAGACTCCATAAGACACCTGGAACCAATTAAGAACCGATTAGAAGCAATCAAGGGAAACAGGATAATCAGAAGCCCATTTAGAACCGGCTGGAACTAGTTTAAAAGGAAGCCCCTTCAGAGAGGCCGGCTGGCTGGTAGGAGCTGGGAGTAAGATGATGTGTTGTGGGAAGACTGTGAGAAAGAAGGTGCGCAGTAAAAGACCCGGGAGAACAAGTGTGGTCAGGTACCAAGGAGGGTGCTAGGAGGGGCCGGTTGGGGAAGTAGCCCAGGGAAGGGCTATAGTTCTGGTAGTATAGGAAAACTACCTGTTGCTGCTGCCAATTAGGGTCCCTGGGCTGGAACCCGGAGAAGAAGGTGGGCCTGGGTTCTCCCCAACCTCCCCCACCCCTACACAATCGCTCCCTGAGAAGGAAGACAGGGACTAAAGAGGGTTCTTACACCAAACCCGTTGACTAGCCGATGATGAAGGTGACTCAGTAAGCTGTTACCCTTGCCTTTAGGAGGGGAGAGAGGCTACACAGAGGGTCACAACAAACCTCTGAGGTAAACCCTAACCGCATAGAAGCGTAGGACCCCACCAAGCCAAAGCCAGTGCTCTGCCACAGCAGCTATAAAAAAAATTACATCCCCATAAATAACAAATGGAAGAAAGGGGAAGTTGAGAGTAATGAATATAAATCAGTTGCTAGGAATTGTAGAAAATTAATAAGAGAAGCAAAAGGACACAAGGAGATATCTATGGACAATAGGGAGCTTTTTAAAAAGTATATTAGGAACAAAAAGAATCCTAAAAATGGTATTGGTCTAATACTAGACAGAAATGGTAGAATTGTCAATAATAATGCAGAAAAGGCAGAAGTATTCAATAAATATTTAAGAACATACGAACGGCCATACTGGGTCAGACCAAAGGTCTATATAGCCCAGTATCCTGTCTTCTGACAGTGGCCAGTGCCAGGTGCCCCAGAGGGAATGAACAGAACAGGTAATCATCAAGTGATCCATCCCCTGTCACTCATTCCCAGCTTCTAGCAAACAGAGGCTAGGGACACCATCCCTGCCCATCCTGGATAATAGCCATTGATGAACCTACCTAGTTCTTTTTTGAACCCTCTTATAGTCCTGGCCTTCACAACATCCTCTGGCAAAGAGTTCCACAAGTTGACTGTGTGTTGTCTGAAGAAATACTTCCTTTTGTTTGTTTTAAACCGGCTGCCTATTAATTTCATTTGGTGACCCCTAGTTCTTGCGTTATGAGAAGGAGTAAATAACACTTCCTTATTTACTTTCCCCACACCAGTCATGATTTTATAGACTTCTATCATATCGCCCACCTTAGTCGTCTGTTTTCCAAGCTGAAAAGTCCCAGTCTTATTAATCTCTCCTCATATGGCAGCCGTTCCATACCCCTAATCATTTTTGTTGCCCTTTTCTGAACCTTTTCCAATTCCAATATATCTTTTTGGAGATGGGGTGACCACATCTGCACGTGGGTGTACCATGGATTTATATAGAGGCAATATGATATTTCCTATCTTATTCTCTATCCCTTTCTTAATGATTCCCAACATTCTGTTCACTTTTTTGACTGCCGCAGCACATTGAGTGGATGTTTTCAGAGAACTATCCAAATGACTCCAAGATCTCTTTCTTGAGTGGTAACAGCTAATTTAGACCCCATCATTTTATATGTATAGTTGGGATTATGTTTTCCAATGTACATTTCTGTTCTCTATTTGGAAAAAAAACAGATAATGTAGTCATATCATATGAGGATGAAACACTTTCCACTCCAACAGTAATTTAGGAGGATGTTAAACAGTAGCTAATAAAGTTTGACATTTTAAAATCAGCAGATCTGGATAACTTGCATCTGAGAACTTTAAAAGAGTTGACTGAGGAGCTGTTTGGATTGTTAATGTTGATTCTCAGTAAGTCTTGGAACACTGGGGAAGTTCCAGAAGTCTAGAAGAAAGCTAATGTAGTGTCAATATTTAAAAATGGTAAATGGGATAACCTGGGTAATTATAGGCCTGTCACCCAGACATAGATCCCAGGCAAAATAATGGAAAGGCTGATAAGGGACATAATTAATAAAGAATTAAATAAAGGAAATATAACTAATGCTAATGAAAATAGATTATTGGGGGGAAAAATCTTGTCAAATCTGATTTTTTTTATGAGATTGGTTGATAAAGACAATAGCATTGATGTACTTAATTTACATTTATGTAAGGCATTCGATTTGGCATCACACAATAGTTTGATCAAGAAACTGGAACAAATACAAAATCAGCAAAGTGCACATTAAGTGGATTGAAAACTGGCTAACTGATAAGTCTCAAAATGTACTTGTACATGGGAAAACATCATCTAGCGGTTTTCAAACTGGGGGTCGGGACCCCAAAGTGGGTCGCGACCCCATTTTAATGGAATTGCCAGAGCCAGCATTTGTTACTTGCTGGGACCCGGAGCTAAAGCTGAAGCCCAAGCTCTACCCCCTCCCGGGCAGGGCCGCCTGGGGGGGGGGGAGGGAAAAGTGGGGCAATTTGCCCCAGGCCCCCGCAGGGGACCCCGGCCCCATGTCTGATGCTTCCCCACCCTGAGGCCCCGGGGCCCTGCCCCGCCTGCCCCGCCTTCCCCCATCCCCCGGCGCCTCAGCGCACCGCCGTGCAGGTGCGGTCCTGGAAGCGCTGCAGCGCGGCATGGCTCCAGCGGGACCTGAGCTCCGCCTCCTCCCGCTGAGACAGAGCCACTCAGCCGCTTGGTAAAGGGGTGGGGCTGCGACGTGAGCTCCGGTCCCGCTGGAGTCACGCCGCTGTAGTGCTGTCGAGGGCAGCTCCTGGACAGCAGCGCGCGCTAAGGCTCTGAGAGAGGGGAGAGGCGGGGGTAAGCGGCATAGGGGGGCCGGGGCCAGGGGGGCAACATGGGGTACATAAGGAAAGAAACCCCCTGGGAGGGAGCTGCCACCACCCCACCTGATGTGCCCAGAGAGACTACTTCTAGCTAAGGCCGGCTCCAGGCACCAGCCGACCAAGCACGTGCTTGGGGCGGTACCTTGTAAGGGGCGGCCAATCTTGGGTGGCGGGGCGGTGCTTGGGGGTTTGTTTGTTTGTTTGTTTTGTTTCGGCAGGGCGGCGCTCGGGTTTTGTTTTGTTTTTTGGTTCAGCGGGGCAGCGCTGGGGGGAGGTTGTTTTCGGTGTTGGTTTGGCGGGGCGGCGCGTGGTTCGGCGGGGCGGCACTGGTAGGGGGGGTTGTTAGGGCGGGGCGGCGCTTTTTTTTTTTTTTTTTTTTTGGCTTGGGGCGGCAAAAAAGTTAGAGCTGGCCCTGGGCACATGGACTGCCCCCGCCGTCCGCGGCAGCAATTCGGCACGCTGCTTGGGGCAGCAAAAACAGTAAAGCCGGCCCTGCTTCTAGCCCTGCTTTCCCTGCCAGCTCAGGACTCCAGAACCCTGTCTTGCTGAGCCAGACACTCCTGCTCCAACAAAGACCCAGGGTCTGAATTACTTGCCCCAAAGCTGCAGGTTTACATGTCAGGAAAATTTCAGGGAGTAAAGACAAGAATTTTGGAAGAAAATGCCCAAGCCTATTTTTCTCCATGCAGTGTTCACACACTGAACCTCTGTGGCACCCACACTATGGAAACCAGTGCAGAGGTAAAAACATATTTTGGAAATGTTCAGAAAGTCTATAAAGTATTTGCTCTTAGCCCTGCGAGATGGAAAATTTTGCAGACCACTGTGAATATCTCTCTTCACTCTGTATCTAAAACTAGGTGGAGCACAAGAGTTGATGCTGTTCGCCCCCTAATCAAAAATCACACAGGCATGCTGGAAAGTTTAATTAAAATTGAAGAGGAGCTTCATTTACCTCCCGAAATCCAGGCAGATGTTGACTGTTTGATTAAGTGGCTTAAGTCATTTGAATTTGTACTTCTTTACTACAATATGGTTTAAAGTGCTTCATTGTATTGATGATAAGAACATGGTCCTACAAAGCGCCAAATTAACAATGGAAGAGGGAGCTAAACACGTGAGCAACTTAGTAAAGGAAATTCAAACACTGAAAGATTCTTGGCCAATTTTTTTTGAAGAAGCCAAACAAGTCGCTTCAAGCCTCGGCATTGACCCAAAAATGAAAAGTGACTCAAGGATCCGGAAGAACAAGCGATTCTTTGACGACACAGGGGATGCAGACTATACGTTTGACTCTCCCCATATTCAGTTCAAAGTACAGGTGTTCTTCCCGACAATGGATTTGCTTCTATCAGCGCTAGGAGGTCTTGGTGAAAGAATGGCTGAAGTCTCAAATTTATTTTCACCCATTTTGTGTCCGCCAGATAAAGTGGATGAATCTTCTACAGAAAATTTTGTTGACACTTTGGCCACAGCACATCCAAAAGGCCTCCAGCGAGAAGATCTTAAAGAGGAACTTAGAATCTTTTACAAAATAAAAGAAGATTCCAACTTAAGAATTGATGGACATAACACCTCTGCACTTACACTTCTTAATGCTCTCTTCAAAAAAGGGTTGGAAAATGTGTTTCCCCAGATTTGTATTTGTTTACGCCTACTAACAGTGTTGCCAGTGTCGGTAGCATCGGGTTGTGATTGATTCTCCATCACTGGAAAATGTTAAATCAAGACTGAATGTGATTCTAAAAGATATGCTCAAATTCAAGCAGGACTTAAATTCAGGGCAGTTCTATGGCCTGTGTTGTAAGGACGTCAGATTAGATCATAATGGTCCGTTCTGGTCTTATCTATGAATCTGTTCATACATCTCTGTCATCTAACTTCCCATTTTTGTTGCTGTTGTACAGATAATCCATACATTTACCTTCTTCCATATTTTAGGCTGAAGACTGCTAGACTCACCTTTTTCTAAATACCCCATTGGGATAAGAATATTACAAAGGGCTGCATATTTGCTGGTTCCAGGAGGCTATGTTACGCTATAGGATCACCTTGTAATATGAACTTTATGTTTTTAGCATACATGACAAGGGGCCACACTGTTAAACAAAGTTTCTTTTTCTTTTACGTACCAGCCTCCTGTATGATTCTTCATGGAGTTGTTGGATTTTTGGTTTGACTGACACTGACCATGTGGCAACACTGTCTAGCTGAGTCAAGAGATCTGATCTAATATAGCTACAGCAGACACCAGCACATAAGTGAACTTCAAAAGATATCTGAAGGCAAATACCACAAATCGTATGTCACTCTGAGACCCAGAAACAGATTTTGGAAGTAAAGACCCATAGAAAAGGAAATTTGCAAGAATGAATTCTTCTTCCATTCCTTTCAGTTTGGGAGGGAAACAAAGTGGTTTTTCAGTGGCTTCTTCAAGTATATTTGAAAAACATGGAGCATAAAATAACAAATACAGTATTCCTTTTTTCTGCAGTCAAGCTTACTGAAAACCTAGAACAGTTCTGATATCCTTTGAAACTGCAGCTTTGAGATTTGGATGAGGTTACTGGTAAATCAAATTCAGTTTAGACAGATTTAAAAAATTAATAAAACTAAGTAGCTGAACATGCTATTAAAAAGGAAACATTTGAAAGCATAAGCAACAATTACAATGAACCTATTTCATACAGTTAATATTGGAAATGCTTCCCCCCATGGGCATAGCACTGCTGAACTTTCTCTCAAACTGATATGTGAATGGGTAAAAGAGCACGGAGTTCACAAATCACCCAAACTTATTCATGTAAAAAGTGAGGTGCTAAGTTAACCAGTCAGATGGAAGACTCCAATGGTAACAAAAAAACATGGCTGATATTTTGCAAAGGGTTCTGTTCCGTGCTCTAGAATTTATAGTCCATTGCCATTAAATGATCCTTGTAAATCTCTGTAACAACAGGCTTCAAGGTGGATATGAAACATTCCTCTCCATTGAGGGAGGAGATAGCATTGTTTATTCCCATCAGCGGGATCTCAGTATCTAGAAAATGACATGCTTCTTTCAAAAGCCCTGCTTTGCAGAGGAAGTTACAGTAATATAACCCACAGCATGTTTCTGCTGTGGCTGAAGGAATTTTGGAAAAGAGTCTTGTACAACTGGTTAGCCTCCCAGTGTGTTATTTTAATCACGTCATAACAAACATCTATCATCTGGGGATTCCCTGTAATGAGGGGATGGTATTACTGGATGGTATTACTGGAGTCTTTTCCCTGCAAATGGGACTTTATCCTCTGTGCCTGTGGCTCTAGGATTGTGAAAATGTTCCAACAATTGTTAATTCTGTGCTTTATAATTTTCTATATCATCGTTCTTTTGATCCCAACTTTGTTCACTTTTGAGACAGAGCTTTTACTTACTATTCTAGAGTTTTATTGTTTCAATGGGGACTGCTTGTTTTTTATTGAAACATTTTACGGTTTATTTTCTGGTCTTTTGCTGGAACTGGACTATGTGCTGATGGTGGAAGATTTGAATGGCAAGCGGAGTATGGTGGATGAACTTTTATACTAGGATTCAAGGCGCTTATACAAAATGGATTATGTGTTTTACTCTGACCTCACATAACTGAGTTGTTCCTTAACCAAACGAGAAGCAATGGCAGAGACATAACAATCAGTTTTCAGCACTCTAGTACCAGCCATTCCATAAATGGTGACACATCACATCTTTATTTGCACATTTTTGGGGAAGAGATAGAACAATGCTATTTACTTCAGCATATACCTGATAAAAATCTAAACATAAAAGTACTCCATTGCTTAGCTGTAATAGGGTAACGCTATGCATGCAGGCAGTTTCACTGGCAACCACAGGAACATGACAATGACAGGATACTGAAAATGTCACAATATACTTTGAATCCTATTTCCTGTATAGGTTCATAGTGAGTACCTTCACTGTTCTTGTATGTCTTTTCATCTACTATTTCTTTGTCCTCACCATGAAAAAGGGTCAGCAATGTCTTAATACTCTTGATAATAACATCATCTCCAAGTCAGAAAAACAACTTAAAATTAGGGTGCTCTTCACAAGACACAATGCAAGCGATCTAAATTCACAAGTTCCTCTATAGCCCAACAAATGCAGGTGAATTTGGAGGCCCTCACACTGAGAATTAATACACATGTTAACATTTATTAGTTAACCAGTTACAGGAATTAAGAAAACTATGAAAATGATCTTATATTTCAGGGGTGCTGGGTACTCACATTTCACAGTGACTTCAACTGAGCTGTAGTGCTCAGTCCTTCTGAGGTACACTGCAGATAGGACACAATATGGAGAAAGTGTATTTGGCTAAATCTACACTACAAAGATTTGTCAGCATAGCAATGTTGGTCAGGAGGGTAAAAAAACCCACAATGCTGACACACAGCTATGCCGGCAACGCTCCCCTGTGACGGGTCCGGTCACAGAGACCCCCTTGGGACTGTCACCTGATGTGCTGAAATTACCTCTGAGCCCATTTTCCCTGCCAGCTTGGGACTTCCAGAACCCTGTCTTGTTGAGCCAGACACACTAGCCTGCTGCAACACAGGCCCAGGGTCTGGTCCATGCCCACAAAGCTGCAGACTTAACTGAAAACAACTTAGCAGGTTACCTATCTCCAGCACCCAGACACCCAGTTCCTACTGGGATCCAAACCCCAAATAAATCCATTTTACTCTGAATAAAGCTTATACAGGGTAAACGCATAAATTGTCCATCCTCTATAACACTGATAGAGAGATATGCACAGCTGTTTGCTCACCCAGATATTAATCACTTACTCTGGATTTATTAATAAACAAAAGTGATTTTATTAATTATAAAAAGTAGAATTTAAGTGGTTTCAAGTAATAACAGACAGAACAAAGTAAGTCACCAAGCAAAATAAAGCAAAAACACGCAAGTCTAAGCCTAATACATTAAGAAACTGATTACAGGTAATATCTTACCCTCAGAGATGTTCCAATAAGCTTCTTTCACAGACTACACTCCTTCCTAGTCTGGACCCAATCCTTTCCCCTGGTACAGTCCTTGTTAGTTCCAGTAGACATCTCAGGTGGTAAGCACGGGTTTTCTCATGACTGGCCCCCCCCTTGTCCTGCTCCACCCCCTTTTATAGCTTTGGCACAAGGCGGGAATCTTTTGTCTCTCTGGGTCCCCACCCCTCCTTCTAAATGGAAAAGTACCAGATTAAGATGGATTCCAGCATCATGTGACATGGTCACATGTCATTGTAAGACCCTTAGTCTCCATTCTTCCTGGGTTGGCCCACACGTACATAGGAAGGCTTGCAGGTAAATAAACCATTTACAACCAATTGTCCTAGTCAGTGGGAGCCATCAAGATTCTAAACCACCATTAATGGCCCACACATTGCATAATTACAATAGGACTTCAGAGTTATACTTCTATTATACTTATATTTCTAGCTTTAGATACAAGAATGATACATTGCACACAAATAGGAGGAATATATTCAGTAGTTTATAACCTTTGTTATACCTTACAAGAGACCTTTTGCATAAAGCATATTCCAGTTACATCATATTCACACTTATAAGCATCTTTTCATAAAACATATGGAGTGCAACATCACACCCCCACACCTCCTTCCCTCAAATCCTCCCCCACGTAGATGCAGCTATACCAGCAAAAAAGTTCTTTTGCCAATATAGTTTATGTTGTTCAGGGAGGTGGTTTAACTATACTGGAAAATTAAAGAGAAAAGGTGGGTGAGGTAATATCTTTTATTGGACCAATTTCTGTAGGTGAAAGAGACAAGCTTTTGAGCTACACAGAGCTCTTCAGGTCTGGGAAATGTACTCAAAGTGTTCATTTACAGTACACAGCAATTAAACATCACTGGCCCATGTCAGCTGACTTAGGCTCGGGCTGTGGGACTGTAAAATTGCTGTGCAGATGTTCGGGCTAGGACCCTCCCAAACAGGGACCCAGTGTCGACTGAAGCAATGTCTTGGCCTTTATGTGGCCTTCTGCCATGAAAGCCTTAAATTCTTCCCTTGCATCTTCAGGAAGCCTGTCAGTAAATATGGGCATTGATTTCCAGTTTATGAAGTCTTTCTTTGATAAAAGTGCCTGCTGATTAGTTATGCACATTTGGAGAGATGAGGTGGAATACATTTTTCTTTCCATCAAATCAAACCTCTTGGCCTCTTCCTCTTTGGAAGTTGATTTTAATCTCCCCAGCCTTGACCTCTCATTGGTGACAATGACTACAAGGGAGCTTGGGGCTGGATGTAAATAAACACATTAAAAGCCTTGAATAGGGACATAATAATGGGAGTACTTGTGGCACCTTAGAGACTAACAAATTTATTAGAGCATAAGCTTTCGTGGGCTACAACCCACTTCTTCGGATGCATATAGAGTGAAACATATATTGAGGAGATATATATACACACATACAGAGAGCATGAACAGGTGGGAGTTGTCTTACCAACTCTGAGAGGCCAATTAAGTAAGAGAAAAAAAACTTTTGAAGTGATAATCAAGATAGCTCAGTACAGACAGTTTGATAAGAAGCTTGATTATCACTTCAAAAGTTTTTTTTCTCTTACTTAATTGGCCTCTCAGAGTTGGTAAGACAACTCCCACCTGTTCATGCTCTCTGTATGTGTGTATATATATCTCCTCAATATGTTTCACTCTATATGCATCCGAAGAAGTGGGTTGTAGCCCACGAAAGCTTATGCTCTAATAAATTTGTTAGTCTCTAAGGTGCCACAAGTACTCCTGTTCTTTTTGCGGATACAGACTAACACGGCTGCTACTCTGAAACCTGACATAATAATGCTTGTCCATGCACTTAGCTGTAGGTGCTAAGAAAGGTAGTGTGTACCAAATGCTCTTTGCCAGCTCAAAGGAAGCCTTATTTATAGCGAGGGCAACTCTCCGAGTGGCTGACAACTAAAGACTGTCCCAAATCTTATGAATATTCTCTTGGACAAATTCAATGCCCAACGCTGCAGCCATCCTTCTTAGGAGGTCTTGGTAGGGAAAAATCTCTGGAAAAGGGGAGAAAGAATCTGGGGCCATGGAACTATCCAGTGACAAAGTAATAGGAGCGAGTGGATTTTTCTGTAGCTGGACTGGTTCTTGTGGTAGTGGCTCACACTGCTGTACTGGAGGCTCAGTGGGAGCAATATTTGTATGTGTCCCCAATATAAGTGGCTTAGAAAGTCAACTAGTGAAATGGTCTGGCGACCTTCCTCTGGAGTGTGCCAATGATCGGGACATTGGAGAGTGGGGAGCCCACCCCCATGGACTCTGAGGGAACCACTGAGGAAAAGTGTATGACACAGGAGGCGAGTAGGAACCGGGTCATCCTGCCTTGTCTCTACTAAAGAAACAGTGTTGGTCTCTGTACTGATGCTCTTCCTCTGAAGGTGGTCTGGAACACTTACTCAACCAACGCCTAGGAGGGGATTGCAAGTAGAGGAGGATTCTAAACTTAAGTGCAATGGACCTTGTGAATAATCATTGAGCAACACAGGAGCCACCCTGATGGGGCCACTAAATGCCCTGATTTATCTGTAGCCAGTGGAAAGAGGGCAATATCTGTACCAAACCCAGCATGGTAGCTGGTACCGCAAATGCCCCGAGATGTCAAGACCACATTGAAAGTTGTTGCTGGGATGGATTTCGGCACTGGTGCCAAAGTATGAGGTACTGTCAGTGTCCTGTCCGAGGAATGGTCCAGTACCATAGCTCTGAGTGCTGAAACAGAGACTGACATTGAAGGTAAAGATTAGGTCAGTACTGAGACAGATGGCACACTGGT
This sequence comes from Emys orbicularis, assembly GCF_028017835.1. NCBI lineage: Eukaryota > Metazoa > Chordata > Testudines > Emydidae > Emys > Emys orbicularis. The sequence continues at coordinate 832,470 of NC_088700.1, forward strand.
GCCGAAGACAATGCTGAGGTCACTTTTTTGGTGGGTTTCTTAACTGGTACCAACAATGGTGCCTTTAACAATCTGTACTCCACAGTGACAGATTGAGATGAGCCAGGAACTGCAGGGGGCACTTCTACTGCTGAGGACTCATGTACACAAAAGTCTGGAACAGAGACGAAAAACAAATCAGTTGCTGCCTGATAAGTCTGTTGGGTTGTTGGTACAGACAAAGCTGGTGAAGAAATGGAGCTCATTAGTACCAGGTTCAATGGTTGTCCCACAGACAGTACTGGAGTAGATGGTACAGTACTGATCTGTTCTCATCTCAGTAACAGGGAGTGGGTGGATGACATGGCTCTATCTTAGGTACCTGAGGAGTCCTGGAAATGCTCTGCACTCCTCTTGGAAGAGTCTCTCTTGGACTGGGAATGGCTCAACTTCAGTCAGTTTTATGAGTCCTCTTTTAGGGAGGCCCAGAGAAGAGATATTGGTCCCCTCTCTGGGAAAAGTCCTAGTCCAAATATCTCTCAGAGACCACTGTCACCTCTATAGCAGACTGAGGGGTCGGACAAGGCCCTGGGGCTGAAACGGGCCTCATGGCTTGCTCCATGAGGTACTGTTTGAGGTGTGAGACTCTGGAAATCTGCCTTCTTTTCTTGAACAAACAACATGAACACATTAAAGAAAAGTGTAGTATCTCACTGAGACAAAAAAGGCACTATGTGTAGGGGTCACAATTTGGGATACCAACACGATGGACAGTGTTTAAAACCTCGTGAGCGCATCCACCAGGTTTCTCTCCAGACTAACACAACTACTTACAACTAATAAAACTAACCTAATTACTGGTTTCTAACTACTACTATCTACAAAATACAGAGAAACTCGCAGAGACAGTAACCATGAAGTAAACCATCTGCAAATACTTGCAGAAGTTACTCCTCAAGCACTACTGTCTGAGTCATTTCAATAGAACCGTTTGCAACAAGATACTATTCAAAGTAAGAATGGCAGGACCACCCCAGCATATTGAAAGAGAGGGCATGATATCACTGTCAAGGTTTCAGATACGGCTATAGACTCTGCATCAGCATAATTGTAAAATTCAGTAAAACTGTTATAATCTGTTTGGTCACGCCAAATTATACTCTGAAAATTTATAGTTTGTGAAAACTCTATGGGTGAAATCATGGCTCCAGAGAAATCAATGGGAGTTTTGGCATTTACTTTAATGGAACCAGGATTTCACTCTATATTTAAATATATCTACTCATTTTTAACTCAAGAATCTAGAAAAAAGTAAAAAAATATGGTAAAGGACCAACAGACAAGCTAATTTAGAACTCGATGTAAATGTTACACATTTTCACAGACCTAGCAACATGAATTGTTTAGATCAGGGGAGGGCAAACTACAGTCCGTGGGCCGCATCTGGCCCGTGGGATTGCCAGCCTCATGGCACAACGGAGCTAAGGCAGGTTCCCTGCCTGCCCTGGCCCCACACTTCTCCCGGAAGCGGCCGGCACCATGTCCCTGCGGCCCCTGGGGGAGGGTTAGGGACCGCGGCCAATGGGAGCTTCGGGGGTGGTATCCGCAGGCAAGAGGAGCACGCGGCAGAGCCGCCTGCCCCACCCCACCCCCAGGAGCCAATGCCGGACATGCTGGCTACTTCTGGGAGCAGCGCAGGGCCAGGGCAGGCAGGGAACCTGGCTTAGCCCCACTGCATGCCACTGCCACCCCAGAGCTGCTCGAGGTAAGTGGTGCCGGGCCGGAGCCCACACCCCAAACCCCTACTACACCCTGCACCCCAACCCTCTGCCCTGAGCCCCCTAGGCCCCTGTCGCACCCCTCCTGCACCCCAACCCCCTTCCCTGAGCCCCCTCCCACACTCTGTATCCCCTCCTGCACCCCAACCCCCTGCCCTTAGCCCCCTCCTGCAACCCACACTCCTCCTGTGCCCCAACTCCTTGCCCTGAGCCCCTTCCTGCACATCGCACCCCCTCCTACACCCCACACTCCCTCCCGCACCCCAAACCCCTGCCCCAGCCCTACATTAATGGCCCTGCATACAATTTCCCCACCCAGATGTGGCCCTCAGGCCAAAAAGTTTGCCCACCCCTGGTTTAGATAAATAATCTGTGGCAACTACACCTCATCTATTGTCAGTCCCAGTCCAGTGTGATACCTATATTTCATGTCACCCTTGCCAATGGAAACACTCCCTACCCATCCCACAAAGTCTGGGTAGTGTAAAGAACCCGTCTATCAATAGCTCTTGTCTGAAGCAATCAACATAATTTCAATGCCTGAGATTCTATCATGGCTAGTCTATCATCATCCAATCTAATCTATACAACTCCACAGATACTCCATTTCCCCCTAAAAGATAGGGAGAGAAACATGCAAACACATGCCCACCCACAGTAGGGTTGCCAACTTTCTATTTGCAGAAAACCAAAAACCCTTGCCCCGCCCCTACCCTGCCCCTTCCCCAAGGCCCCACCCTGCCTCACCCCCTCTCCGAGGCCCCGCCCCTGCTCACTCCATCCCCCTCCCTCCATCGCCCACTCTCCCCCACCCTTGCTCACTCACTCATTTTCACTGGACTGGGGCAGGGGGTTAGGGTGCGAGAGGGAGTGAGGGCTCCGGGCGATGCTTATCTCAGGTGGCTCCTGGAGGCAGCAGGCATGTCCCTCTGGCTCCTAGGCGGAGGCATGGCCAGGCAGCTCTGTGCACTGCCCCTGCATGCAGACATCACCCCCACAGCTCCTGTTGGCTGTGGTTCCCGGAGGAGAGGCGCAGTGCTCGGAGGAGTGGGGCAGCACGCAAGCCCCCATAGCCGCCCCTACGCCTAGGAGACAGAAGGAGATGCAGACAGCTTCCCGGGAGCCGCACAGAGCCAGGCAGGCGCCCTGCCTGCCCCACTGCGGGCGGCCAACTGGACTTTTAATGGCCCAGTCAGCAGTGCCCAGTTTAGTCAGGCCTTTCAACACTAGGTTTAGATCCCATCAGGGGGTAGGAAATTGAAATTGAGGGAAGAGGTTTGTTATTCGCTTAAGAAACCTTTTAGTGGTTAGGTGCGAAAGTATTGAGTACCACTCTCCGGGTTGCTGAAATTCTGTAATAGCTGCTAGTTGGACCCTGAGAGAGCTCTGGGATAACCGCGATTTTTTAAGGGTTAGGGCATATTCCAGAATATGTGGAAGAGTTGCTGACACTGGAGAAATTTGTTGGGACATTCACCAAATCTGGAACCTAGACCATTTCTGCAGTGTAGTACATCATGTGGTGGACTTCCTACTGTACATTAAAACCTCTTGCACTTCCTTTGAGTATGACCTCTCTAGGTGTGTAACCACATAGGAGCCATGCTTTGAGGCAGAGGATCCCCAAGTTGGGATGTATGGTATGCCCTTTGTCCTGAGAAAGAAGGTGCGGAGTGGCTGGAAGGGAGATCGGTGGGCACATTGCAAACTGTATCATGTAAGGGTACCAGGTCTGACTCGGCCACGTGGGAGCAATCAAAATTACTTAAGTGCCGTCCCTCTTTATCTTTAGCAGGACCTTCAGGAGAAGAGGAAATGGAGGAAGGCATAAAGGTCCTTGGGGGGAGGAGAGCATCGCCCAGAGAGTGCTGGCTGATCCCCGCCTGGAACGGTACCGCGGACACTTCTTGTTCTGGTAAGTGGCAAACAGATCTGTGGACGGTGTTCCCCACAATGTGAACAAGTCGTGAAGTACTGACGGGTGCATCTCCCACTTGTGGTCGTGCAGGAAGGTGCAACTGAGCTTGTCCACTACCACACTCTGCATGCCTGGGAGGTAAGGCACAGATAAGGTGACGTTGTGAGAGATGCACCAGTTCCACAGTCCCATTGCCTGTGCGCATAGAGAGGGCAATCTGGCTCCTCCTTGGCAGTTGATATAATACATGCAGGCTATGTTTTCCGACAGGACCTTTATATGATCCTGTTATCCACAGGAGGAAATTGGTGCAGGCGTTACTGACCGTTCTCAGCTCAAGGAGATTGCTGTGCAGGGAGATCTCTGCAGGCGACCGTTTGCCTGGTGGCAGTGGGCAGTGATAGGGGTTTGTCCAGACCGTCCCTGCTTGGTCTGTAAACTGAGCTGAACCACAGCTGTAGGCATCACATGTGAAGTCTGGCATGTGGAATCACTGCCGTGCTGGTTGCTGTATGCCCTAGGAGCTGGAGGCAGATTCTTACTGGCACCTGAGGGCTGCATTGAGCTGTGTCTACAAGCGATACCAGGGACAGAAATTTGTCCTGAGGTAAGAAGGCTTTGGCCTCTAGCATTATCGGGGGGAGGGATAGCTCAGTGGTTTGAGCATTGGCCTGCTAAACCCAGGGCTGTGAGTTCAATCCTTGAGGGGGCCACTTAGGGATCTGGGGCAAAATCAGTACTTGGTCCTGCTAGTGAAGGCAGGGGGCTGGACTCGATGACCTTTCGGGGTCCCTTCCAGTTCTATGAGATAGGTATATCTCCACGTCTAGGTTGGCCCCTATGAATTCTAGGCGTTGTACTGGTGTGAGGGTCGACTTCTGGGAACTGATCTACAGGCCCAGTGCCATGAACAAGTGTGTCGTGTCTTCGGTGGCTCAATGAGACTCCTGAAGCAGCCAGGCCCTGAGGAGACAATCGTCCAGGTAAGGGTAGATCATGATCTCTTGAGATCACAGATGGGCGGCCACCAAGAGAACTTTGGAAAATACTCAAAGGCCCAAGGAAAATCCAAATGAGAGGACCTTGTATTGGTAGTGGTCGTGTCACAGAGTGAACCTGAGGAAACGTCTGTGAGCTGGTAGTATTGAGATGTGAAAGCAGGCATCTTGTATATCGAGGGCGGAAAACCAGTCTCCCTGTTCCAGTGATGGAATGATCATCAATAGGGTGACCAACTTGAACTTCGGAGCTTTGACTAACTTGTTGAGAGCTGTGAGGTCCAGGGTGGGTCTCCAACCTCCCTTCCTTTTGGGTATTAGGAAGTAATGTGAGTAGATGCCTTATAGATGTTGAGATACTGGTTCTATGACTGACTCCTAACTGCAGGAGTCGATTTATATCCTGCTGTAGTAGACTCTTGTGAGAAAGGTCCCTGAAGCGGGACAGGGAAGGGTGTTGTGGAGGGGTAGAGAGGTGAAGTGGATGGAATATCCAGCTCTGACCATCTCTAGGACCCATCTATCCGATGTTATATGCTCCCAGGCACTCCGGAATGCTGCCAAATGATGGTCAAATGGGTGCGTGGTCACATAATATTTTTTGTCTGATGGCTTGCATGTCAGGCCACCGAAGCCAGGGTTTGCCAGACCGGGTTTAGCTGGATCTAGGATGGCCTCATTGATTGGGAGGGCGATTTTTGTGGTAGATGAAGCATAGAGGATATTGATAAGCGGGTGGTGCGTATCTTTAACCTCCTCCAATGGCATGCAGAGGGTGTCCTCCATTCTCTTCACCAGCTCTTGGAACAAGTGGAAATCATCTGCCAAGGAAGGTGGCGATGGCATGATCACTATCTCCAGCGAAGAAGAGGATGTGGCCTTGGGGGGTGACCTCCTCCTCTATGTCCACCTCTTGCTCCTCTACTGCTTGGGATTCTGATGCCTGTGATGATGTCGCCAAGGGGGCATGCCTCTCAAGGCAGGCTGGCTGTGCACTGCCCACGGGTCCAAGTATGGCCACTGCGGTGGCATAGGGCCTGGTGGAGGTGCCCACGGGTGACCATACAAAGATGGAAGATGCCATTTGGTGGCACATTCCTGGACCCTGTCAATATTGGGTCCCATATGGAGCTTGGGAGGAGTATAGAGAAACTCCGTCTGGCTCACTGTTCAATCCCTCACTCGACATTGGAGGGGCATGGCATGACTGTGAGGAAATACCCCATGATCAGCCGTGGCTCGTTGCCATAATCTCGGTAGTGAGGGGCAGAGTCAGGAGCTTCCAACATAGCTAGTTCACCGGTCTGATGGAATTCTGCCAGTACTGAACGTCCCGGTGTTGTAGGTGGTGCCAGGGGAGATGGAGACCTCGCCTGTACTGATCTCTCGGTTGCCAGATGGGCTGATGCCGCTGGCAGATGACAGCTCATGTACCGGGAGCGTCTTAGGGCATTTGCCCTTGTATTTCTGTACCAAAGATTCGGTGCCTGTGCCCAAAGGGTTCATGGGCCTATCAACAGTACCGAACACTGACAGTCGCCATGAGGCATAGGTGCTGGATGATCTCGGTGCCAGTGGTGCAGAGGATACCGAGCGAGATGGTGATCGCTTTTGGCTATCTCTGGGCTCGTTAAGGGGACTTCGCACTCTCTTTTTCAACTTGTGAGAGGAATCCCCAGACCATTTCTTTGAGCCACTATCCTTCAAAGTTGAAGGTTGAGCAGAAGACTCAAGTCCGCCTGAGGGCTGATGTTGGAGAGCCGCCTCCATAAAGATGATTTTCTGGCAGAGCTATCTGTCCTTGCAGACCTCAGTCACAGCTGCTGGCAGAGGGAACACTTTTGTTGGCTGTGGCCCTCGCCAAGGCAGCAAATGCACCGGGAGTGCTTGCCATGACCGTGATTGCCTCGCTGCAAGTGCAACACTTCTTGAAGCCCAGAGAGCTAGGCATGCCCTTGTCTCCCCCTGCCCCCACCCCACAGGGGTCACCACAAGAACATAATCTTTTCTTTCTTTCTTTCTTTTTTTTTTAAGGCATGGTCAAATAAAAGTCAAAAGAAGGCTAAAGAGTTTCTAAAAGCTAAAGATTAACAACTGAAAAGGAGAATTAACAATCCACTAACGGACAGCTAAGGGCTCCGTCTCTAGTCAGGGATGGTTGAGAAGGAACTGAGGACGGTTAGCCTGCAATTACTGGCTAGCCTCATGGCACAACACGAGGAGAGACAATGCATATGTAGGCCCATTGGACACTGCTACCGAAGTTCTCCGATCAGCAGCGAAGGCATGCAGACATACCTACAGTGGAGCACCCATAGGGACACTACTCAAAGAAGAATTACTCTTACTTTTGATGGAGTCAAACTTGAATTCCTTATACATGCAAACTCTTATTGAGCTCAACAAGAGTGTGCTTGAGTAAGGAGTATGGAGCTCTTTGGTCCTGCACAAAGAAATAAAATCTATGGGAAAATATTTGACCTGTTTGATTTTGTATTATGATTTGAACTTCTATAGTGAAGGATGCAGAACTGAATTCCTAGATCATTGCTCTAGTAAGTCAGCATATAGAACACTACAGTAAGACACACAGTCACTCTGTGTAGTGAGCACTCTAGAGAGGCAGTAGTGCGAGTTCTACAGATACTTTTAATTTATAGTAAGTACATAGGTCCTGATTCACTTAAGCATATCTTTATCTTTACGCACATACTTAAAGTACTTTGCTGAACAAGGATGGACTTAAGTACATGGTTAAAGTTAACAACATGCTTAAATGTCTTGCAAAAATGGGGGCCTTAGTGTTAACAGGCAAAGGATGGCTGGTTAAAGAGTGTTAATAAGAGAATGAATCTGCTATTTCATGCCTGATTTTTGCTAACATATTTATAAGTTCCTTATGTCCATCCTTGTTCATCGAAGTCCTTAAGTATGTGTTTAAAGATAATCATATGCTTAAGTGCTTTGCGGAATCAAGGCCTATGTACCTTGAATGACAAGGCGTAGAGGAGCACCCATTTATAGACAGCAACTGGCAGCTTTTTGTCAACATCTGGCAAGAGTACAAGCACTGTTGCATTCTGCTGAAATGTTCAAAGGAAACTGTCTCAATTTATTTCTGAAATGATTGTTTAAACAGAATGTAAAAGGAACTGTCAACTTAAAATCTAGTTAATTTTAAATTGGAGTTAAAGTAGTTTCAAGTGGCATGCTCGCTAATTTTGTCATTTACAGTATTATTTTCCTATTTTTAAGAATGTTTTTCTCTTTCCTGTTGTTGTGTGGAAGACCCTCACAAACCGAATGGACAGTGAATGAACAGAGGCAACAGTCAAACTGTTTATCTAGAAACAGCAGCCAAATGCCAAAGGAAAACAAAGAGATGTTTCCTGTACTCTTTTAGTTAGAGCAATCTTAGGTGTTATTTGTAACACCCCTAGGTACAAAAATTTCAGACACAAGTGTGATATTTAAGTTGACAATGTCCCTTTAAATCTAAATCATGTTCCAAATCTCACTTCCGAGATTCACACAGACTTAACCACAATGGTTATTTCATGTTTTCCTGATAACTCTAAAGATGAGTTCATCCTTGACTAGGGTTTAACAATTATAGCTTCTGGGGAGAGAGTAGGAGCTATGGGACATGACCTTCTGGAAGAACGGTCTGGTTCAAATTGTGATTTTTTCAGAACTTGGATCGGTTTCTGGTTCAGGTTTGAATGCTTTGATCAATGCTGTAGTTTTCAAAGACAAACTATTTTGCTTTTTACTTCAAAACTATCCACAGTGGCACATAGCATAAAACAAACACCAATCTTATAATTAAGGAGCTAAGATCTACGATAGGGTGAGCAAAAGCTGGAATGAACTGATGAACCTCTATGGTGCAGGAGTAATAACTTCACTATATCAATGCTCTGTGTCTGTGATCAATTAAACACACCAAAGGGTAATAATTTCACATGGTTGCTGACTGTGACAACTATATATCGTTTCCGCTTGCAACTGAGACAGAGTCTAAAGGAATTATAAATATAAACAATCATAATGTTCTCCTTAGAATGAAAGTATTCAGTGGTTCAAAATGCTTGTTTCCAATGCAATGGTAAGAGTGTGAGGCAGTGAGAGTGTATGAAATTAATGTTGCATATCCATTAAATCCATTACATCTATTTTCCTAACCCTTTTCCCAAGAGGCCAGTTAATTCCCATATGCTTTCTCTAGAATATAGATACCGGAAATTGTAATTAAAAATATTTATAGCACTATTAATTTACACTATAATTTACAAACATAGATAAGGCACTGTCCCGGCCATAAAGTACTTTAGTATTCTAACTAAGACAAAACAAGAGGATTAAGTGAGATGGGGAGCAGAGAATGTAGTTTGTGGTATCAAGAGTACACTGGATCTTGTAGGAGAGGATGATGAATTTGAACTTGATATGGAAGTATTACTGATATATGGGTGGAATTAAGTGCCCTGGGAATTCTCCCAGATGATGTGACTTCAGTAGTAATTATTGAGCTTGTATGTACACTACGAACAAAGCTCTACAATAGCTGCTTCATGGGATGGCAATGTGAACTAGAGGTTAGAGCCCTGGACTGGGACTCAGGAGACCTGAGTTATATTCCTGGCTCTGTCATTAGCTTACAAGTGACCTTGACCAAGTAATTTCACCTCTCTGTACCTCGCATCCCCATCTGTAAAATGTGAATAATAATACTGACTCCTTTGTACAACATGTTGAGATCTACAGATGTAAGAGATTCAGTATGTAAGAAATTAATTATTATAGCTGCTTCATGTTTATTCAAACAGGGCCATCTGCCCCTAAATATTGGCTAATAAACAGAGGAATTCTCTCTCTCTCTCTCTCTCTGAAATTCAATTGCATTGTTGGTGGGCCCCTTCCTTTTCTGACTCTCCGCTTAAGGTCTACAATGTTTGCCAAGACAATTTTACATACTGTGTGGGTGACTTTCCTTAACATGGAAACAGTTTTCCTTCCGTTTATTTTATTGGAACGCTCAATGTGTTCCTATTTTTTCCAGAAAGACAGTAACGAAAAAAATAAAGAACAGAATGCTTAGATAACCAGTGACGAGTGCTATATAAACTCTTAAGCCAGAAATCTGATCAGTGTCCATTTTGTATCAAAGGAAGGTGAGGTTTATTGAATCAGGAACCTTAGGGTATCTGCAAAACATCTGAATTGCCAGTTTACAAGGGAAGAGAATATACCTTAATTTAACCAAACTTGTCTTTAATCACAGATTAGAATAAAAAATTGACAATTGGTAAACTGGAGAAGTGCTAGGCTCTCTTCTTCATGGGTGTGCTGAATGTGAGCAATGAAATAAAAAACATACAAGACGTGGATGCTACGGCCTGATTTTTAGAGGTATTAAGGCATTACTCCACTCAGCATCGTAAGGCCTAAGTGACTTAACAGCTAAGTCCCATTTTAAAAAGTGACTCGGGTACTTAGGAGCCTAAGTCTCAGGCTCCTGTCACTTCTGAAAATGGGACACAGATGCTAAGTCACTTGCAGAGCAATGCCTAAATTCCTTTAAAAATATGGACCTATGTGGCTCTGATGTAAAGGCAGTGTATATAATTCTGTTTTTTTAAATTATTTCTTTGACCAGACAAGTGTGAATTTCAGTGCCAGGCTACCTGAAACCAGCTCTGGGGACTTTAACTTTTCCTTAATTACTGACCTGGGAACAATGAAGAAGGAGATGCACTATCAGGCACTCAGTCCAAGAGCACTGTGGAGAGTCCTTATTTCCCATATTATTGCTCATCCCATTAAAGCATGATACCAAAGTCACTCTTATGCAGCAAGAAGCAGTCCTCTCTCGGACAGCCCCTCTCTGTCACAGTGGGAATATTAGAATTAGAAGATGAGAATGAGAAGGTTAACTGCTGCATGGCAGCAATCCCTCTCAACCTGCTAATATCCACAGGTGGGATCAAAATTCTCCCAAATCAGAGAAGCTGCTAGAAGGCTTAAATATGGGTATTTCACTGGCATCAATACATTTCTATAACCCTTATATTTCTTTACTCGGCATTTTAATTCTAGAATTGTCATCAATTAAAAAGAAAAAGCCCCAGGTTTGTGTGGGATGAAGTCTCAAGTGAGGGACAATTAGATGCACTGCACCAGCAGCCCAGAGAGTAATAATAGTGACTTTTCACTTACTGTTAAAGTCACAATCTTGTATACTGACAATTTAGACAAGACTTGGAAAAAACAACCAGTGAAGCTACCCTCATTTCACTTAACTTTTGTGGCAGATTCACTGCAACTGTGCTAGCAAGGTCCCTTGATATTTATCTGACCCTTATCACCATAGTATCTAAGTGCCTCCATCATCGCTGAATTTTATTGGCATAACACCCATGGGAGGTAAGGCAGAACCGTTCTCCTCATTTCACAGACAGGACCTGAGGCACAGGGCAGTTTAACTGACTTGCCTAAGGTCAGGCAGGAAGTTTGGGGCAGGGCCTGGAAGTGAACCAGGTCTCCTGAGTGCCAGGCTGTCATTTAACTGCTAGCTCCATCCTTCCACCCCAAAGGCTGTTTCTGTTACTTCCTACTAGCATGTCTAAGGGCTTGTCTACACTTACCGAGGATCAATGCTGTGGCAATCGATGCACCGGGGGTCGATTTAGCGGGTCCAGTGAAGACCCACTAAAACAACCACTGATCGCTCTCCCATAGACTCTGATACTCCACCGGAAGCATAAGGTAAGTTGACAGGAGAGTTTCTCCTGTCGACCCAGTGTGGTGTAAACACCGCAATAAGTCGCCCTAAGGTATGTCAACTCCAGCTACATAATTCACATAGCTGGAGTTGCGTAACTTAGGTTGACTTAACCCATAGTGTAGACCTGCCCTAAGAGTGAGGAGCAGTTTTAATTCCTACTACCACCTCAACAGTTGCTCAGCAGGCAGGACCCACTGTGCACAGAGCTGCTTTATGTAAGCACTCCCTGGCCAGGTCAGCTTCCCAACAGGCACCACCTTTTGGTCAGCACTAGTCCCCTACTAGCCCTCAGTGCAGAGGTCTCACTTGCTTTCCTCCGAGCCCTCTCTGCCAGTGTGAAACCAACACTTTTCTTATTAATATTCTTTGAACACAAGTTAACTACTTTGCTAAGTATGTACATTCATTTTGCCTCACAGGATCTTAAAATAAGAATTGTGACTACCAGATAAATAGATGAGAAGATTATCTTGTTTCCCTAAGGCATCTCTATGTCACTTTGAATCCTATGGTGGAATACAAGCATGTAACTCATTTCTCTGTCTCTGTGGGGGGCAGGAGGCTGGTTACCCCTCTGTCTCTCACAGGCACATGGCACTAAGGGGAGAGCAACTGGTTATTAATTTGTATTGCAGTAGCACCACGGACTGGAGCCCCAGTCATGTACCAGGACCTCATTGTGCTAGGTACTGTACAAACACAGGACAAAAAGACAGGCCCTGCACCAAACAGCTTACAGTCTAAATATAAGACAAGAGACAACAGGTGAATACAGACTGACAGGGAGGCAGAAAGAAACAATGATGCAGCACTTGTCAGCATGATAGGGATTGGTCTCAGAATACCAATGGGCTAACCATTGTCAAGTTTTTGCAGACATCCTGGTGAAGGACAGTTCTAAGAAGAGATTTGAAGGAGGACAATGAGGTAGCTTTGCAGACATTTATGGAGAGCTATTCCAAGCATGAGGGACAGCATGGGAGAAAGCGCAAAGGTGTAATGTAACAAGTGAGCAATGGAGGCAGGCATCATTGGGTGAGTAGAGGCAGGAGAGAATGAGAAATTATAGGAAATGTGGGGATAGACCATAAAGGACCACGAAAGTGAAGATAATTAGCTTATTTTTAACTGAGAGAAAAGGGAGCCAGTGGAGGGATGACAAAGAGGGGGTGACAAGGTCAAAATGATGGGCTGGGAAAATGGTATTTGTAGCAGTATTCGAAATGGATAAGAGTGGGAAAAATGAGATATGTGAATGTCAAGAGGATGCGGCAGCAACTGAGGTGCAAAATGATGAGAGCCTGGACAAGAGTTTTAGCTGTGAGGATGGATAGGAAAGGCCATAATCTTAGAGATGTTATGCAGAAAGAATTATTAAGATTTAGGAATAGCCTAGACATAAGGACCTAGAGAAAGGACTGAGTCAAATATGGCACCCAGGTTACAGGCCTGAATTTTGTTTTAGCCACATTGAGCTGGAGGTGATGGCTAGACATCCATAAGGAAATATCAGAGAGACAGGAAAAGATTTTAGCGTGGATAGAAGTAGAGTGGTCCGGAGTAAGGAGGGTGAATCGGAGAATCCTCAGCACAGAGATGATAGTGGAATTTGTGCTGGTGGATGATATTATCCAGAGATATAGTGTAGACGGAGAAGACAAGGGCATAGAGGCCTGTAAAACCTCCCGCCAAAGTTGGAAGGATGATGATGAGGATTCTCTGACATGCTGAAGGAGTGATTAGAGAGAGAGCATGAGAAGAGGACTGAATCACAGAAATCAAGGGCGGACAACATATCGAGAAGAGGAGCATGATTGACAGTATCAAAGGCTGTTGACAGATTGAGAAGGTTGGTTATCCTTCTGTATCCCACCAGCACATAGACCCAAGGGGAAAGAGGAGGCATTTATTTCTTCCTCCCCCCAAAGCAATGAAAGAAAACCATTACCACCAGCCTATATCAAATTTGGGCAAGCAGCCCTTTCTATATAATGATAATAGGCACAAACCTAACCATTTCTGATCAGTTTTTAGGCAGGCAAGGATTGAAAGGCTCTATGGGATCTGTGGCATCATGTCCAGCTTTCTGTTCATTATAGTAGGTTGAAAACTAAGATTCTTTTCTGTAGGAGGAAATAAAAAGATTCTTGCTGGTAACTCAGGTGTTGAGTACGCCAAATTCAATTGCGTGCTCAGTTCTGCAGCTTGAAAAAACTCAAAAGCACTCTGTACTCAGTGGCATATGTGGGAAAGTTTAAATAAACCTGCACTACTGGTAAAGCAGTCAGGAAGGAGACAGGACACTCCAGGAGCACTATGACTCCCTCCAATATTATTCTGTCAATTAGGGGCTCAAGAGCTTGTTTGCATTTTAAAATCTGCAAAAGGTAAAATTCAACTGGGAGTCAGGAAACTCAAGAAATGGAAAGAAACAGATGTTCCAAGGTTAGCAGGATTTCAAAAGCTATATTGCTTACACAGGCAGTAGCTGATAATTTCTTTCGCAGCTGTTCAGTGAAAGTCAAGATACACATAGAAAAACTGAAGACTTCCACTGAAAACTTCCTTAATGGAATATGAGCTATGTTTAGCATGAGTGGATAGCTTCTAAAGATATCAGATACCAGCACAGGAAAAACCCAGACAACATGCAAACCAAACAACAACAATGTATAATACTTGTATAGCAATATTCCTCTTCGGAGCACTTTATAAAAGTTATTATAATTTAAGTCAAATTCACATTATTATTATTAACAGACAAAAGGTAAATAATTGTAAAAAAAAAAAAAAAAAACACAATAAGTACATTTTCTCCAGCTGAAAATGTGAGATGATCCAGGGTAAAAGAAGTAAATAGGATTTCCATTAGGGAGCCCTTATGGAATAGGAAAATATATTTTGACTTATCAAAAATTTCCTCTCTCTAATTTACAAGGTCCACAGATATGTTAGCCAATTGACTTTTTGCCTGTGTCCAGCTATGTAGGCAGAGCTGTACCTGTCAGTCACTGGCATGAAAGGGTGTGGCCAGCTAAACTGAAGAATCCACCAGTTAAGAGAGCTTCCAAAGAAAGGACAATATCCCCAGTGGCCTTACATTTTTTAGTGAGTTTAAAACACTGTACAAATAAACTATGAATTCTTACTGGACAGCACAGCCTTATGAACCAATTCAGAATGAACTAAATGGCAGTTTTAGCCCATTGGCAACAATACACTCCAAGCAAGGTAAGGTCTGTGGACCTTGTAACTCAGAAGAAGGCAATTTTTGGTAAGTCATATTACATTTTCCTATTATCTTTCATTTGCAAGGGATTCAGATCAATTAACTACTGGAATTTTTAAATCAGCAGGCATGAATAGCTTGCACCCAGGAGTCCTAAAAGAGTTGGCTAAGGAGATATCTGGGGTGCTCATGTTAATTTTTAATGCATCTTGGAAGATTGCTAATGCTCTGCCAATATTCAATATTCAAAAAAGGCAAGTGGGATGATGTGGGTAACCATTGGCCAATTAGTCTGACATCAGTCCTGGGCAAATAGTGGAAAATCTGTTACACGATTAAGTTGATAAAGAATTAAAAAGTTACAAATATAATTAATGCCGATACATGGTTTTATGAAAAAAAGAGTTGTTCAAACAAACCTGATTTCATTCTTTGATGAGATTTCAAGTTTGGTTGGAGGGGTTGCTGTGCAGATGTAATATACATGCAACTGAACATGAGCTGTGTGATGCTGTGACAAAAAGGGCTAATGCAGTGCTGGGCTGTAAAATCAGGGGAGTAGTGAGTAGGAGTAGGGAAATGTTTTAGTCTGTATGTGACATTGGTGGAACCAATACTAGAATACTGTGTCCAGTTCTGGTGTCCTCTTATTAAAAATAATATAGCAAAACTGGAGAGGGTGCAGAAAAAAGCTCCCCCCCCCCAAAAAAAAATTATCTGAGAGCTGAAGAAAAGGCCTTAAAGTGAAAGACTTAAACAGCTGAATCTGTTTAGCTTAGCAAAAAGGTGATTGAAAGGTTGAAAGATCGATTATAGCATAAAAGTACCATCAGGGGAGAAAATACCTGGTAACAAAGAGCTCTTTAATCTATCAAAGAATGGCATAACAAGAAACAATCACTGGAAATTGAAGCAAGACAAATTCAAATTAGAAATAAGGCACACATTTTTAACAAGGGTGATTAACCATTGGAACTAACTACCAATGGAAGTGGTGGATTTTCCATCTCTTGGTGTCTTCAGATCAAGATTGGATGCCTTTCTGGAAGATGTGCTTCAATCACATACAAATTATTGGGGTCAATACAGGAGTAACCAGGTGAAATTTAATGGCCTCTGAGGTACAAGAGTTCAGATTATATGATCTAATGGTTCCTTCTGGCCTTAAACTTTGTGAATCTATGTTGCAGTATGACTTCAGAACTGTACACAGGGTAGTAAATTCCTTGTATTTTACCAGGAGTCCACTGCACAGAGCACGAAAGGCGGCATTCGCCAGTGCCTGAATGTCTAACTTGTACAGATCTCCTCATATGGTGTGTAAGTTCTTGGACCAGGAGACTGCTACCACTCTCAGTGGTATTTAATGCTGGTTGCTGGACAGACTGTTTGATCGGTAGGCCACCAAGGTCCACCATCTCGGTCAACTTGAAACAGCAGATTTAGTTGCTTTCTCTTTCTCTTGGATGCAGGATGATACAGACTAAATACAGCACTGGACTTTGTGCAATGGGCATAGATCTTGAGGGCTCAATGGACTTCTAATGTATGCTAAAGATTCTCTCTTGAGTGAGATGGATTTGGGCAAATCTCTTAGACACTGTGAAATGCTGAATTAGTTTTTGGGATAAAAGTTGGGTCTAGTTGAAGAACAACCTTATCACTGTGGACTATAATGATCCCCAATGGATAAAACCCCAACCTCTGTTATCTACAAGGCAGAAGTACTGGCTACCAGGAATGGCACTGTGATAGAGAGGAAATAACAAGCATACCTTCCCAAGGGGCTCAAAGGGATGAAGAATGGGTTAAGAACCAAATCAAGGTCACATGGCAGAGCTCAACAAATCTTAGGAGGAGGAAGAAATGACGCATGTCTGAGGAAACACTTTAAATCCAAGTTTGAAGAAATTTCTTCCTGCCTGTTTAGGATAGTGGACTTGATAATTTAGCCTCTGGACATTTTAATGTTGAATCTGTGATGCCTTTGTTCAGACCCTCCTGTAAGAGCCCAAATATCTTGAGAGTGAAGGTGAAGATGGATAGAGATCACCTTTCTTGTAGCATCCCTTGAACTTTAGCCAGGTTTAGAAGAAAAACTGGTGGAAGCATTCCAAGAATCCACTCAGAGTATCCTATTTTTCACATAAAACCACTCAAAAGCCAGGCATTTAGTCTCAGGTACCCTGACTCTGGGTGAGAAATCAGTTCCTGGAAGAGTAGATTCTGTCTTAAAGGAAGGAAAATGGGGTCAGTCTGAGCCATGCGGAGTGGTTTGGAGAATGAGGGCCACTGCTGCCAATATGGTGCCACTAATATTACTAGTCTGTTATTCCTCCTGATGTCCGGAGTAGCAGGGGGCAAGGTTTCTCTGGGAGATAACATCTATACCTCTTACCCTTAGATTCCCCCTCTTTTGGGAGAAAAAAGAGGGGTCCTTTGCAGTTAGTGTGTGACGTCAATAGGTCTATTACAGGGACTTGAATTCCTTCATAAAAACTGCAACTCTTGTATCTGGGTGAAGATCCCATTTGATCTGATCTAGCTGTTTCTTATTTAGTCACTCAGCCAAGATGTTTTTCTTAATATGTAGAGCTCAGATGGATGGGAGATTCCTCAAAATATGGGTCCTTTTGCAGAGATGATGACCTCATCCAGCCCAAATTGCTGACACAGGCCACTGCACTGGTGTTGTCTGTCATGATTAATACATGGCAGTTTCTTGCCCCTGGAAAGAGGACCTTGAGTCCATAGTGAATTGCCCTGGCCTCTAAACAGTTTACACAGTGTCTCCTGTCAAGCTTTAAGTTCCCTGTGTGACCTCCTTATCCCTGGAGAGAGACATCATATATAAGCACTATCTTGTTCAGCTCAGCTACTAGAAATCCCTTTTTGAAATGGTGAAGCCGAGCCACCATGTTTAAGAGGTTATTAGGCTCTGATAAAGTCAGAGTCTCCTGGTAGGCTCAAAGTTTCTCCTGAGTGTCTGTGGGACCTAACTCTCCATCTCTGGATATTGCTGTGTCCTTAATTAGGGAGATCCTTAGGAAAGGAAACAACGTCTGTTTTATACTGGTGCACACTAGACCATTTCTTAGTCATCTTGCTTGGTCTCTTCAGTTTTTCTGTGGACTTTCATTCCTTCTCCATCACAGCTAGCAAGGCCACATTGATAAGAATAAAAAGTTCCGTTTTAGATTCAGAGGAATAATACTTATGGGTAGTTTTGCTGATCTGGTAACTCCTCTTTGTCTTTCTTGGACACTTCCTTTTGAGATAAATCTAATCTGGATACTGCCCTCTTAAGCATGAATTCAAAGAATTATAACTAGAAGAGACTGTGCTTTTCCCATAAGCTGGTACTTATCCCTAAAACCTGACACACTGAAAACAATTCCAGAATATATGGGATCATAAGCATCAACAGGTAAATAACTAGGAAGGGCTTTGGAAATTGGGGAGATACCTACTTTGGACCTACCCTTTTTTGGTAACAAAGATAAGGTACTATCAGAGACTGAGGTGTTAGAAGAAGAGGTGTAGGAGCAAATTGATAATTTTAAAAGCAATAAGTCATCAGACCAGATGGTGTACATCCAAGAGTCCTGAAGGAACTCAAGTATGAAGTGTCTGAGCTGCTAATTAAAAATAGCTACTGTTCCAGAGGAATTGTAGGTAACTAATGTATTATCTGTATTTTAAAAAAGTCTCTAGGGATGAGCTTGGGAATTGTAGACTAGTCAGTTTTACATTTGTACCTGGCAAACTGGTTGACAGGATGATTGAATGGGATTTTATGCTGGGGTTGCCTGCAATAGCAGGGGACAGGACTCGAACTAGGAGGTCACTTCCAGTCTTATGTTCCTATGATAGTTAAAGGCAGAATAATCAAACACCTGGAATATCATGTATGATAGGGTCTAGTTAGCATGGATTCTGCAAAGGAAAATTGTCTCTCACTGATCTCTTAGAATTCTTTAAATGTGTCAATAAACTAGTAGATAAAGGAGAACTGGTTGACCTAATTTATTTGGATTTGTAAAAGACCTTTGACAAAGTCCTGCACAAGAGGCCTAAAGAAGCCAGGGAATCATGGGGTGAGAAGCAAAATATTGTCATGGATCAAAAACTGTCTAGGAGACAGAAAGCAAAGAATAGGAATAAAATGTAAATTTTCTTCATGGAAGAAGGTTAACAGAAAAAGAAAGACCTAACCCAGCTAGGTGAATGGAGAGCTCATTGCCACAGGAAAACATAGAGGGGCAAAGGACTAAGCAGGATTCAAATCTGTATGGGTAGAAAGAATATCCAGAGTTATCGTAATTATAGGAAAAATATTGGAAGGGATATTAAAACTCATGCTTCAGGGTTTAAGTCAATCTCTATTAGACAGCAGGATGAGAGCTAATGTGGAGAGCAGATTATCCCACATCTACCTGATACAGGATTCTTACATCTTCCTGGTACTGTCCATTGTTGGAGACAGGATACTGAACTAGATGAACCTTGGGTCTGATCTTGTATGGAAATTCCTTATCTTCCTTTCCAAACACTTGCAGATTACATGGAGGGAGATTGTTTCCAAGTAAACATCAAGGTTGCAATGTCCTTATCCAAAAATGCCTTTTATTCAGTGGCCTGGCATCTGAAAACACATCATATGTCTCAGATGAGAGGTCAGAAGTGTCAGAAGATTTTCTGTTACTAGGAGTCAGAATTAAGGTTCCACCACCAGATTCACCAGCTCTGGATTCCAAGGGCAACTTGGCCACTCCAGAGTGACAGAGCATCTATTTCCTGTAAGTCGTGCTCCCTCATATTGCTGAATAAACGTGTGTCTTCCTTTTGAACTTGGTGGCATGAACCCTGATACATACAGAACTTACCAAACCTTCTGGTATCAGAAGTACATGCACGTCCTTAGCCATATCTTTGTTTTTCATGCATCTGACAATTTACGTATGTGATGAGGATCATGTTGCCTGACTATACCCAGTCTCGATGGTAAGATACTTCAAAAGTGGAGCAGCACGAGTCTCACTGCCCTCACTTTGAAGCAGCTGAATACTTCTCCTCTCTTGTGGAGCATTTGCCTTGGCAATACTTTAACTCTGACTGGACTCCTAGACAGACCAGTTGTCGAGACATCTTACCTCAATGGATGATCTAACCATGACTCTCCAAGAAGGAGCCTATTTGTTTCTTTTGCTTGGTGCTCTGTCTTTGCTCTCACTAGACACTTGTTCATGTAGGAGTGTACCTCTGATCCTTCCTCTGGAAGAGCCTGATATTGATAGAGGTGCCCCAGTATTATGAGACACAGGAATGGCCAAATTGGGATGCGTAGATAGGCATCCTGATGACACAGGGAACAGAGAATCTATCCACAGTTAACTGACTGGATTTAACAGACTTCAGAAACTCCATCCTGAAGCATGGCAAATCTAGCCCAGGAAGCAGGTCACTGGTGTTCTGGTGAACCTGTTTTATGGAAGCCCTGGGTCTTCCTTATCTGAGAGAAATTTCTCCAGCTTCTGGAGTTCTTTGGAAAACAGGCATCCACTTCTGAAGGGTGGAACGGGCAGCTTGGCTTTGGCTGTCCAATCAATTGACCATTGCTTTTGCCACAGAGATCTCCTTGCTTCTGTGGAGGCTGCCAAGAATTCTCAGGGTGGCCCTGGTGATGTTGCACATGGCATCTGCCAGTCCTAACCAGGGTGGCATTTGAGCCAGCTCCATCCTCAAGCTTTTAGTGCCACGAAGCAAGGGTACAAAGTGCAGAGTCACCCAGCCCCTATTTCAGTTCTTTCGCACTGGAAGCTGATGATAGACTCTGATGTGCTGGGGATGGAGCATGGGTCACGTAATGGATATATGCAACATATCTCAAAGATCAGTTATGAGAAGGTAAGTAACTTTTTTCTTCTTTAAGTGATTGCATATATTCTTTATGCTGTAGGTGACTTCCACGCCATTAACACAGGTGTTGGGGCTCATAGTCTCATCAGACGAAGGACTGTAGGCCCACCTTGCCTACATTTGCATCTTCTCTTGATGCAGCAGATAATATGTAATAACAGGTGAATATATGAATCAAAGACCACGTTGCTGCTCTCCAAATATCCATAATTGGGATGTGTGCCTCTCGTGGGGTATGCATACCCTGTCCCGTTTTGGGGCAGGTCGGGGTGTTATACTACTGCAGTTACAGTCCACCTGACTATCCCTAGGCTGGGAGCAGCACAACCCAATGGCTGGAGTCAGTATGGCTGCCCTGCGGATCAGGGCTGTGTGACCTAATGTCCAAAGTCAATATGGCTGCCCTTGGGGATCAGGGCTATGCAGCTTCATAGCCAGAGTAAATACAACTTTCCTTGGGGTCAGGGCGGTGCGGCCCAATGGCCAGAATCAGTATGCCTTCCCTGGAGATCAGGACTGTGTTCCCTAATGGCCAGAGTAAGGAGCCGCCACCCGGGGTAGAGGGACCCAGGCCCTCCCTGCGGCGAATGTGTTCACCACCCAGTCAGTGGGGAGCCTACCGCAATACGCTGACCTTCCTTGGGAGGGAGATACCACTCTCACTGCCTCCATGGGCGACTTCCTACCATGTCTCCTGAAGCTGGGGTCCATACGTCGTTGGGGTCTCTGAGCCCCCTGGGATTCTGACTCCAGTTGGCCAGCCATAGGCAACAAGACTCTGGTCTGGTCCTTGGGATCTATGGTTCCCGTAGTCAAGTGCTGTAATGGCTCCTGGGCAGAAGCCTCCACCAAGCGTCCTCCCTCCTCGGTGGTCAGCCTAGATTAGAATGAGCTGGGCTGCTCCCTTTTATACTGAGGCAGCAGTTGGAGCATGCCCAGCATGGTCTGAGGGGTGGGACGTCTGCCACCCATAGTGTGGGGTTAACCCTTCCTTGCCTAGTGCAGGGTATGCACACCCCGCCACAGTGCCACAAACACTGATGAGGTTGAATGTGCTCTGGTTGAATGTGCTGTGAGATCGTCAGGAGGCATTACTCTTTTGGCAGCTCAACACATTGTAATGCAGCTAGTGATCCATTGGGAGAGTCTCTGAGTTGAGGCAGGATGACTTCTCATACGTTCTGCAAAACTGGGAAGAAATCCAAAGGGGCATTGTTCTATCCAGGTAAAAACTCAATGGTCGATGAACGTCAGGACTATGGAGTCTTCACTTATCCTTGTGTGCATGATGAATCGGAGTACCTAGAGACCCGAGTGGCATGGTACAGGGAGGGGTACTTGTTGACCAGGATTGAGACCTATGCTGGAAACGCGGCACTGGGGGAAGCATGGATGACTTTCTAACATCTGACAACATACAGTATGGGGGTTCTGGAACTGGCGCCAAGAAGGTGGAAGGGGAGAGTACTGAGCCTGAAACTGATGGCCTCACAGAATATCTAGGTGCTGATGGTCTAGATAGCTGTGACAATGCCAGTCAAGGGTCTTCACCCTGAAGAAATGGTGATGGCAGTATCAAGAGGCACAGCAAGTTGCTGGCCACAGCATAAGCCTCTAGTGCAGTGGGTACAGCCATGGGATGCTGATCAAGAAGACTGCTCCATAGCCAGTGAAGAAATAGCCAGTCTCAATGGTCCCTGGGAGGGCATCTAAGTGGACAGCTCATTTCTCCGACTGAGCCGGTACTGGGAAGTGGTGAGCTGGCTGGTGTGCTCTATCTTCAGTACTGGATCACTCTTCCATGGAAGAGTCCCTGACCCAAGACTTTGATGAGCCAGAAGCCAACTTCTGCTTTTGCTTCTGAGGTCAGGACTGGTCTGAAGTCTTGGGCCTCAAAGAAGATGTTACCAGAGTTGAGGATCTCCTGCGGCCTCTTTCTGCAGGACCGGCTGGGGGAGCACTCTGATAAGGAGTCTTTGAAGAGCTTTCCTTGGAGGACCGAGGGGGCGATGATGCCAGCCTAAGGGCAACTTCCATCAAGAGGTATCGGAGGTGCTCTTCTCTCAGCTTCTTTGTCTTGTTCTTAAAGTCATGACAAACAGAGCACCTGCCTCTAACTTGGCTCTCACTGAAACACTTGAGACAGAGGGAATGAGGGTCACTAACAGGCATAGACTTTTTACATCCCACACCAGGTTTAAACCCTGGGAACCTGGGCATAGGCCCTAGTATCAAATAAGGTCCAGAGACGTCATGGGGTGCATAATCAAAGTAAAATTTGTCAAAAGAAACAATAAACAAAGAAATAAAAATGAAAGAAAATAACTAAAAACTGAGTACCACTAGGTAGTACCAAACAGTTTATTTGTTCACAGGGAACACCAATGCTATGACCATCAACCATACATGCTAAGAAGGAACTGAAATAGGGGGAGGGCTACTCTGCCCTTTATACCCTCACTTTTCAGCACAAGGAGCTTGGAGTTGTGCAAGGCTATGCCTATATGGGTATCACTAGGGAAAACTCTCTGGCAGCGGTGCACAAGTTGCACACACACTTACAGTGTAATGGACATATGCAAGCTCTCAAAGAAGCTGCAGTGACCTTTACCATATTAGGTATCAAGTTCTGCCCTGATTTCCTTTCACTTTGAATCTTTCCTTTGGCTTCAGCTGAACTCTCACTAGACACACTCATGCTTATAAAGAAAATTAGTAAATGTGCTCAGAAAATGCATTTTCCCAGGTATCCAGATGAAAGGATGAGTACTGAATTACCTCTAAAAATATACGTAAATACTTCTCACTGTTGTTAGCAAAACCTCTGTTGGGATTAAAAGTGGCTTCAAAAAATTAAATATAAATTACTCATGATTTGTAGTACATCCAAGTATTATGTCATGGCACTAAATATTTATAAAGACCATTTGTTTTGTTCACTTTTGCAAAGATACTAGAACTAATGAAAAACTACTGTCTATATAATCTCAACATTGTATCATGAACAGGAAAGCCTGTCCAAAAATTAAATTAAGCAATGTGTTCATTTGCTGGCAGCCAGTCCAGGAGCTGTAAAACACACACTAACTACAATTTTCCCTATTGCAATTTAGATTATAAACTTGTGCTCTCCCTGCCTTCATTTAATGTAAAATGCTAATCATGTTGGAAATAAGTAAATACAATCTCTTGCTTACTAAATTTTAACATTCAGAGGCAAACACATATGAAAAGTCAGACTACTTTTAATATAGAGCTCACACTGTCCTTAATTTGTACAAAAACATATAATGTGCAAGTATTCAGTGTGTATCTGTGTGCACAGCATGCAAGTCTTTCCCTCTCTCTTTCTGTTTGTGTTGTACATATGATGTGAGGAGAGGGAAATGAACACACAAATCCCACCATGAATATAATGGTAGAAATTCTCCTTTTTTTATAATATATGTTGTATATGAAAAACGTTTTGTAGATGTGGGGTTTTTCATTTGGAAGACAATGCAAAACAATAAGCAGAATTATGACATAAAATATCACTGTTCCTAGATCTGCTTTTAATCTGATCCAAAAAAATAAACTTGTCAAAACCATAAACAAGGCTGATCTTCTGCAGTGAATAGGCCAATGTTGATTTGGCTTCTCTAGTTGGAGGTTATCCTAGGCAATGGGACAGATTATGGAGGATATTCTCTCCATTTGAAGTCTGTCCGGACACATTCATGCAGTTCTGGTATCAGTCCCAAAAGAATGTCTGCTTTCTATGTTATTTCCTTTAGAATGATTTTCTCATCTGAAGCAGCGTAAAACTCCAAACATATTAATCTTTTATATGGTTCCACACTGCAAAATTAATTATTCCATACTTTATCATAAATGGTTTGTCTCAATTACCGTTTGGCTGAAGAACTGCAGTATATATGCACTGGTTTGAAGCAGAGCTGAGTAGAACAGCTTTAGAAATCTGAGGTATCTCCAAACATGAGCTATTTGGAAGCCAACAGGAAGGGTCACCATTTTGTTTCATTCTCACTGTCTTCAAATCTGTCTTGCCTATTTTTAAGAGACTGATCTTTCTGTTAACAATGTCTACACTAGCAGCGACAGACATATGCATGATAGCTTAGTACCACTCTTTAATACTAGAAGCAACTGAAGTAAGCTCAGCTGTATCTGAGAAATAAATGCAGGGTAGTTTGGTTTGATGCAGTTTAGCCCATTCTTTGGACTGGCACATACATGATCCTGAGGATTGCAGAAGTGACACAGGGACCCTCAGTTCCCCACTCTGGAAAATGAATGTGTATATGCGGCCTCTTTCACTCTGGCATGTTGGTTTGCTCTTGACCTCAGCTTCTTGAATGAGTGTTGCTTTACACACACCTGACACATGAAAGTAGTAGCCTGACAAAGTCAGTCTTGTTTGTTGTGAATTAGCCTGGTATAACTATTCAGTTGTATTTAAAAGGTATTGTGTACACCATTTCAGATAGCATTAAGTAACACACAGAAGGGACCATTCTGATCATCTAGTCTGACCTCCTGTATAACACAGGTCGTACAATTTCCCCAAAATAATTCCTAGAGCAGAACTTTTAGAAAAACATTCAATCTCGACTTAAAAATGGTCAGTGATGGAGAATCCACCATAACTCTTGGTAAATTGTTCCAATGGCTAATTACTCACTGTTAAAAAATTATGACTTAATTACATTCTGAATTTGTTTAGATTCAACTACCAGCCATTGGACCATGTTAGATCTTTCGCTGCTAGACTAAAGAGCACATTATTAAATATTTGTGTCCCATGTAGGCATTTATAGATATATGTAATCAAGTCACCCCTTAACTTTCTCTTTGTTAACTAAATAGATTGCGCTCTTTGAGTCTATCACTACAGGTTATGTTTTCTAATCCTTTAATCATTCTCATGGCTCTTCTCTGAACTCTCTCTCTAATTTGTCAACATCCTTCTTGAATTGTGGACACCAGAACTGGACACTGTATTCCAACAATAGTTGCAGTAGTGCCAAATACAGAGGTAAAATAACCTCTTTACTCCCACTCAAAATTCCCCCGTTCATGCATCCAAGCATCATATTAGCCCTTTTGACCACAGCGTCGCACTGGAAGCTCATGTGCGGCTGATTATTTGCCACTGTCCCCACATCTTTTTCAGACCCACTGCTTCCCACGATATAGTCCCTCATCCTTTAAGTGTGGCCTGCATTCTTTATTCCTAGTTATACATTTACATTTAGCTGTATTAAAATGGATACTGTTTGCTTGGGTCCAGCTTGCATCCCGAGCCAACAGAGTTTGCAAGGGAACATCCAGTTTTAGGGATCTGAGTGCCATTCCCAGTACAAGGCTACACTGTAATAAGACAGACACTTGATTTTTATCCCTTTTTGCCTTTGCAAAAGCGAAAGAAATACAATTTTGGAACTGATGTTAAGAGTCATAAGGACTACTGCCAGCTGGGGTTTCACTCAGATGTCCTGACAATATCAGCTCAGTTTAAAAATGTTAAAAAACTCTACTTACAGTTCTGTCAGAGATTTTTTGTATAACTCCTACTCAAGCTAATAGCCAGGCCATCTTTCCATTAATACATGTAGGGGTGGAGGAAAGTATGGTACTTACTTATAGTTGTCATCTTCCACAAACTTTTGAAGTTCCTCAATGTAGCGGACAGATTTTAAGTACTTTTGCACATGGGGTAAAGTTATGAGATGATCTGTAGAGTATAAAAAAAATAGCCAAGATAAGTCTCTACAACTGCAAAAATAAAAGCAATTCTTCTTTAGCTTTCTCCAGTTCTTTTGATTTTATGAATGGAATCAAAAGGAGACCATAACTCCCCAAGGGAGACACTGTCTAGGAATATTATTTTGTTAGACTGTATGAGAATGTTAAGGATTTTACCAAATAAAGGCTTGGTTGTCATTCAGTCTATAGATGAGATTCAGCTGCTGATTTTACTAGGAGAATTGGTCGACTTTAATATGTGCTCTCAATTTACAAAGAGAAAAGTGGAGGTTCATGTATTAATGAGCAAACCTCAGACAATTTGGTTCAAATACAGAACAAACATTTTGGATTCTTATTTGAAACTTAATGGCAAGAAGCATCAAGACAAGATTTCATCCTGAGAGTTCAGAAGTGAGAAAAAGGCACCAAAAGGAACATGGCTTCCCTTTTACTTCACATCTCCCTCTCCTTCCCAACAGGGCCCTGAAGCCTTCCACTAGGTAGACCTCTGATGAGCACCAAAAGAAGAGGTTACTCATCTTGTGCAATAACTGCATTTCTTCGAGATGTGCGTATTTATGGGTTCTCCACTTCAGGTGCGCATGAGCCTCTCGAATCCTGCTCCGCGATTTTCCATTAGCAGTGTCCGTTTAGCAAGCACATGCGCCCTATGCCTCCTTGTGCTGGACACCGAGGCTACATAGGAGTGTGTGGTAGAACTGCCCTCAGTTCCTTCTCCACCCAAATGTCCCTTAGAGGACAGTCTGAGACAGAGAGGAAGGAGGGCCAGTAGTGGAGCACCCATAGGGTGCTTCACATCTTCAAGAACTGCAATTACTACACAAGGTGTGCAACCTCTTCTTCTTCTTCGAGTAATGTCCCTATGGGTGCTCCACTTCAGGTGACTACCAGGCAGCATCCCCAGAGGGAGGAGGGATCTTCAGAATTCACTCTAGAACTAAAGACCAGTGCTACCGTATCAAATGCCACATCAGATCTCGCTGCATGGATCATAGTGTAATGTTCAGAAAATGTATATACTGTCAGGCCCCTACATGGGCTTCATATCTCAGATACTGGCACATTCTTAAGTAAAGCTCTGGAGGTTGCTTTGATCTGGTTGAATGTGCTATCACCATTTGGGGGAGATGAATGCCTGTAGCATCATAAGAAATGAATATACAACCAGATATCCAGAGATACCTGAGCAGAGATTGTGGACCCCTTTGATGTATTTGCAAAGCAGATGAACAGCCTAGATGACTTTCTAATTTGTTTGCTCCTATCTAAGTAGTAAGCCAATGCCCTTCTAACATCCAAGGTATGAAAACTGGTCTCTTGCAGAGAGCTAAGCAGTACGGGAAAAAACACTGGGAGATAAATGGATTGATTAAGATGGAACTCTGATAATACCTTAGGCATGAATTTAGGGTGTGGACGTAAAGATTAACTTCAGCGCACAGAAAGATAATCTAGCACATAATCAAACATTCTATTTGTAAGCACCCTAGTAAAAAATACGATAAGTAACAGTCAACATGGATTTTTCAAGAACAAATCGTGTCAAACCAACCTAATAGCCTTCTTTGAAAAGGTAACAAGCCTTGTTGACAAAGATGAAGCAGCAGATGTCATATATCTTGACTTTAGTAAGGCGTTTGACATTGTCTCAAATGACTTTCTCATAAACAAACTAGAGAAATATAGCCTAGATGAATCTACAATAAGGTGGGTGCACAATTGGCTGGAAAACTATACTCAGGGTGTAGTAATATCAATGGTTCACAGTCAAGCTGGAAGGGCATATCAAGTGGGGTCTAGCAGGGATCTGTCCTGGGTTGGGTTCTAATCAATATCTTCAAAAATGATTTGGATAATGGCATAGAGTGTACACTTATAAAGTCTGTGGATGATACCACACTGGGAAGAATAGCATATGAGTCAACAATATAATTCTGTTGCAAAAAAAGCAAACATATTCTCGGATATATTAGCAGGAGAGTTGTAAGCAAGAAAGTAGTAGTAATTCTTCAATTTTACTCAGCACTGTTAAAGCTTCAACTGGAGTATTGTGTGCACTTCTGGGTATCACACTTCAGGAAAGATGTGGACAAATTAGAGAAAGTTCAGAGGAGAGCAACAAAAATGAAGATTTAGAAAACATGACCTGCAAGGAAAGACTGAAAAAAATGGGTTTGTTTAGTCTGAAGAAGAGAAGACTGAGGGGGCAAAAGAGAATAGTCTTCAAGCATGTAAAAGGTTGTTGTAAAGAGGAGGGTGATACCTTGTTCTCCTTACCACTGAAGACAGGACAAGTAGTAGCGAGCTTAAACTGTATCAAGGGAAATTTAGGTTAGACATTAGGAAAAACTTCCTAATTGTAAGCGTAGTCAAGCACTGAAACAGATTACCTAGGATGGATGTGGAATCTCCATCATTGGAGGTTTTTAAGAACAGATTACACAAACACCTGTTGGAGATGGTCTAGATAATCCTGCCTCAGTGCAGAGGACTGGACTAGATAACTTAGAATCATAGAATCATAGAATATCAGGGTTGGAAGGGACCTCAGGAGGTCAACTAGTCCAACCCCCTGCTCAAAGCAGGACCAATCCCCAACAAAATCATCCCAGCCAGGGCTTTGTCAAGCCTGACCCTAAAAACCTCTAAGCAAGGAGATTCCACCACCTCCCTAGGTAACCCATTCCAGTGCTTCACCACCCTCCTAGGGAAAAAGTTTTTCCTAATATCCAACCAAAACCTCCCCCACAACTTATTGAGGTCCCTTCCAAACCTACATTTCTATGATTCTATGATGACTGAATGTGGCACCAATTCAGGCAGAAGGCGTTGGCAATACCACCAATGGAAGAATCTCTTCCATTTCTGCAAGTAAGTAGTACAGGTTGACTTCTTTCTACTTTTTGGTAACACCTATTGCACTTCTGCAGAGCAGGAGGATTCTAACCCATGAACGACCAAGGTACCATCCCCTGAGGTGGTGAACCCCTAGGTTGGGGTGAGATGAGATGAGGAGTGGTCGGAAGCTTGACTGGTGGTTGGACACATAAATGAAGCAGGGAAGGGTACCAAGCTTGTCTCAGCCATGTCGGCTCTATAAGGACAACTCTGGCCTTGTCTGTCTGATTTTGTTCACCACCCTTCATATCAGCGGTGGAAAGGTAAATGCATAGAACAGACCCTTCTTCCAAGATAGAAGAAAGGTGTCTCCCAAAGCGTGGTGGCTCAGACTTCTCTCGAGCACTTTTGGTTCCTGGAGATGTCAAAGAGAGACACCTCTGGCACACCCCATCTTTGGAATATGCTGTGGAGAATTTGAGAGTTTGGAGTCCTGGGAGAAGTGTCTTCTGAAAACATCTGCTGTGGTGTTCTGAATACCTGGGAGGTAGACCAGTGAAATTTGGATTCAATGAGCTATGCACCAGTTCCCTAGTTTCATGGTTTCAGTACACAGAGAGGGGAATCTTGCTCCTCCCCGCTTGTTGATACAGAATATGGTGGATGTATTGTTCATCATGACCCTGATTGATTTGCCTCTGAAGAGGGGTACGAAATGAAGGCAGCCCTGAGTTCCAGTACACTGATGTGGAGATTGGTTTCCTGAGTTGTTCATCTGCCCTGAGTTGTGAAGGCATTGAGGTGAGCTCCCCATCCCCAACACTGATGCATCTGTTAAAGTTATTGATGGGGCTGGACAACAGAAAGGAATTGCCCGCACCGATGTTGAGTTGATTTTTCCACCAGTCTAAAGAATTCCTCACTTGTAGAGGAACTATCACCTGCCTGTTCAAGGTGTGTCTGGCTGGAGAATAGGTCATTCTGAGCCAAACCTGGAAGTGGCAGAGACGTAGCTTTGCATGATTGGTCAAAAAGGTGCAAGATGCCGTGTTATCCCAGGAGTGAAGAAAATTCCTTATTGTGGTCTGAGGGTTTCCCTGAATTACCTATACCAGACTTGACAAAGTTACAAATCTGTCTAAGCGAAGGTAAGCCCTGGCTGTCAACAATTCTGAAGGCACCCTGTAGCAGGGTGGGGCCACGCCCCAATCAGACCACAGTTGGCCCTATAAGAGGGCTAAGGGCCAGAGACTGAGATTCTCTCTAGCTTTCAGAGAGAGAAGGACCTGGCTGCCTGGGAAGCCGAGGAGGATACCTAGGGTGGAGCAGTGCTGGGCAAGGGCAGAGGGAGCTGGGGAGCTCCAGCCTAGCAAAGCCCCAGGCTGCAGGCCAAGCTAAGGGCCCGCAAAAGGGTACTAGGGCTGCAGAGGGGCAGCCCAGAAATAGGCAAAGGCAGCTGGTCCAACCCCCCTTGTTGATAATGAGTGGTATACAGACTGCCGTCTGCCCCAGTGGGCGGGGGCTAGATGGAGGCTGGCAGTAGCCACTGAGGCAAGATGGGGATAGGGGGTTGCGGGTTCTCCTGGGAGGGGAGACCCAGAGAGAGGGGGGTACTGTGGAGGGCAGAACCCCTGGGCAAAGGGCACTGGGGTCCAGGAGGGACATGGGCGCCAGCGGCAGGCGAGACATCAGCCGGCAGAGGGCGCTCCGGAGCTGGAAAAGTGCTAATTCCCTGGACAACCAGCAGGAGGTGCCGCGCCGGTGAGTCGTTGCCTCACCACACACCCCTATAAACTGTATCTTCTGTACAGGGGTTAACAAAGATTTTTTCATTCAACTGAAGACCCAACTCCTGGAACAGAGCAAGGGCTGTCTGGGTGGAAGATAGCGTTGCTTTGTAGGAACAACCCTCGAGTAGCCAGTTGTTGAGGTACAGGAAGACTAGGATCACTTCTTGTCACAGGTAAGCAGCCACTACTGTGTGGATCTTCGAGAGTACCCTTGGGACAGAAGAACTAAAGGGAAGAACTTGGTATTGGAAATGATCCTGGCCTATAGTGAACTGTAGGTATTTCCTGTGCAATGGGTGTATGATCATATGGAAATAGGTATCCTGTAGGTCAAGGGCTGAAAACTAATCCAGTGAAGGAATTATAGCTGCCAGAGTCACCTTCCTGAACTTTTGAGACTTTATGAACTTGTTTAGAAGTCTCAGATCCAAATTGGTATCCATCCTCTGTTCTTCTTTTGCACAAGGAAATACTCTGAGTAAAACCCTTTGCCTTTGTGAGGCAGCAAGACAGGCTCTATTGCTCCTAATCAAAGGAGACAGTTCACTTCCTGTCTCAATAAAAGATTGTCAAGGCATCCCTTAAGAAGGATGGGGCAGGGGGGAGGTTGGAAGGGAGGGAGGGATGTAAAATGAATGGCACAGCCCGATGTTATAACCTCTCTGACCCACTCTGTAGTGATCTGCTTCCAAGCATACTGGAAATAGGAAAGACCATCTCCAAAATCAGGGAGGTGGGCAAACGTATGCAGCTGTGAAACTAGAGGTGCGGGAGGATTTGAATACTCGACTGACTCACCAAAATCATTGCTTTGAAAATACTGGGTGGTCGTGGAAGGCAGTTGAGCGGCCCTCTTTCTCTGGAATTTATGTCTTTCCATGGGAGGTTTTGTGGATCTATAGAATCCAGAGAATCTTTGGACAGTCTGTGACATACTAAATCCTCTCTTATTTGTAGGTGTATGAATACCCAGGGATCGTGAAGTAGACCTAGAGTCCTTCAGTGTGTGTAAGGACTCATCCGTGTTTGCAAGGTCTCCAAGGAAAGTTTACTGCCATTGAAGGTAAGGTCCTCAACAGAGTTCCTAACTTCTCTTGGAAAATCCGAGTTAGCCATGATGCCCTGTGTATAACTACTGCCATGGAGATGGACCTGGCAGCAATGTCAGCAGCATCCAAGGATGCTTGAAGAGCGGTTTTGGCCAATAACTGGCCCTCTGAAATGATGGATTGGATTCCTCCCTATGTTCCTGTGGCAGATGTTCAATAAAGGCTGTAATAGATTATAGTTTGTAAAATTATATTTGCCCATGATTGCCTGGTAGTTTGTGATCCTGAATTGTAGGGCTGCCAATGAATAGGATTTCCATCCAAAAAAGTCCAGTCTCTTTTGGTCTTTGTCATATTTAGAGAAGTGCTGCTTATCTCACTCATTTATCACGTCCACCACCAGGGAGCTAGGTGGAAAACCAAATCCTCAGAATCTTTTGGTGGTGGGAACATAATACTTTTTATCTGCCCATTTTCACTTTTGCGGAACAGTAGCAGGTATTTGCCACATAGTCTTAGCTGGATCCTGCAGTGACTCATTAATGAGTAACACCACCTTGGAGAGTGTTGCTGACAGCAGGATATCCAACAGTTTTTGCTTCGTGTCCTTGACCTCTGAGTGGAATTTGAAGAGTATCAGCTGCTCTCTTTAGGAGATCTTGAAATTTCCAAAAATTGTTGGCCATGGAAGGTGGCAGAGGCATAACCCCTTATTTGGAGACAAGGATGCAATAGATATGAGAGGGGTGGCTTCTTTATCCAACCTGACTTCCTGCTCTGTAAATTTCTCCGGGGGGGGGGTTGTTTGAAGAGGAGAGGAGTATATGACTTTAGCCTCCTTATGAGATGGTACCAGAGGTCTGGCAAATTGCTGCCAATAAGCAGCCAAGGGCCCAGTATGGCCGTTGGGGGTGGCATAAAGGAGTGGGGAGGGTGGATTGCAGGGTTGGTTTCTCCCACCCTTGTTGACAAGCATAATCTGCCCTGTGACTGTCAAAGAATGGGCTCCTGAAAGAATATATCAGAGAACCTGAACAAAAATAGAACAGACTGACTGGAAGTCTTCTTCATCCTCCTCAATATTGTTCACCAAAGGAGCACCCACAGAAAAGGGTGGAGAGTCCTGCGGTACCAGAAGATGATGGTGGTCTGGAGATCGGGTCTTGGTATGGAGAGTCGCTTGATTCCATGAGGAGCAGGGACTCCAGTTCATCCAGGCAAGAAATGGTCCCAGTGAAACATCCTACTTCCCTCATCCGAACAATAATAAAGCAAAAACAAAGAAAAAGAATTAAAATAAAATAAAAATTAAAAAAAATCAACCACAGTGTTAGTCTAGTAAAATCCAAATGCAAGAGCCCTGGTTCACTAAATACTTAAGTTTTAGCCTGCATATGGAACACACTGTTCTAACAAAGCTTGCACACTAGTTCCATTAACAGAGAACACATATTATGATTCAATTGCCTAATTTGGTATTAAAACTGAAGTTATACAGAAAAGGAAATAAAGCAGTTTAGTAGTGCATCACTCTGTTGACTTACATTATCCTCATGTCCCTCTTCATATGAGGCAGACATCTCCTAATGATTTATTATATTAATATGAATGAAGACTTTACAATACCAACAAGACAAAAATTACCAACCATAGCTACAGGAGACTTGCAAATCAGCTATTATTCGGAGGATATTGTTCATTTGATTGGATCTTTGTTCATTCTCCATGATGCTGCCAGATGCAGGATATGCAGAATCGATGTAGATTAAATCCAAGAGATATATTCCTGAAATTAAAGATCAATCAAGTGTTTTATAAAGAAATAGTCATCTAAGTACCAACAAACAGAACATCCAGGAACCACCAGCAACCCACCTGTGCCTTTCCCATTGAACAAATGGGGAGATTATTAACAGCAAATAGCTTGAGTTTTGCGTAATCAAAAAAGTAAAATTTGGACTTTTACAAGAACATAGAAAACTTTGGACAATGTACACTTACAAGGAAGAATGTACAGAACAGGCCAAACTTCAGGGTATACACTTCATTAAAATGTTGTCAGGTTTCAGAATGGTAGCCGGGTTAGTCTGTATTAGCAAAAACAACGAGGAGTCCTTGTGGCACCTACCAATGTGATATATGCCATCATGTGCCAGCAATGCCCCTCTGCCATGTACACTGGCTAAACCGGACAGTCTCTACGCAAAAGAATAAATGGACACAAATCTGACATCAGGAATCATAACATTCAAAAACCAGTAGGAGAACACTTCAATCTCTCTGATCACTCAATAACAGACCTAAAAGTGGCAATTCTTCAACAAAAAACTTCAAAAACAGACTCCAACGTGCAGCTGCAGAACTGGAATTAATTTGCAAACTGGATACCATCAGATTAGGCCTGAATAAAGACTGGGAGTGGTTGGGTCATTACAAAACCTAAACCTAATTTCCCCAACACTAATTTCTCCCTACTGTTACTCACACCTTCTTGTCAACTGTCTGTAATGGGCCACACTCTTACCACTTCAATAGTTATTTTTCCCCCCTTGGTATCCTGCTGTTAATTGATTTATCTCATTAGACTGACCTCACACTTGATAAAGCACCCCCATCCTTTCATGTATTTATACCCGCTCCTGTATTTTTCACTCCATGCATCTGATGAAGTGAGTTCTAGCCCTCGAAAGCTTATGCCCTAATAAATTTGTTAGTCTCTAATGTGCCACAAGGACTCATTGGTTTTTTTTAAAATGTTGTGTTCACCCTAGAAAATACTATGGAATTATCTCCATGCATTTGGCAAGTTACTAAGGGCCTGATACTGCATGATCCCGAAGAATGAAAAATCCTCGACTTCAATGAAAGTACTGCTCTTCAAATTTGCCCCATTTGATTAATTTGTACATTATCGCAAGTCTTTGGTTGGGCCTAAGGGTTGGTTATCTCTAAGGGTTAGTAACACATTGGCCACTATCGGAAGACTGGGCTAGATTGGTCTGACACAGTATGGCCGTTCTTATATTTTGAGGTTGTTCTTATGTTCTTAAATAAAGTGGTCTAGTGTTAACTGATGAATTTCTATATTTACCGGAAAACACCACCTGACATTGCTATGCTAAGGTCCTGGGGGTTTTCAATGAGCACAGAAATTTGGTAATTTTATTATCAAAAATTATAATTATTCACATTTCTGTGATGCTTTTCATCCAAACGGGTCCTAAAGCATTTTATGGACTGGGCCAAATGCTGCTCTTTGATAGACATAGGCAGCTCAGACTGGTGCCACAGGTAGAGCGGTATATGCACCCATGAGCAGAATGTTGCAGTCTGATATCTCTATTCTTATAGATAGATATTATAGATGTGCTTCAGACAGATCTGATGAAATCAAATTGTGATCTACAGAGTTCGTATCTCTTACGTGATAGCAGGGCCTTATGCAATATATCCATAACTATATTCAGTCTCATATGATAGCATTACAAAGCCTTGCTAAACACACTTGGCAGATAAACCAATTCGGAATAACACATCAGTTCCAATAACATTGGAGATAAGAAGAAAATAAATTCAACAAACGTTAATTTTAATTACTGCCAATATACAGCATTTTCCTGAAAGTCATTAATAGGTCAAAGAAATCGCATCTCTCTCATAACTGTAAATAGAAACACACACACCCAACTTCTCTGGGAATAATTAAAGCAGCTCCATATGCAGCACAGAGTTCAGTAAAACCACAAGGCACTTGAAATGTAAATAGGCACAAATTACATATACTGATACCAGAGGCAGGTAAGAACGCTACAGCGTCAGTCTTCCAGCTTTGGAAACCTCCGTTCAAACCCAATGAAAGGAATTTGGTAGGTCTAAGCAGACAGCTATAAACATCACAAAACCATAACAAAATTTGATCAATATGGAGCAGATGAAGACAAGGTGGGTTAATGAAGGAAAAGTGTCTGTTAAATCTTAGATTTGAGGATTGGAGAACAATGAAGGCAAGGGGACAGGCCTTTGGCTTGGAAACTCACTTCAGCAGAACCCAAGATTGTGTGTGTTAAAGCATAGTGTAAGGCACACAGTGGTGCTGCAGCTGTGTGATCCAGATACTGCAGTATACTTTGTTTTATTGTTTCAATTATATAACTTCTCCAGAAACTATGGTGACGGGTGAATAATTAATTGAGGATTTTGTTGAGAAGCCCCTCTGCTCTCTGGTGTACATGGCTTCACCCCTTAAGGGAGTGTGCCATCTGCTCCACCGCAAGCGTGGTTAGTTCTGATGACCAATGTGGCACTGATGATTGCGGAGGGGTCATGGCCTTGCCTTTTTCTTGTCAACTTTAGGGTGTCCTCTGCCCCAGGGGTACTCTGAGGGAGCAGCAGTCCCTCTGACTGCTGCAGGACAGCCATTGTGTAAGGCAAGCTCCTTGCTCCTTTCCCTCTTGCATGCCTCTGCAGCAGCCAGGCACAAACCTGAATAAATGAATACAATAAAGGACCCTCAAATTCATCCCTTTTAAAATAAGGGACTCTATCGGTAATACACCATAACCTGTTCTCTGTCCATTTATTATTGCCTTCTTGGGGAACTAATGGCTGTGAAATTCAGATATATTTTCTGAAATGCTTCACTAAATGTTCAACAGCAAATGTACTTGTGAATCAGGTAGGAAGCAAATTATTTCCTCTAAAAGCACTAAAAAACAAAACTGCTGCAACTCTGGAATTTCTAGAAGTTCCGGACTTTATGGAGACAAAGACTGTCCAATAATGGATAGCTAAAAAACAAATTTAAAGTCAGTTGTACCCTCTCTATTCCATCCCAGTCTCTCATCTTCAAATGAATGAAGAGTTATGCAGTGAGATAGCAGAAGACTTCCCCACAGCATTAACCCTCAGTAACATCATCTGTTCCCCAATTTCTATTAATCAGTACACATGCTCTTCTAGTGCACAAGCCCATAGAATATTGTTTTACATTGGCCCAGAGGGATAATGGCAGTGGAGTTGATCTGGAATGGCACTTGTGTCCATTTTTCAGGGTGGGAAAGGAACATTCTGGATGCCTGTGACAGCACAGGCAGTACAGAGAGTGAAACAATATGTGCAGTTAGGTTTTCCCAAAACCAAATTCTAGGTTTAAAACCATTCCTTCTTCGGTGAAAACTGTGATATTGTTTGTCTGGTAAGGCATGATAAGAATCCTCTTCATTCTGAAAATGAATTAACACCGGCCATTCCTACAATCCTCAAAATCAAATATTCCATTCACCACCTGAAACTATCACATCTATTTTTTGCTCATGACTAAGACATCCTTACTTCCTCTTCAACTATTTTTTTGCATAATTTTCCAGACTAAAGTTACATCACCTTCATTCTACCGTTTTTTAATCTAGTACCTCCATGCCACCTTAATTCTGCCTTTTTGTTAGTATACTCTAGGACATAATCTTTAATTACATGATGAATTACTATTTTTCCCATAGAACCTCAGCCTGAGTGAGACTTGTCACACAGGTTGGAAGCACAAGGGGGGAGAATTAAAGTTGCATAGACAACCATAATAGTAGCATTTCCTAACTTTCAAGTTCATGACTTTACAACCTATACAAATCTGAACACATTTTTGTATGTAATTTACACATACAGCATAAAACCCAGCACGATTAATAATGGCTAGAAATGGATACAAACCCATGCCTATAAAACTACTAATAGTGAAACTTTTGACATCAAAAAGTCAATAATAATAATATTTGCAGATCAGAGTCAACGGGATGCTGTGCATTTAAAAGGTAGAAACCAGTTTATATAATATTTGCTTAGTGCAAAACAGACTTGTAGCAAGTCATGCTGAGGCTGGTTTTTTTCATATGTGCTAGCAGCGATACTCATTATGTTTGTGATTCAACAAGCAAAACCACAGTTTTATGGGGGAAAGGATTAGGCAGGTGTAGATTAATATTTTAATAATAACGTGCCTGTCATTTTATTTTATTTAATATTTGTATTATAGTAGCATCCAGAGGCAACAATCAGTACAAATACTGGGACAGGGAATGTATCTACCTGTAAGCAGCGGCGCCAACTTTCTCCGGCGCCGGTGGGTGCCCGCACCCCCCGCCCCGACTCCACCCCACCCCCAAAGTCCCCTCCCGAACTCCACCCCCTCCCTGCCCCTATTGGATCCCTTCCCCAAATCCCCGCCCCGGCCCCGCCTCTTCCCCCAACACCTGGCGGTCCCCCTCCTCCCTGCCCCATGAATCAGCTGTGTCGCGGCGCAAGGGCTGGGAGGGAGGAGAAGCAGGATGCGGCGGCGCGCTCGCGGCAGAGGTGAGTTGGAACAGGGGGGCGGGGCGGGGCCACGGGGTGCTCAGCACCCACCAATTTTTTCCGGCGCCTATACCTGTAAGGGATTGCAAGCTAAAGACAAGCGATATATAACAGGTGGAGGAAAAGATGATTTATACAATTTTTATATACATTCACTATTTTTGTCAGTCTTATATTGACATAAATACATAAGTACTGACTTTACCCAGCTACCCCTCAGACATTGTGGCTGAAGCGGGACTTGTGCAGGCATTTGAAAGAAAGGGTGGTGCCTTACAGATCAGTTCACGGTGGGCATTCCATTTGTAGGGGGTCATCATTGAAGAAAGTGCAGAGGCATAGGTGAAATTTCCATTCTCGATTCAAAGAAGGCTCACTAAATGGATGATAGCTGGTATTTATTCAGTTATTCCATCATAGAGTGTTAGTACAGCTGACATCTTTTTCTGTATTGTAGGATTGAATCAAAGTGAATCTGACAATAGTAGAAAAAATCAACGAGGAGATATGGCCAATTGTAGGGAATCCAAATGTTTTTTCACTGAATGGGAGGAGAATGTATTGGACAATTCAGAATATAAGGATTGGCCCTTCTCAGAAAGTTTTGAGACACTTTGGTATCTAGTAAAGCTTTGGAAGAGGCTAAACTCAGTTAAATGTTACCTAGAGGAGTTTAGATGGGAGGGAAAGGTAGAGGTGTGGCTTCCACCTTTGTCATGTTGCTCTTCTCTGTAATCATATGAATAAAACACCTAAAACACCAAACTGTCAAGGCTATTGTGAAACCAGTTTGCTGAAGGGTGAAAAACAGGGCTAAATGCTTATATGTTTGGATGAGGGAGCATAATCAATTAATCATGATAATTTCTGCAGCACTGATGGTAAGTTTTTAAAACAGAGAGCTATGAGTGCTCAAGTCCTCTGGACAAACCTGGCGAACTTGCCATTCTCACAGAGTAAAATGATTTTGCAGCCAATTGGATGCTTTGAACCTACTGATCTCAACATAAAACCAGCAGGAGATTTTCTCTATGTGAGCCTTGAACAATCCCAATGCCAGAGTACTCAGCTGAAAGGTCTTTGATTTCATTATAGCATTTCTGAACACAAACACTGGAAGGTCATGTTGGAGTTGTCAGAACCCAGGTTTTCTGCTGATAGTAGAGAAACTCAAAAAACCAGTCCACATTCACTTTTATTCCATCAAATATTAAGATTGTATATTTTAAAAGTTTTTTTCAGCAGACAGTTTGTACTATGTGCTACTAGATCTAAACTCCTGATTCTACAATAATTACTATGGCTGAATATTCTTCACTTCTTATGGAGCAATAAAAGCCCTCAGATATTTTTTCTCAAACATAGACAGCATACATTTAAGTTCTTCAAACCTATAAAATTCACTAATATCTTGGAAGAAATACTGAAAAATAATTAGTATGAAGGATAGGAGAGAATATTTAATATGTACAATTATTTCAAATTAAAAATAGAGTAGTTTACCATATGTAGCATCAAAACTAAGAAGGGGGCACATGAACAAAGGCTGACTGAATATTGTAATACTCAGTACTAGAACATAATATTATAGTATGGTTCAAGTCGCACAAGGTTAATTTCTCATGCTAATTTTCACTGCAGTAAACCAGAAACATATAAAGCTTGTGATCACAATTTCATTGCTACTAATGTTTATGTTTAGGCCATGTACATTTAAGTTTTTGGTCCTGTTCTTGTTCCAGACAGAAAACTGTACACTGTGCTGTTAAATTGAAGAACTGACTTAGAAAGAGGAGGTTGTAAAACAGACTATTTGTGGAAGGGATCCTCAGCCCAATGAGTCTTTTATCTTGTTTTCATTTGAAGTAGGTCACTTCGGCAACCACCCAGTTAGATTAACAATAGCTTCCCCATTAGCTGTGAGTAGGTCATGCAGCAAAGCTCCCCTGCCTGCATTTGATCATGTTCGCATACTTCAGGATGAGCTCATAAAGGGCATTTGGGAATCCAGAGCTGACAGAAATATATTGCCTTTCTGTTTTTCAGGCTCACAGCAGGTAAAAAAGAGAGGGGACTCCTGTTAACTGCTCCATGTGGAAAAATAACTCGTTGACCTCAGATTTCTGATCAGAGTGGGGCTGGGTTAGATTAATCTCCCTCCCCCCCCATTAAAACTGTCTTGAAGGTAGCGTAACAAAATGTAAGGTGTAATTTGTATATAGGGAGTCCAAGCATTTCAGGCCCTTACAGGATTACTGACAAGTTTATTCTTTTTTCTCACCAGTGGAGTTTAGCAGCCTGTGTAATGTATTTTAATACTGTGCAACATGATAGTTACCAAAGAAACACAAGTGGTTTGGATTTATGGTAAACTTAAAGTCACATTGCCAAATCAAGCCCAAAATATAGCCAGGAACACTCTTTCTGCTCACTTACTAGCCATTCGTGAAAACCCAGCTAATCCCACTGAGGCAATGACAAGTGGTGGCAGAAGAGGTTGTTTAGAAGCACTGAAACTACTGCTCCGCAAAGCAATATTTTTGCACATTCTGTACAAACTGGCAAAGAGGTCAGAGCTGAAAACAGCTGTGTACCGCTCTTGCCTCCCCATTTTCTTCTGTGTACCTGTGAGGCACTTCGTTATACCCTGGCACTCCCAAGAAAAGAACAGGTCTTGTGAATTATGCTTGATTTTAAAGGTCTTTTCTTCACAGGACAAGGGATTTTAATTTAAAGTATGAAAATGGAATCTTTGCTGTATAAATATATCCAAACATTTAAAGTTGAAGTAAACAGGATTTGATGTCATTGCCATCAGATTGTCATTCAGTGGCCTATGAAATGTGTTGGAGGATCTCAGTTCAGTTCACAGTGGACAAATATCCACATCACAAAAATCAGTATCACAGGGTATGTCTACACTGCCCACATTACAGTGCTGCCGCGGCGATAAAAGCCCCCCCACCCCGAACGAGTGGTGGTAGCATTATCGCCAGGAGCCGCATAAAGCACTGTCTACACTGGCGCTTTTCAGCGCTAAAAATTTTGTCGCTCAGGGGGGTGTTTTTTCACATCCCTGAACTACAAAAGTTTTAGCACTGAAAGTGGCAGTGTAGACACAGCTACAGTTGGCACCAAATAACATTATCAGTGGAGAGACTAAGGAATGACTAAACAAATACTCTCATCTCTAAAGGCAGTCCATTTATTGTAGAGATGACAACACACTGGGAATCTATTTAATTGTGCTAGCACTACATATGTCTGTAGCTTCACTTGTTAATGTGTATTTGGAATAGACAAATTCTATACAAACTGAGGCAAGAATCTTAAAAGAAACCAGACTGTATCAGTCAGGACTAGATATTAAAAACTCTTCAGAGTGACTCTTTTTAATCCATGTTTTGGAATAAGGGTCCTAATTCTCATTTACACTAACTCCCCTTTCCACCATTCTGGCAGTGTAAAGGAATCTTGATGTGTGTGTGTGTAAATGTAAATTAGTATACATGAGAATCAGGCCTGAGAGGAGTTGGAATTGCAGTGTTTTATATAGTGCGCCTTAGCCAACACTGCCATTACAGTACCTTCAAAGTTCATCCATCTTCATTCCCAATGGAAAGTGAGCAGAATATGTCAACTATAAATACAACTTCACTGTAGCACTGGTGGTCTCTGCAGTGTTTGAATATGGGAGTCTGGAGGATGAGTCACTTTCAATTAAGCAGAAAGTAGTAACAGTGGAATGTCATGCTATACAAAATATCATATAAGATTTCTATGCAGCATTGTAGCTGTGTCAGTCCCAGGGTATTAGAGAGACAAGCAGGTGAAGTAATATCTGTTATTGGACCAGCTTTTCTTGGTGAGAGAGGCAAACTTTTGAGCTGACACAGAGTTCTTCAGATCTGTGTAAGACCGGAAGAATTAAGAATATAAGAGTTCTAACAGTTTCCAAGAGATGTCTACTAAGTAAGGAACATGCAGTCAATTCCATATGTCAGTATACGGTATACAGTAAAGGCTGCACTTAGTCACAACACAATGTGCCTCACTATTGAGATGAAAACTAAGAAGGCAGAATCTTGAGTATATGAAACCACAGAACAGTAGTTTGCTCAAAATGACTACCATGATGAGTGTACCCAGGTTTCTTTAATTTTAAAGTGATAAGCTTCCCAACATAAACCACAAATTCAACAAAGGGAGTATAAGGTATTGCTGAGGCTCATGCTACTGCTAGGAAAGATTCCTAGGGTTTAGTAATACTTCTGTTTAGTAATACTTCTGTGCAATGGATCAACATCAGCAAGAAAGAGAAATACAGTATTCACACCTTCTTAAAATCATTTTAAATTCATGTATTTTACTCTAAAAAAAGTTATCTGATCATTACAAGACAGATTTAGACTCTACATATGACAGACTGTATAAAAGGCAGACAGGATACAATCTACATTTTAAAAACCATGACTAACAATTACATGGCGCGCACAATTCATCCCAAGATAACTGAAAAACTAAACAAAGAAGATGGGATATGTCAAGAATCCCAAAGAAAGGATTACCTTTGTGGAATATTCATTTATTTTTTAATTTAGTGCTGACTCAGAGGACAGTGCCATTTGCTACATCACCAAAATGACTTCTTGAAACATCTATGTCTTCCAAGTTGTCTAACCAAGTGTATTTTTAGCATTGAAATAAAACAAGATTGCAGCCCCAGTTACTGTTACAATTGGACACTTCTCTGTCAGAATCATGAATTAATGCTTTAGCATGGTACTAATGGGTACTATGCTACTGGAGGTATCTTCTTCGATGTCATATAAAACCTAAGTCCTTACCATTGCTAAGTGTGGTATCCTGGCTTCTCTAGTGATGTCTCTATGGTTTATGCTGGAGAAGTTCTCTCTTTGCTACCCCTCTGAAAAGCTATATGGTAGTAGTTTGACCACGTTCCATGGCAGAGGCGACTGAATTTCAGGGCCAGATAAGTGATCGCTACACCCTGAAGTGCTTTGGGATCCTCTTGCTTGAAAGGAGCTACATAATGCTTTAATATGGTATCTAACTGCTACTAATAACATTAATTGTAGAGATTTATCTCATTACTCCATTACCAGCTTCCCCTTTAAACAGCACTGTCAGAAGAGAATGTGATTTTTAAAAGCTTGTTGAAGACCAATAAAACAAAAGATGTAGCACATGAAATCTAAATTGATTGATAGCATAAAAGTCACTAGAAACATTTAATAGTCCACTGACAATGGATAAGCAGCATTAATTTCTCTAACAATGTGTTCATTTATCTTTAGTAACACAGCTGTTCATTTTTCATGTTGTAAACAAGGGAATTATTCTGTGGTTAGGCGCTTCTGTAAAATATTTCATTACAAAACCGGAATTGGATGGAAACCACATAGAGAAGCTCAGAAGTTCAT
Organism: Emys orbicularis; assembly: GCF_028017835.1. Classification (NCBI taxonomy): domain Eukaryota; kingdom Metazoa; phylum Chordata; order Testudines; family Emydidae; genus Emys; species Emys orbicularis. Next base: position 876,316 of record NC_088700.1, read on the forward strand.
AAACTTGAATTACATGAGCCAAATACCTCCTTGATGTAACTTCACTGACTATAACTGAGTTACACCAAGAATGAATTTAACTCACTGAGCTAAAATAATCATGGTGTCGAAGAATTATCTTCCTACACAACAATACACGTCACTTGATGTAACTCTTTATAATTAGCCAATATGTACACATTGAAAGGTTAGATTGTTGGGGATGAGTAGAGCATTAGCGTCTTTTATACAGCTGTCCCACATCAGATACACAAGCTACCAGAAATAATACTTATAGCATGTTATTGACATTTTCTTACCAAGATAAACATGGCTACAGATCCTTTAGCAGCCAAAGAATATTTTATCCATTTGGAGTTTAGGCTTTCTGAAAATTCTTACAGCAGCTCTGTGTGTGCATATTCTGGCCTTCTTGTTGCTACTGATGTGCATTCACACACTCAAGTTACTAGTCTATCATGTTCCTTCAAGAGCAATTTAACTTTAAAACCCATACATGTTAAGTGTTCTAACATTACACTAGCTATGAGATATAATGATGAAACTATATAGTAAAAAGTTCCAATTGAGGAAGTTGTACATCAGCAGAATCCATGGAAAGAATAACACATGGTATTTCTAATGTATGAGACCGTAAGGCAACCTTATAAATAACAGCTTTTTACAACATGATATCTTTCGCTGCAATCACAAATTTGCAATGATTCAGTAACCATATCAAACTCAGAACTCTAATCTACATTAAGAAAGCAAGATCTGAGCTGTATAATTCCCAGTAAGTGAATGCAAAAATGGTTAGAACCTCACAAAATACACAAATAGTAATAAAAATTTCAATTAATAGATGGCAATAGCATTCCCAAAAGTCTCCAGAATAAAACCTTCCCTCATAAAACTAAACTAATTTTTTTGTTCAGGCAAATATAAATGGTTGGGGATGGAAAACAAAGTAAAGAAAGAGGGACAGGACTTGCACTAAACATTTGAATCTAGAAGTTAGAGCGATCGGGTTAAGAAGTACTCAGTAGATGCTAAGAAGAGAAAATGCATAAGCGACTGTTGGGTTTGTCTGATTTTTGAGGACATTTTTCTTGACCAATGGAAAAAACAAGTTTACGAAGCTAAAGCAACCATGCAGTCACACCATGCAATATTTTAGAGAGACTCATGGGGCCTAATTCATATAAACCGGTGCAAAGTGGGATTAAAACACTAAGGTTCCAATTCTCTTTTATACTAAAGCCCATTTTACACCACTCTGGCAATCAGGCCCTATTATTCTGATTTGGTAGCATTTTACACACAATCTGCACTGGTATAAATGACAACACAAGGTGCAGAGTCATGGAGAATCAGGGTAATGGAATCAGAAAATGGCCTGTCCTTTGCTTCACAGGAAAAGTAGCAGATTAATAAAGAGGAAATACTGTACCCACTAGGGTGACCAGACAGCAAGTGTGAAAAATCAGGACAGGGGGTGGGGGGTAATAGGAGCCTATATAAGAAAAAGACCCAAAAATCGGGCCTGTCCTTATAAAATTGCGACATCTGGTCACCCTAGTCCCAACCCACCACCCCCAGATCGAGGAACGAATCATTCCCCTCTATTTGGCATTGGTGAGGCCTCATCTGCAGTACTGTGTCCAGTTTTGGGCCCCACACTACAAGAAGGATGTGGAAAAATTGGAGAGAGTCCAGCGGAGGACAACAAAAATGATTAGGGGGCTGGAGCACATGACTTATGAGGAGAGGCTGAGGGAACTGCAATTAGAGCAGAAGAATGACAGTAAATACAAACATTAAATAAAAAATAAACTGTCATCACCTTTTATTTGTTGAAATGTTTCTTAAATACTACCTGAGTATCCAGCTATAACCTAGAAAATCTGTTTGGCTTCCCATGAGTTACCCTTTTTCATTTGGTTGTTAACAAGTTTATATAACAAGATTATAGAGACTTGTTAACAACCAAAACACACAGGCTTGGCTAACAACAGTACCAGCACCTTTCTAATTATCTACAGCCCTGTCTTGCATTTCAATTGGCAAACTAGCATGAAATCACCTTGAGAAATCTGTAAGCTAAAGTTCTGATCATGCAATGGGAACTATGCAGCAACCCTCAGAACTTTCACAGAGACTCACTGAAATCGACAAATCTCTGCCAAAGCATAGGGTCTGACTGCAGATTCCATGATTGGATTGGCACCCTCTACCCCACCCCAACTAACCTCAGCTTTTCAGAAAGATGTTCAATCTTTTCAACATTTACTGTACTTGAGTGCTCAGTACAAAAACATTGCAACTTTGTATCTACTCTTCCAGTTTTGAAATAATGTACAAATATCTACAGAGAACAGTACTTATCAAGTTAACAAATGGCCCAGCGTATACTGTCCGCCACACAAAAGAAAATGGTTTATAAGTATTTTACTCTGAAGCCATATTATTATTTTATGTCCAAGTCTGGGGATCCATATCCCAGTGCATGATTGGCAGACACTGCTATGTGAAGCTGTGTGATCAAAGATGCAAGGTCTCCATAGATATCTCACCTTATTCAATGTGCACCTCCTCTCATTTTGTTTTAAACCATGCAGCTAAGTTAGCACAGACCAGCCTTCTGCTCCCCACTCAAATTAATGACAAACCTCTCATTAATTTCAATGGGAGCGGATAGAGGACTTTATGAGTGCAGTGAGAAAAAGTCATACAAAATATACTGAGCTTGCACAGAATGCAATATTCAAAATGGAGTAGGCTGGAAATCATTATGCATTCTTTACTATAGTGATCACTACTGCAACCATTACAATGTGTCAAAGGCATGGACCCATTTTGATTTTTCTATAGCAGTTGAAGCATGGCTTCTGGTATGTGGAAGGTCATCTAAACAGAGGTTTTTATTTGCTGTATCTTCCTAAGCTGTTTTATGTTTGGGTGCTAGAGTTAGTGCTCCTAGCACAGCTTTATCTGTCACATAACAAAGAAAGGAAAATTCTTCTGGGCAGGAAAATAATTTGTGCAGCATAAAAAGTTGCCACATTTCCATATTAAACTTTCCATTTTCTTTTTTGAGAGCGTTTATGATTAAAGACATTTTTTCCATGTTTTCCTACCGTGCCATGGAAAGAGCATTCTAAGGTTTCAGAAATTAAGCTAGTTGGCTGATGTGGCTGCACTTTTGTGGTTTTATCATATCAAACTGTCTTGATAAATTCCAACCATTAACAGAAACTGCAGCCGTGCTAGTCAAAAGTACTTTTTTTTCCAACAGAGGGAGAAACCATATATTGCATAGAGCACATATAGAGTGAACCCCCCTGCCTCATAGAGATATGGGGTAGGTTTGCAGTAATCACCAAGCATTAATATATAGTTCTAGCATTCTCTTTAAGTATGTGTAGTGAAGACAATTCCTCACTTGGGATAGCTTACACGAATCTGCTGGTAGTTGACCTAAGTATAACCCACTACTTTTAATAGAAAATTGGTAATAATTCAATCTGGGAAAATGTAAATTCTTTCCTGAAGACTAAATGTCCTCATGTGCTCTTTAGTATACACCAAAGTCTCACTACTGTCATTTATAGCCTTGAATTACATAATAGCACAAGTAGTAATGGGAAGTGTGGTAATGGGAACTGAAGAAAAGCCATGTGGCTCACTGAAATTTGTTACGCTATAATTTTCCAGAAGGAGATAGACTGGCAAGCTTATTCTATTTTAGAAGATATTGGGAATTTGCAAGAGTTTTCTTGTGTTCACATGTCTGGTACACATGATTCTTCATTATTGTGCATTTTTACAACTTTTTCAGTCTCACAGTGCAATTCTGCACAGCCAAGATGGTGTTTGGAAGATCACATCCAACACGTGCACTTTTCACACTCCCTCTCTGAGGCAGAAGAGGACTTAATAACATCCACCCCCCCCCACCCCACAACTCCTCCTCCCAATCCAATTATACCTGCCTCCTCTACACCACCCTAAAACACTCCCATATTTGGAAGAAAGGGGTTACATTATTCATAGATTCATAGCTTCCAGGGCCAGAAGGGATCATTGTGATAATCTAGTCTGACCTCCTGTATAACATAGGCCAGAGAACTTTCCACAAATTATTCGTACAGCAGATCAGTTAGAAAAATATCCAATCTTGATTTTAAAATGGTCAGTGATGGAAAATCCACCTCAACCCTTGGTAAACTGTTCCAATGGTTAATTTATTCTCACGGTCAAAAATTTACAACTTATTTCCAGTCTGAATCTGTCTAGCTTCCCAAATGTATTTTGTAAAGGCCTTCAGCTGCTTGGGGAGGAAAGGATGATCTGGTGAAAAAATCATGTGCACTTGTTGAAAAAGGAAGAGACTTAGACACTGGGCCAGTGAGAGGTAAGAAGGAACGTGAAATGTTGGTAGTCCTCCAAGAAACCAAAAGACTGGGGCTATCAATCTTTCTCTTAAAAATCTGCTCGAATATGCACATTTTGCATTAAAAGATAGGAAAGACCATGTCCCCCTCACCCACCGCTTTTTGTAATGTTTTTCTGATAGACCTGATGATACCTCCCAGTATGTACCTCCCAACATTCCAGTTGGAAAACTGTGATATGATCCCCTCACCAGAAGAGAAAGGATGCTCCTTTTTCCAACAAGGAAGTAGTAAGGAGGTGGAGTGATGGCATAACCATCTAGAGCCCAGTCAGACCACTGGCACTACCTTTTTCATGGCTGTTCTGATAAAAGGAGTTTGGAGAAGTACTTAAAAATGGCAGTCTGATCTGTAATGTTCTTCAGTTGGCCCAAACCAGTCACTTAAACAAAACATTTGCTTCTCTGACTATAAATGTCCTCATTCCCTCTCTCCTGAACAGGAGCTATACCACATACACATCTATATCTGTTATCTATTGATATTAAAATGTATGTGTATTTGGTGGGAAGAGATTAAAATTAATTTGGTGCTTTAACTCTTTCTGCCAACAAACTATTTGGGGGAGTTATTGCTCTCTGAAAAGTAATTCCTAGTCATCATTCTAAATTTGTTTTCATTTTCATCCATACCCTGCATTCCACATACTTGTGGAAACAGTTACTTGGGGTGAACCTGACACCATTAAAAGTTCTATATACTTTCTATAAATCTCCTAACTGCCCTGCTTTCTATAGAAAACAGAGTCCATTTCTGTAACCTGTTTCTGTGGCTCAGAGTTTTAGACCCATGGATTAAATGTCAATCTGTTCTTTATTTCTCTCAAGTACCCCAATGTCTTAAGTCACATGGTGACCAAAATATGCAAGCTGCAAGCCAAAGAGAGAGAAATTAGTCCTCGTCTTTTTGCACTGTCTGACTGGAATTTCTTTAAACTGCATTTTCCACAGTAGCTGGATAGCATATCCCTCGTTATCTACATGCTTTAAAATGTGGTAATTCTAAAAGATCATAGATAACAAATCTTCTAATATTTAGGCTAGGAATACCAGTGGCAACTTAGAGGTCACTGTGGCAGCTGCTGGTAAATTATGACATTTTTAAGGCACATACTATACATTTGAAATGTGCAGAATTGTCCCTTCTGTTCTACTCTATACATTTAGTTTGGTATGTCCTGTAGAAACTTACTCTAGTATACGACTCTGCAAGGTGTGGAGCACCTGCTGAGAAGTACAAAGTGCCTTCACCTCTCAGTAGCTTCACATTCATTTACTTGTGACCATTCTTTGATGCATCTTCTTCATAAGAAAAGGCAAGTCTTTAAAGAACTTTAAAAAAATTCTTCAGATTCCTATATCCATACGCTGTGATGACCCTGTTTGGCTCCTTGTCAGTACTTGCCATTAATTTTATATATTTTGGCCTCCACAGCCCTGAAGAGATAAATACCAGATTCTAAATAAACAAATTATGTCCCTGCTATCTACATCAGTCCTACAAAACCTTTTCTATTGATTCTAGGAGTTGCAACAAGTCTTTGTCATTGGAAGTTTTCAGGGAAGGGAGACTATAGTTGTGTTTCCTTTGTTTCCTGTAGCCTTTCCTAGGATAAAGCAGAACTACAGGCAGAAAATAACATAACAGCAATCACACATAATCCATATAATTTGAGTCAAGAAATCCTTAAATTCTTTTAATCCTTGAAGCTATTGGCACCTCTAGGTATCTGATCCAACCTCCTTGTATATCGATCGAGGAGGAAGAGACGAGTTGTATGAATGCCTGCATGCCAGCCCTACTATATTTCAGCTGTTACTTTGCATAGCTACACAATCTAGCACACAAGGCTATTGCTCTGATTTTCAGCACAGTGGAAACTTCCTGTTCAATTCCTTACTATCATTTATCTAATGTATGGGCTGCTGCTTGCTTTCAGTTTCAGATAGCACCTTGTTACTTGCACATTTTTAATAACGGTTATGGGGAGAGGTGACTCTTGCACTATAGCTTATCACCACCAAAGCAAACCAGAAGGTGAAAGAAATCTGTACTAGTCCAGGTCAGAACGGACTCCAGAGTCTTTTACAGCTTTATAAAAATAAATGCTCACTAAAAATATTTTGAAGGCTATCCAGCTTGTCTAAGAAATTCTACTATGGTGGACCGTGGCATCTAATAGCAATGCTGCTCACAATGCAGAGCAGACTATACAGATGAACAGAAAAAGACTCCTGCATCCCTCTCCGAGACATCCTTACTGAGGAAGATCACAACTCAAAACTAGCTTCAGAATTTATAACTCTATTTTAGATTTATAGGAGTGGAGTTTCTTTCCACTCCATCACTCCATTTCTAGTTTCTCTACTTCGTGTTGTTTCAGCTTGTGTTTCTATTGCTGCCTGTGGGTCTATTCCACTGAACCTTCTGTGGCAAATATATGGTTATAGTAGGGACTATATTGAAAGTGGCCTACTAACTGATCTGACCTTAATTGTGAAGAGTGACCAAAAGAAAATGCTCTTTTTCAGCTAGCACATCCCATGAGTCCTGAGCGTGGTTTTGCCTACTTTAGGCTTATGTTTTTTTAAACATGTTACACAATCTGTATAATGGTCATTCCCTGTTCTCTCTCTTTGGATTTTCCTGGTCACCATTCTTTATTGGAATGTTGAGATTACCACAGGTATGTTAAAAAGGTGGTGATTAAAAAAAAAGAGAAATCTCCAGATTTAGAAGACAATTCCTCACAGATTTGCTATGATTTGCAGCAGCAGTTCTTTCTTGGTGTTCCTGTTCCTCAACAAAAGGTACAGATATTCACAGCAAAAGTGTTTGTTCCATCCCATTTTAGTTCTAGACTCCGTGTGAACAGGGAAAATAAAGAAATAAGTAAATACATAAATATTTGCTCCCCTTGCATCTTCAGAGTCGTATCTGTTTACTGAAAAAAACCAATTGCTACTTTCAGTCCTCCAGAGCTAGTCAAGCTGCAAAGGGAGCCAGCCATACCATATCCATCATCAGACATATCAGAATTCTTATCATTAATGTTTACCTAACACCAGCAGGGTATTAGGCACTTTACCTACAAGAATAAAGACAAAAACCCAGATTGTCCCATATCAGAACTGCTTTGCACAATCTGAAACTGTCTCAAAGCTGATAGATCTAACACTGGAGGATTCCCCCAGTGCATGGGGTTCCCACTTTGGCTTCAATCCATTGCAAGTAACTCTTACACCACCCTTCCTTGATGCTGGCACAGTGACAGTGGCCAGTGAAAAGGGGGAGTGGCTGGGGAATTACAGACTCAATAATCCCTAGCTCCTGGAACAGCTCCTCAGGGCCATGGGCAGGCTATGAAGATTAGAGCAGCCTTCGTGTTATTCTAATTTACATCACAGGCTGTAAAGTACCCACACAGTCAAGGAATGGTGTGTGCGTGTACATACACATGCACACATAGCACCTTTGCAAACATGATCTGCACCATATGCTTCCCAGTAGAGCTCAAGAAATAATTTTTTGGTTTGCTGGCTGAAGAAGTTAAATTAGCTTTAAAACTAAACTGAATTTTTTTGTTTTTTCCTTGTTGACATGATGTCATTTGCATGGTTCAAGATGGTTAGTTTCAAAACAAAACGACAAAATGAAATGCTGATTTGAAATGATATTTCAAAACAAATTGTTTAGACTCTTTCTAAAAAAAATTTCCTTAATTTTTTTATTCAGACAAAGCTATTTGCTGCATTAGACCCAAATTCGCAAACAGTCTTGGTTGTCCTGAAACTGCATTTTTTGTTGAATTTACTAAACACATATAAAGCTGCATCTATTTGATTGCATCTCTCTTATTCCTCACCATTCATATGTTACTTGTATTGTAAGGTCTTGGAGCAGGGAACATGTCTTCATATAACTTTGTACAGTTACCAGCACAAGACAGCATTTTGAGTCTATCGTAATACAAATATGAAATAATAATACTAAATGAGAATCAGTTTGCTTCTCAAACAGGAAACGATTCCCCCAGTGAAAGACGGGCAGGTCCAAGGATGCCGGTGGGCCAAAGAAAACATGCACAGACTTAGTTTTTCAAGCTCTAGCTTGTAAATGTGCTACTGTGCATAAAATACTGTGCTCCCCTAAGGTATGCAGCCACCAAAATGCTTTCCAAAGAGTGAGCTCATGGGCAGCTGCTTCCATAGGCAAAATATTTTCCAGCCACACTGACATTTCTCTATTGTTTTTGAAACCAGTCTCCTAGCTGGGTAATTATAATTAGTTTATAATACAGTGGAAATAAAAATCTAGAGCAAGGAAGCAGCATGACCAAACATTCTTCAATTAAACGAATCAATGGGAGTTATAGTGTGTATGGGGGGAGATTGTTTGTAACTTGCCAAAGGGGACTTAGGCTCTATTATTGCTAAATTTAATAGCAATGGTCTTAGTGAGAAGTGCGATGCTCATCTGGACATGAGCACAAGGCCACTTGTTTGTGATTTTTGACTCGCTCCTAAGACACTCCCGTTATTGTCTTTATTGTATTTTATGCTCCTGAGAAAGAAAGAAATTAACAGTGGCATAGGTATCATTGCCCTGGAGAGAGTGGGTGTGGGCAACACGCTGTTACAAGGCCTGATCCAAAGTCTATTGAAATCAATAGAAATACAACCATTGACTTCAACAGGCTTTGGTTCAGGCCCACAGGTTTAACATAAGAACGGCCAGACCAAAGGTCCATCTAGCCCAGTATCCTGTCTCCTGACAGTGGCCAATGCCAGGTGCCCTAGAGGGAATGAACAGAACAGGTAATCATCAAGTGATCCATCTCCGGTCAATCTCCACAAGCAGCTCTGGAGGATTTGCTCCTTACAAGGAGTGGGACTCCAAGATGAGATGGGCTAGCAGGATATTTTTGGTCTCACAGATCCAGCACATTTCCAAAGTGATGACACTAATGACAGATTTTCTCAAATTTTAAAGAAAAACACCTGAGTATATTATTTTAAACTATATTCAACATTACTAGCAGGGAGGAAGGATGTCTAGGGTACTAGCCCTGGACTTGGGAGAACCAGGCTTAATTCCCTTCTCTGCCACAGACTCCCTGTGTAACTTTGGGCAAGTCACTGTGCTTCAGTTCCCCATCTGTACAATGGAGAGAACAGCACTTCTCTGCTATGTAGGGGTATTGTGAAAATTATCACATTAAAGGTTGTGAAGCACTCGGACACTACGGCAGTGGGGACCATATACCTGAGGGAAAACTGTTAGAATAGCAGCCATTAAACCTTATGGGTCCGATTTTCAAATATCTCTCTGCTTTCAGGCTTGCAATCATTTGTGGGTATGGTAAGGGATTCACACATCTGAAGCACCTAAACTGCTCCCACAAATTATTATTGCAAAACTGCAGGCAAATAGTCTAGGTCTGGTTAAGACCCAGCTGACAATTGGGATTAACTCTGGGTTCGGCCTATCTTATCCTTTCTTTTCCTGTATGTAAAGATATGATATGATATAATACAGTTAATATGTCCTGAATTGTGTGGTTGAAGCACAGTGCCATACACTCCTTTTGACTATAGCAAGCAGTACCCGCCCTGCTAGGCCCCTCTGTAATTCAGTATTGCAAACAAACTAGGAAGGAGCTGCTGCAAGTTCTTTGTGTTAGTCAGGAGTTCATTTTGTCTTTAAAAAAATGCATCCGAAGAAGTGGGCTGTAGCCCACGAAAGCTTATGCTCTAATAAATTTGTTAGTCTCTAAAGTGCCACAAGTACTCCTGTTCTTTTTGCGGATACAGACTAACACGGCTGCTACTCTGAAACCTGTCATTTTGTCTTTGTTGCTCACGGATCTAATAAAGTTCAATAACATCAAAGAATTATTATCTGAGAGAAAAGTACTCTAGACTAACCTGACCAATATTGTGTGTTATTCTTATTTATCATTCTGATTAAGAAAGCACAGTAAATTATACAGTTACCACAACAATCATAACCACAAAACAAATGCTATAAAAGGACAATAACATTTAAATGTTTGAATGAACAAAGTTAGCTCTACACATAGCCTCATTTACATATAATGTTGCTACAGATATTCTCACTGCTTGAAGAGCCTGTATTCATATATGATGCAGTTTTACATAGATGTCAGGGCACAGTATATTTGGTAGCACATGAAGTGGTGTCTGCTGGGGGTATGGCAACCAGCACACTTAGCAGAAGGAAACCTACTAAAAGTAATATTTTACTCTCCCCCACCCCCAAATGGGAGCAATCAAAATGTATTGATAGGAAAACCAAAAGAGATAAAAATATGTTTTCAATTTCTAGCAAACTATATTTAATAAAAATGTTTCCGCATAAATATGTGAGGTTGTATCATACCAAATCAACAGGGCCACCCGGGGGTTGGGGGGGGAGGGCAAGTGGGGCAATTTCCCCAGGCCCCGCAGAATATAGTATTCTATAGTACTGCAACTTTTTTTTATGGAAGGGGCCCCCAAAATTGTTTTGCCCCAGGCCCCCTGAACCCTAACCCCCTGAATCCTCTGGGCGGCCCTGCAAATCAAATAGAGGACACCAAGTGAATGCAACTTAACAATATACTATCAACTAGTAAAACTCCCAAATCACTGCAATCAGCAGCCTGCAAAACCAGAAACACCATTCTCAAGAGATTAGCGCACAGTCAGAAAACTGCCAACAGTTTTGTGGTTTTGCTGGTTTCATGAAATTTAGATGACATTTTCCGTGAACCAAAGGCTGGAGCACTTTTCTGAAGAGCTAAATGCATATCCTGGTTAGCCTTGGGACATTTTAATAACAAACTGAAGGTGAACTTTGCCAAACCAACATGAACATGTGAATTGTAATACATAAATCCATGCTAGTGGCCAAGTGAATGGGATCACCAAGAGGAAAAGCAAACATGAAATTATGACCAGATTTCTTGCTTTCATCCGTCCAACCAGAATACAGTGTATGTAAGAAGCAGCACCACAAACTGGCAAGCAACCATGAGGCAGATTCAAAGGATAAACTATTTCTTTGTTTTTTAATAAAAGTAAACAAATAATAAAAATATTGTTCTATACTTTCAAATGCTAACAATTAGTTTTTGTGACAGTTACTAATTTTTGTATTTGCAGTAAACTATTGTTTTCTAAATATCACATCATGCTTGTAGCTACAGTTAATGACCTTTATTTGAGTGTTTCTCCTTTCATATCTCTTGTTAGAAAACCTTTTTGATGTTGAATATGAACCCTGTCTGGGTCTGCTCCATGTGCGGCGGCATTAGAAATTCCAAACATCTTAAAATCATCACTTCTAAAAATCATTTTTCTTGCCTATCTTAGCACCATCTCCCACTGCTCTACCACAACTTCAAGCTTCTTGAGAGTGCCTACACAGCACTGCATAACCCTTCCCCTCTGTACTTATTTGCAAGTCTCATACTGCACCGCTCCCAGTCCTTCCATCCTGCCAGCAACATCAGCCTTGTCCTCCCAATTATCTGCTGCTCACACTATTACTGCCAGGTCTCCTTTCACTCTGCCCCAACTTATGGGGTACCTTTCCCAAGCTCCTCCACAAGGCCCCTACCCTCTCTGCATTCAAGTCCCTCCTCCTAAAGCCCCACTTCTCCACTAAAACTGTGGAGAAAAAAAGCTGACTTTTACTGACAATGTCTGAGGAATAATTTGGAAAAAATTACACAGCGTACTTAAAAAAAAATTAAATCAACATGTTAATTTAACCTTATGTCACATGATGTGGCCAATCTGGATTATGTGTTTGCACCCTATTTATAAGTTTTGCCCCCTCACCTTGCCCTCTGTCATTAGATTATGAGCACATTGTGGACACTACCAGAAATAATAAATAACCATTATCTTCATAGGTCCCAACTATGCTACAATTACAAAAAAGCCACAGGGACAGAACTAAAAATTGTATATAAATAGTCATTTAACAATGATGATAATTAATAAAATAAAAACCATACAAGTCTCTCCCACTCCAACACCCCCGCTCACTAAACAAACAAGATGAGGTTGCTTGGTCAGTATGCATGCCTGTTTTTGTAGTGGTAGCCTATTTCTAGGATCCTCCCACAAACCCTCTCCTTTGTTTTCCTCCCACCTATTCTATTCTATTCAGGTTCTTGTACCACACTTGTCACTGCTGTATCCTTAAACAGTAAGTTCTACAGGGCAGGGTCATATCTTATTTGTCTGTACACCAGTACCATGATTTGGGTGCCACAATAATTAAATCAATAATTTGCAAATTTTCTGTAAGGATCAAATTTGGTCTTTCACCAGAACTCTTGTTCAGCAAAACAATAAGAACCTTATCCTCATAACAACATCAAAGAAGAGTTACAATTTACTACAAAAAGAACATAAGAACAGTCATACTTGGCTTAGACCAAAGGTCCATCTAGCCCCGTATCCTGTCTTCCAACAGTGGTCAGTGCTAGGTGCCCCAGAGGGAATCATCAAATGATCCATCCTCTGTCGCCCATTCCCAGCTTCTGGCAAACATAGGCTAGGGACACCATCCCTCCCCATCCTGGCTAATAGCCATTGATGGACCTATCCTCCATGAACTTATCTAGTTCTTGTTTGAACCCTGTTATAGTCTTGACCTTCATAATATCTTCTTCCCCACTTTCTAAAATGCTTTGGCACAAAAGAACTTAGTCATAAATATCTGCATAATGGACAGCTCAGTGGCTTACAAACAGCATACTCTGCTTAGAGCAGTGATAATGGGACAATATACCGCATGAACGCCAAGATGGTCTGTATTCAACTGAGAAGCTAATGTCTGGGCACCTCACTAATGATGCTCCTATGGAGGCAGTACAGTATTAATGCCTTGAATGACAAACGGTTCTTCAGGAGAAAAGTGGTGGGCACTCCATCTCTGGGCTCTCACTGTTTCCTGTAATCCATGCTGTCCAATGTATCTTATGAGACTCTGAGCTACAGCAGAAACTATTTACTCTACGTGCTCAGTATTATGAAGACATGTCAAAATACCATTACTGAAGAAGCCACAGGAGAAGTATGGATTGGACTAATGGCTCTGTATGGCTTTAAATTTAGGCAACCCTGGGTTTAAAAGAGTTTAGATTTTGGGAAAATGACTCAGTTAACTTATGGAGAATGAAGTTAGAGGAACACAGTGGAAAGGTGACGGACCCTCTCCTAGGAATACTGATCATAACTCAATAAGGGTGCAGCAGCTTGGGGCTGTGGCAATAATGTAACTTTGTCTGATATTCAAAGTGCAGGAAAATGCTATCAGGTCTCTCTCACAAATGGGTTTAACTGCACCTCAGCATTTAAATATAACTCCTATTCATGATCGAATATTCTGTGTGTAACAGAGGCCAAGGTGAAGCTCTTGTGAGGGTAATGGTAGCTATATTCATTTTACATTTAATTTAATTTTACATTTAATTTTTACGTTTCAACAGGAATAATTTATCCTGTTAACTTTTTAATGTATCTTCATACAACTCTTCATCCTTTGCAGTTTGTTTTTTGTTGTTGTCTCTGTAAGTTTTTAAAACTGCAAATGCAATATAAGTTTGAGAAATTATAGGGCTGTAAATAAACATTTTCAGAGGATGACATTCCATGTAGTTTCTGCCTTAAACTAAATACATCAAATTACTTCAGTTATTCTGACACCACTTTAATATGAAATCATACAAACAGAGGACAGACATTAGAGCACCCACTTAAGTTAGACAGGAGATTTGTATGCTATTTATGAAGCCTGTCGTGTTTTTAAATTGTCTTTTTTACTCTTGTAAATCTCCTTTTGGCATTAAAGCCAACTTCAAGGAACCAGCACAACAAAGACAACAGATGTTTCCAATGATAGTTGCCTAACCTCAAAAATACTATAGGAAGAGTCTTATTTTTATTTACTTTTCACTTTACTTATTTGTCACCATTTATTTTTTATCAAATTTATGGTTACAAAACCCAAATTAGCCCCAAACCCACACAAACATAAACTTTGCTTAATTTAAATTTGGTAGCTACTTTTGACTTTGATTGCTTTAGCCAGTACATATGTTTCAAAGATAGAAGATAATTAATTAGACAGACATTGTATACAGAGAAAACTACAGGAGTCACTGGAAATTTCTGAAGTGAATTTCCAAGATGGAAAGGATAAAGAAATAAAGTTAAACACGTTCAAGAAAGTGTACTGATGTCAATCATTTGTGCAACAATGTTTAAAATTCCATGTACTAACAATATTTCAATCTATTTCATATAGAACAACTGACCACAAACATTCCAGAAGCTGGCTATCTTTCCTCCTAAAGCAGAAATAGACAGCTTGCTCAGATTGTCCCAAAATATTATAAGGCACAGTGGTGACAAACTGTACAGTTACTATAAAATAATATATATTATTGAAACATATTAATATTATGTGGCCATTGAATCAAGTTAAAATTCAGTGGAACAGTTCTCATTACTGAAGCTGTGTAAAAAAATTAATTTTCACAAAACTTTCATTTTTACTTTTTAAATTTCACACAAATTTCTATGCTGCACACTGCTAACCCAAAGGTGACCTACTGCTCAAGTGGGAGGACTAAAAAAAATGTTTTTGTTACAGGCTCATTTATAATTATTGTTACAGTGCTCAAAAGTAAAAATTATTTAGCCCAGGTCCCCGTCCCAAAGGGATTATCCATGATGCAATGAAGGAACAGTGAAACGGTAGGGTTGAGATAGGAAGGAGAAACAGAGGGCAAAGTAACAAAATTACATGGCTACTCAGCAAAGATGTGTGCCAAGTAAGGTGAACTTGTTTTGCGTTATTAAAAAGATAAATTTCATAACATGAAAGAAAGCTGTCTTGGTTAACTCACTTGGAGAAATGGATCTTAAGGAGGGATTTGAATGAGAAGTTGGCAGTAGCCAGGCAAATTAGTTTGGGCAGAGAAGAACAGAAAAAGGTGCAGAAAGTTGTGAGAGAAGTGGAGAAACTGGGCACTGAGTCTGGCATCATTAGTGGTGGAGAAAGGGGTGGATGCAAGAAGAGACTAGGATAGGTAAGTAGGTGAGAGCAGAGCTATGTAAGGCCTTAAGAGTTAGCACAAAACTTTCATTTGATCCAGTGGAGCCGGAGTCGTCACTGGACGGATCTGGACACACTGGACAATGTGATCGTTCTGGGGTACCCAGGACCGTAAGTCACCTTGTTACCTCCTGGCTCCAGTGAGACAGAGTCTTTCTCCCTGACACTGTGAGCTCTTCAGGCACTCAAGTGCTCTCCTTTGGGCTATGCCAGCTCTTCTTTTGCCTTGCAAGTTAACAACAGGTGCACCTGAGTCCTGGAATCTCTTTGAATTGTTCCCCTGTGATATCCAGCCCTTGACACTGACTATAACAGAAATTCTGCATGCAAATGAAGTGTATCCAGTTTATCAGTTTTATCTTAAACCACTACTTAAGTAAACCACACAGCACTTGTGAGCTCTTATAAAACAATAGTTTTATTTAGATATAACTAGAACTGAGAAAAAATGGTGAAAACAACTGTTTCCAACACAAAACAAAAAACATGAATCTGGGTCTAAACTTATCAATAGCTACATTTCCTATATAATATAGTAGGATTATCCCCCAAAGTTCAGTGCATTGCTAGAGCTGGCAGGGTTTCTTGAGAACCAGGATCCAAATGTTCACAAAAGCATCCCCCTCTGCCAGGGGTTTTCCTCAATGAATGGATTCAGAGTGCCTTTCCCTACACTTTGTTATACTGAAAACAGTCTTTTGTTTCTATTCACAGGCAGGGCAAAAGTCTGCCTTGTTGTAGTGTTTCTTTTCTACCTTTAAGTGGTTTTGATTGTTATTGTCTTTGATGGTTTTCTATTGACTGTGGCAAGGATAGATGATAGAACTTTGCATTACCTCAGTGGTTGACAAAGGAGGGGTGATACATTACCTCCTCATTTCTACTCCAAGTCCACAAAGAATACTTCCAATATAAATACAGTATTCCTTAAATATTATCCAGCCATACATCTCACGAAGATTATGGATCTTGACAAATTATGAGCTTTCTGTAGATAATTTACATGTTACTCTTTATGGATAAATATCCTGTAAGACATGTACTGGTGTATGCAGTGAAGTTGTAGCCATGTCTCTCCCAGGATATTAGAGAGATAAGGTGGGTGAGGTAATATCTTTTATTGGACCAACTTCTGTCTATGAGGCTTGGTCTACACTTACCCCCCAAGTCGAAGTAAGGTACGCAAATTCAGCTACGTGAATAACGTAGCTGAATTCGACATACCTTACTTCGAACTTACCGCGGTTCAGACGCGGTCCACACGCGGCAGGCAGGCTCCCCCGTCGACTCCGCGGTACTCCTCTCGTCTAGCTGGAGTACCGCAGTCGACGGCGAGCACTTCCTGGTTCGATTTATTGCGTCCACACCAGACGCGATAAATCGAACCCGGAACTTCGATCCCCAGCCGCCGAACTAGCGCGGCAGTGTAGACATACCCTGAGAGAGACAAGATTTCAAGCCACAAGAAGAACTTGTGGATCGGGGCTTAGACATGTGGAGGATGAAGTGGCAATGCATGTGAGAGGCAAAGAAGAGAAAAGACTTAAAAATGACCCTTAGTGTGTGAGCATGGGTGACAAAGAGGATGTTGGTGTGAACACTGGCATAGAATATAGGAAGTGGAGACAATTCAGAGGAACAGATCAGCAGCTTGGTTTTGGTCATATTAAGTGCGTGTTCTTAATGAACCAGAAAGGCATGTTGAGATAAACTTGGGCAGAGGAAAAAACAGATTTGTGAGTCATCAGCAGAGATGGCAGTTGAAGCCATGTGAGTCAGATTTTATTTCATTTCCCCTCTCACATCGTATTGTTACCTGCTGGGTATAAAGGGGTTAATCTTTCTTGAAACAGGATAAGAAATGCAATGACATGAATAACACATGGGTATAGGCATAGGTATATTAAATAAAGACAAGTGCAAAGTAGTACACTTAGGAAGGTAAAATCCAATGCACAACTACCAAATGAGGAATAATTGGCTAGGTCAGGGGTGGGCAACCTATGGCCCGCGGGCCGGATCTAGCCCCTCGGGGTTTTGGATCCGGCTCGCGGGATTTCCCCCCGTGGCACTGCGGGCCCCGTGCCGCTTTCAGCAGCGGCGGCCCAACGTCCCTGCGGCCCCCGGGCCCTTGCCTCCAGGCACTGCCCCCTGCAACTCCCACTGGCCAGGAACGGGGAACTGCAGGCAATGGGAGCTTTGGAGGAGGTACCTGGAGGT
Source organism: Emys orbicularis (assembly GCF_028017835.1). NCBI lineage: Eukaryota > Metazoa > Chordata > Testudines > Emydidae > Emys > Emys orbicularis. The sequence continues at coordinate 894,111 of NC_088700.1, forward strand.
GCAGCAAGGGCAGCACACGTGGAGCCCTCCGCCTCCCCTCCCCCAGGGGCCGCAGCGCTTCCTGGAGCGGCACGAGGCCGGGGAGAGGGCAGGCATGCAGGGAGCCTGTCCTGGCCCCAGTGCCCAAACCCCTCCTGCATCCCGCCCTCCAACTCCCTGCCCTGAGTCCCCTCGTACACCCTGCACCCCTCCTGTACCCCAACCTCCTTGCTGCACCCTGCATGCCTGTACACTCCAACCCCCTGCCCTGAGACCCCTGCTGCACCCCACACCCTTCCTGCACCCCAATCCCCTGCCCGGAGCCCCCTCCCGCAGTCCGCACCCCTCCTGCACCCCTACCCTGAGCCCCCTCATACACCCCGCTCCCCTCCTCTGCCCCAATCCCTTGCCCTGAGCCCCTTCCTGCAAACCGCACCCCCTCCCACACCCCAACCCCCTGCCCCGCCCTGCATACAATTTCCTCACCCAGATGTGGCCCTCGGCCCAAAAAGTTTGCCCACCCCAGGCTAGGTGGTAGTACTGCTGAAAAGAATCTAGGGGTTATTATAGTGGATCTCAGATTGGACATGAGTCGTCAATGTGATGCAGTTGCAAAAAAAAAAAAAAAAAAGCTAATATTCTGGGGCGTATTGCCATGAGTTTCGTATGTAAGACATGGCAGGTAATTGTTCTGCTCTACTCAACACTGGTGAGGCCTCAGTTGGAGTTCTGTGTCCAATTCTGGGCACTACACTTTAGGAACGATAGGGATAAATTGAAAAAGAGAGTCCAGAGGAGAGAAACAAAAATGATAAAAGTTTTAGAAAACATGACTCATTGTGAAAGGTTAAAAAAACTGGGCATGGTTAGCCTTGAGAATAGCCGACCGGGGGGACTTGATAACAGTCTTCAAATACCTTAAGGGCTGTTATACAGATGATAGAGATCAATTGTTCTTCATGTCTGCTGAAGGAAGGAAAAGAAGTAATAGGCTTAATCTGCAGTAACGGAGATATAGGTTAGATATTAGGAAAAACTTTCTAACTATAAATCAATCTCTGGAATAGAGTTCCAAGGAAGGTTATGGCACCCAGTAGTTGTTACACTCTTCTTCCTTCAATGTTTTAAGACTTTATGATAAGGCATCTTCAACTTGATTTCTGAATTTTCAGACATTGTACCAAAATATTTTCTCACTAAATTAAAAGAGAAGGGACAGTGGAATTGGGACAAGGGCTACGGAGGGATGTGGTTAAACATTTTATTGCTAAACGAGACATTTTCAAGAGAATGAAGCCCATTTTAGATCTTGAGGAACACCTTCACTTCAGTTTGTTCATTTGCATATAGAAGTGCTATATAACGTAGGGAAAGGATGCGAGCATCTCTTTTTCTTAATAGTCCTATTTGGGATCTCAACAAAACATTAGATGTATTAATGGATAGGCTTGGAGTTTCTTCTAGGCGCTAAAGTTGAAGTGAATGATTACTGCAGATTATCCAAAATATTTACATAATTACATTTAATTACTTTTAGAGGATTCAAACTCAAGGGTGAATATGATGAGTGTATGCTGAAAGCCAGAGGAAATTCTGAAAATATTTGATTTTATAATAGGAAAAAGGAGGCAAAATAATTATTAAAATCTGAGAATATATTAGGTTTAACAGAATAATTGTTCTATCTGAAGTAAGGCAATTGATCAGCATAGAGATTTCTTAACAAGGACAGGGAGCCTAAATTTGATTCCTTTATTTTTCACTTACCATAAGGGTCTTTGATGCAGGTCAGAAAAGGTAGAGCCAACCACTGCAGCCAACTTCAGAGTTAATTTTACAGTTTGTAGGGAAGGAATATAGTGTCTGCGAGGAAGAATAGAGTGTCCTTTCAGAAAAGCCAAAAGGACACTAAAGGAAAGGTAAGGACCCAGCAGCCATCAACTACTTTTACCAGAGATTGGGCTTCTGAAATGTAGACCTTCCAAGGACATGATCAATTCAGCCACTATTCTAAAGTAGTTCAAAGGAAAACAAGACTCTTTAAGGAGTTCAACAAAGGATTAAAATAATTCTGAGAGAGAGATGGGTTGTGAAGAGACCTGTATTCTAAGTTGTTCAAAGTAACAAAAAGTCTAATTCAGTCTGTTGCCTATTTTTATTTAAAAAAAATGTATGTAAGAGTTAGACAGACAGACAGGTATAATATAAACTGGATTGTTTGAGAACTGTGAAAAGTGGTCTTCAAGATTCCTGGCAAAAGTCATGGGTTAGCAAGATAATAAGGTGAAAGATTCTAGAAATGGGAGGAAATATTTACAGATAAAATAATCAAAAGGTATTTCCATTGGTTAATTCTAATAGGATGAGGTTGCCACCGCTTCTTTGACAATATTTATATAGGGACCATTAAATGGAAGCAGTGGGACCAAGGACCAGCTTTATCATCATGACTGCCACCTCCACTGTCTTCTGGATTCTGGGATCTATTATGACACTACTGGGCCTTCACTGTCCTGTTCCTGAAAAATATCCTGACCACAGCAGGCCAGAGAGAGGGAACTGCTCCACTTGGTCTTGGGAAAAAGGGTTTCTCTGCCCGGGCTTGCCCTTAATCAACTCCCCAGCCCTTCTGGTACCTGGGGAATGAGTTAGCGTTGCCACACTGACGCACTCTATGTTTGGACCAGCTTCTGTGCCTCTTTCTCATTCCCAACCCATAAAGCATTATACCCCTTCCCCCAGCAAGCCAGACCACCCCACCCTACTTCGCTTAAGGTGCGGTGATTGAACAAGGCTAGCTTGAGTGGAGTAACTTGAGTGTTGTAATTTGAGCTAACTGTTGCAGTGAAGATAAACCACAAGGTCCTGTCTACACTACAGGGACTATATCAGCATAGCTATGGTGCTGTAGCTATGCCAGCATAATTCCGTAGTGTAGGCGCAATCTATAGCAATGGGTCGGGTTTTTCCATTGCTGTAGGAACACCAGCTCCCCGAATAAGGTAGGTAGAATGATGAAAGCCTTCTTCCATCGACCTACTTGTATCTACACTGGGGGTTACGTCAGCATAACTACATCGGTAGTTGAAAAATCCACCCGAACCGATTTAGCTATGTCAATGTAAATTTTAAGAAGAGACCACTCCAACTGCTACAGAGATGATATATGGGCTGATTTGGAAATTAGGTTCTTATTTACAAAACAAACAAAGGCAGTTTCTGAACCTGCACCACTATGATAATTTATTCATTGTTTGGATGAAATACTCCTCCTCTCTCAGATAAGTTTCTACGTGCCAACTACAAAGCCATAGCAAAAATCCAATCAGATGAGACAGAGTTGGACTTGGCCCCTTCACAAATAGAGAACCAGGAATGGATATTGTGTTCTCCCTTCATGAATTCAATTTCAAATTACATTCACATTTTCTATGCTAGTCATAACTATTTATTACCTAAAGTAACACATCCAAACTGTGACTCTGGATCTGCTCACTAGGGAGCGGCGAACTGCAGCCACTGGGAGCTGCGGGCGGCTGCGCCTGCGCACAGTGAATGTAAACCAACGGTCTCACGGGCAGGCAGGGTAATCCGCTGGCGGGCCGCGTGCAGCCCGCGGGCCACAGGTTGCCCACCACTGGTTTAGCAGATGCAAACAGTCAAAAATCCAAAAGAGGACAGCACGCTTCATAGAACTAGTCAAATGTATCTTACCTTCAATGTGCATGCCCAAGTAGTAACTAAAAACCTTTCCCCACGGATTACAAAAACAATAAAGGCTAGAATAAGGTAGAAGTCAGTGACAGGCATATTGCTCTCTCCTCCCTGCATTTTATCTGCAATCTGGGTGGTCCTAAAATGGCCAAGTAGAGGGGAGTGGGGCTTACTAATCCCCTAAATCTAAACAAACTTCATCATGCAATGAAACATGTACACATTGTAATAGAAATGCAGTAGTCAATATTAGTCCAAATCTGATCTTGAACTGGAAGACTGAAACACAGTAAAAACAAGATGGACCTTTCAAACAATGGAACGTGCTAGAAGAAATCTATTTGCATGGATGCCTACTTTTGTGGGAACTACTTCCAGTATGGTCGGTAATCATAAATTCTAACATAGTTGTCTTGAATTAATCATCCAAGCATCTTGTCAATTAAACTATTTACAATCTTAGTTATGAAAAGCAAGAGTATTGTATTACAAACTGGTGAGAAACAATTATCTAGGCTGAATTCAATCTCTGGGGGTATAATTCTCTCAATGTACAGTGGGTGAGGTGAGGAAAACACTCAAATCTATGGTCATCTGACATAGACACATGAACACAACACTTATTTCACCTAATAATTTCTATAAAAGCAAGTGATTACTTTCTTAGCATTCTGGTCACCTCTATATTTTAGGTTAAGAAATTGCAGTAAACACACTATAGTCTTCACAGCAGAAACAATGCATAAACACAGGTTTCATATTAAAAACAATCAAGAAGACCCCTTTCCCTACGATTCAATAGCCTGGTCCCTTCAAACAAGCAGTTTTGTCCATTTGCTTCAGAGTTGCAATATGCCTGTGTTTGTGTACATTATACATTCTGAAATGTTTTAGGAAAAAATGTTACAATATACAATTATCTCATAGTTTTGATGTTTATTTTGAGAAGTTGAAAAACCTATACCAACTACCATATTACAATTTTACCATGTGTTAAATTAAACAAATAAGTGAAAAACAAAAAGTAAAGATCCTGGTATAAGGGAGAAAAAATGTGATTCAGAGGTTAGTTGCAGATTCACTGGAGGTACATGGTAAAAAAAAATTCTATTCATTTTCCATAATGCCCTTTGCTCTGAAAAAAACTGGAAATTGATGGGCATTACAGCTATTAAGTACAGTCAGGGTGAAAGAAGCAGTCTTTGCCCTGGTCCAAATATGTTGCATGACTGCACACTTGCTTGTTAAAATTCTCTCCACAAAGATGAGACTTATTTTTTTCTTTCTGAGTCATGTCTACATTATGTCCTCTGAGTCATAAGTACAGGATACAGAGCAAAAACAAAAAACACATGATAACACATGTTTCTTAAATCGTTCACGTTAATCATCTGGCTCTTATAAATGTAATTGTTAGCAAACTACCAGAGAAGGTAATCTTGAATAAAATGAAAGGCATAAAACAGTCCAAGGTGCACAGCTGCTGTGCTTGAGAGCTGAACACTAGAAAGACCATAGTTTAGCTACATATCTCTATAATTTGGTAAGGAATGTGCTACAGACATTAAATGGTAAATTTCTCAAAGGGCTGACTCTCTTTCATAGGCATGATTTTAGCTTGATACTTTGTACACATAGTTGAACTGCATGGGAAAAACTGGAAAATATGTTATCTGATATTTCCTTTCTGGGACTGACCTGTCCCTGTAGAAGGGAGGACTCACTGCAGGTGCTCTTTCAGACTCCTCAATGCATCCCTGGACTACCCTGGCCTTCCTTCAGATCCTTTCCATCAGCTCCTCCATGGGCTTACTGCACATCTACCTCCCTCTGTAAGCCCTTCCTTCAATCTCTAGCAACCAGAAGGGGACTGCAGAGTTCTTCCCCTCTCTTCCTACAGCCTACTTCTCATCTGGGCTTACTTCCTTTATGATCACCACCCAGATCCTCCCCAACTGGGCTTCATCTTCAGTTGGGTCTGACTCACCCTTAAAGTGCAACCAGGGGCCTTAATCAAGCTCTCTTGCTCCCAGTTAACCCTTTTAATGCCAATGTAGGGATATATGCCTCATCACATTCCCACGTCTCAGACTGAAGGAGAGGTCAGGATCTAGAATGAGTATTTGCACCAACTTGTGGGCATACTAAAGGTAGGAGATGCAGGCATTTTGATATTCATTTGCAATTCTTTTTGAAGGTGCAAAAAAGAGGGCGTAAACATCATCTATGTAAATTATAGTTGCAAACAGGAAGGTCAGGCATAGGGCCTTCTGAACATATAGATTCATAGATTATAAAACCAGAAGGGATCATTACATCTAGTCTGACATCCTGTATGACACAGGCTATTAAGTTATTGGGCTTAGTATAGGGATAATTGGGTTAAATTATGTCTGACTGAAGACTACCTTCCAGAAAGGCATCCAATCTTGATTTGAAGACATGAGATGGAAAATCCACCACACCCCTTGGTAGTTTGTTCCTCACTGTTAAAAAGCTATGCCTTATTTCTAATTTGAATTTCTCTGGCTTCAACTTTCAGCCATTGGTCCTTCTTGTGACTTTCTCTGCTAGATTAAAGAGCTCTTAAGTATCTGGTATATTCTTCCTGTGAAGGTACATATGCACCATAATTCAAGTCACTACAATCTCCTTTTTCATAAAATAAACAGATTGAGTTCTTTAAGTCTCACACTGCAAGGAATTTTCTCTAATTGAATAAATTTGATGGACCTTTTCTTCTCTCTCCAATTTTTCGGTATAAAATCACAGAAATGTAGGGCTGGAAGGGATATTGAAAGGTCCTCTAATCCACCATCTCTGCACTGAGGCAAGAACAAGTATACCTAGACTGTCACTGACAGAAAACCTCCAGTGATGGGGATTCCACAAGCTCCCTTGGAAGCCTGTTTCAGAGATTGACTACCTTTCTAGTTAAAAAGTTTTCCCTAATATCTAACCTAAATCTCTCTTGCTGCAGATTAAGTCCATTACTTCTTGTCCTACCTTCAGTGGACATGGAGAACAATTGATTACCATCTTTGTAACGACCCTCAACATATTTGAAGACTGTTACCAGGTCCCCCTCAGTTGTCTTTTCTCAAGACTAAACACTTTTTTTTTTTTTTTTTTTTTTTTTTTTAAACATTTCCTCATAGGTCAAATTTTCTAAACCTTTCATTATTTTTGTTGCTCTTCTCTGGACGCTCTCCAGTTTTGTCCACATCTTTCTTAAAGTGTGGCACCCACAACTGGACTCAGTACTCCAAGGCCTCAGTAGTGCTGAGTAGAGTGGTACATTAACTCTCGTGTCTTACACATGACACTGCTGCTAAATAGATTCCAGAATTATATTAGTTTTTTTTTGCAACTGCATCACATTGTTGACTTGTTCAATTTGTGATGTATTATAATCCCCAGATCCTTTTCAGCAGCACTATCACCTAGTCAATTATCTCCCATTTAGTTGCAGATGTGCATTTGATTTTACCTTCCTTAGTGAAGTACTTTGCATTTATCATTATTGAATTTCATCTTGTTAATTTCAGACGAATTCTCAAATTTATCAAGGTCATTTTGAATTTTAATCCTGTCCTCCAGAATGCTTGGAACCTATCATAGTCTCAACTGCATATTTTATAAGCATCCTTTCCACTCTATTATCCAAGTCATTCATGAAAATATTGAACAGTAACAGACCCAGGACTGACCTTGTGGAATCCCAGATACATCCCCCTAGTATGACAACAAACCATTGATAACTCCTCGTTGAGTACAGTCTTTCAACCAGTTGTCCACCCACCTTATAGGAATTTCATTTAGACCACATTTCCCTAATTTGTTATGAGAATGTCAAGTCGGACTGATATATCACATCTACTGCTTTTCCCCATCCAGTACACCAGTAATCCTGTCAAAGAAGGAAATTAGGTGGGTTTGGCATAATTTGTTCTTGACAAATCCATGCTGGCTAACATTTAATACTCTGTCATTCTCTAGGTGCTTACAAACTGATTGTTTGATAATTTGTTCTAGTGTCTTTCCAGGTATTGAAGTTAGGCTGACTTGTCTTTAATTTGCCGGGTCCTCCTTTTTCCCCTTTATAAGAATAGGTACTATGTTTGCTCTTCTCCAGTCCTCTGAGACCTAGACCTTACCCATCCTCCATGAGTTCTTGAAGATAATCACTAATGGTTCCAATTAGTTCAGCTAGTTCCTTAAGTACCCTATAGTGTGAATTTCATCAGTCCCTGAGTAACTGAATACATCTAATTTATCTAAATATTCTCTAACCTGTTCTATCCTTATTTTGGCTTGTGTTTCTTCCTCTTTGTTAGTACTAAATGTGTGGAGCATCTGGTCACAATTAACCCTTTTAGTGAAGACTGAGGCAAAATAGACATTAAACACCTCAGCCTTCTTAATGTTATCAATTATTAGCTCTGCTTCCCCACTATGTCGTGGACCTACACACTCGTTTCTCTTGCTCCTAATATTTTTATAGAACCTCTTCTTATTGCCCTTCATGTTCTTTTACTAGTTGTAACTCATTTTGTTCCTTACCCTTCCTGATTTTGTTCCTACATTTTGTGCCTTAGCTTTTCTGATTTTGTCCTTACATACATCCTTCTTAAAATGTGGACACCAGAACTGCTTGCAGTATTCCAATGTCAGTCTCACCAATGCCATATAGAGAAGTAAAATATCTCCCTATTCCTTCTGCTCTGTTGATACATCCAAGGTTCACTTTAACCCTTTTTGTCACAGCACCACATGGGGAGCTCACAATCAGGTGCTTGTCCACTATGATCCCAAAATACTTTTCAGAGTCACTGCTTTCCAGGATACAATCCCCATTTCTGTAAGCATGCTCCTTTCCCCATAAATTATAACTTTGCATTTTCATGTATTAAAATGCATTTTGTTTTGGAACAAAGGAAAAAATCAATGCTTGTCAACTGGACAAGGCAAACAGGGAAAGAAGTTTGATTATCACCTTTATAAGGGGTTGTCACAAACAGACAATAAACCTAATTAACAATACATGACAGTGTCATTTTAACACAAAAAGAGTTCCTTTTCTTGAGTATTACATCATCAATTCTGGCTAATCCTTCAGGTATCACTTAATAATCATTACAATATTCTCTCCATTTAATAACAGAATGTGGGTGTATACATACACCAGCACTGAAAATACACTTTCCTGAACAGACATTTTATATATTAATGTTAACTTCCAGCCATTTGATCATCGAAACTGCATTAAAATGTCAAGACTGAGTAATACCAAAGAAGATAAGTTCCAAAATTCTTTAGTAATTGGTTAAATTTAATTTATATATGAGACATAAAACAAGCTTTAGGAGATGAGATCTTATTCTAACAAACTAATTATTTTTGAAAGCACGTTAATCATCCACCTCTGTGTTTCCATAACTTGAGCCATATCAAAATTAGTCCAGAAAACCCAAGATAAGCAGGCTAAGAAGGGATTTTGCCCTTAAATAATACCGCAAATAATTAGAATAGAAGGGCAATCATACTTGATAATGTTAAAAATCTACCTTTTCTTAGTTTATTTTTTTCAAGTCCCAAATTTAGGCCCACTGTGGAATGGTGCTGCTTCCCATATGGTTCATTGCCCCAGCATGCACTATACTGGTGTTGCCACACCCAACAGTGAAGAATGCCAGAGCCTGAAGAAGCCATATGGAGAAAGGCAAGACTGTTTTTTTTATTATGATGTGTGGCTTTGTAAAGCTTTGGGATATTACAAAAAATGACCATGAGTGTGACACAAGCAGTATAGTCTACGTTAGGGCATCACACCAAGAAGTAATGACCATCAAATGACAGAATTAGGCCTCTGGAATTCTGATGTTAGATTTTGGTTGTCTGAATATATAGCTCACCTGTATAATTCAAATATTCTGCGTCCCTGAGTTCAGGGCCTCTACTATTCATTCAGACCATTAGTCACCAAGTCACCAAACACTTTTAAAAAGTCCAGTGTTGCACACAATACTAGACAAAAGTCATCAGATAGAGAGAAGATTAGAATTAGCTCTGCTTCCTCATGCAAGGAACAGTGCAAAATGCTCCAAAATCAATTATAATATCTGACTGGAAAAAAAATCAAAGGTTTTCTAAAAAAACCCTCTCTACTGAAACAAAGCACTTCCTCTCCTTTGTTAACCTAGAAATGAATTTTCAATCAAGTAATAAGATTACTTCAGGAAACTCCCCTTTTAAGATATAAAACGAAGTGACACCACAAATCCTGAATTGGAACTGCCATGGATTACCTGCTACGTGTTTCTACCTGCAGGGACATTAATATTTATAATGCATTTAACGCAGACAGCTGGCCAAATTTCTCTGAAGAAGGATGAGCCCTGGCAAGGTCTGTTCAATATTATTACCATAGCACCCAATAAGCAGGCAGCATGCAAGGTGCTTTAGAGACAAGAATTAAAACAGCCCCTTCCCTGGTGAACTTGCAATTTAAGGCCACAATCCGGCAAACATTTACACACGAGTACCTTTAGAGATGAGAGTAATCCCACTTAGTTTAAAGAGACTACTCATGTAGTAAAGAATGTGTAGGATTGGGTCATAAAAGCCTAATCATTCAGGCTTTAAAGGAAGTTGAAGGTGCTCAGCATCATCTGGAGGATGCTCAGCAGCTTGACAGATCAGGCTCTTACCAGACAACATATATAGACCAAGGTTGGAATACAATACCAAGCAAAGAGGGGGCTAGCCCAAAGCCCACTGAAGTTGATGGATGAACAGCCCCTGGTCTCAATGGGCTTTCGATCAGGCCTCAATTGTTTGATGAAGTTAGCAAACATCTTGTTAGTTCACCAATGTGTTTATTTATTTATTTCATAGAGTTGCAACTGGAGAGGATAACTGGAGATTTTATTCTTCATCCTGTAGGATATCATGAGATATCCAGCAGAACATAAGCTGTTCTGCTTTAAAAATCTCCAACATTACCATGCTAAAGCAGATGAAATTGCCACTTCAGTGCCTATTTCTTTCTCCTTTTTTTCCTTTTCCTCATCTTTACATGGCTAACTCTTCCATTATCACCAGACATGAGAATAGCTTTATACAGCTTCACAGCTTTGAAATTTTAGCTACCAATTAACAGATTATTTCTGGAAAGTATCCCTCAAACCTTTCCTTTCCCCGTGTTTCCAAGATTATTTTATCTAGAAGACAAATACAAAATTAAGAACTCCACTAAATTTTGTTCTCTGATTCTTTGGTTCATCTTCTCACACTCAAGTATTTTTTACCCTTCCTCTTTCTTATTTTCCTCCTCCCCACTCTCTAGAAACAGATTGCAGAGACTGCTTAGTAATGCAAAACTCTCAGCTGATTCTATTTACTTTTAGATAAATAAATATTATGATACTAAACAGAGGATAGTAATTGTCTGGTGGAATAGGTTTGCCTGACCTCTGCCTCTAGCTTCCATTCCGGTCTTCTTGTGACACAGTTTGATTCTGAAAGAACAATCATATCTTAGGGTGGCTCAGAACATTACTGTGGTACCAGCTACAAGGTTGGAGCTGTATAAACATACCCTATACTCCAAATTTGAAAAACTAATTCTCCCCCCAAAATGTAAACCAAATGACCAACCTGGTTTTTGGACTCATGGGCAGCGCTTTAGTGCATTAAGGCTTCCACCCCAGTTAATTTACCTTCAGCCCACTACAAAGTAGTCTGCATTTCTCAATTCAACCCTTGTCCATCTCTAAAGGTTACTGAATTAAAAAAAGGATTCTATAAGTTAAGGATTTAATTAATGGAAAGATATTGACAACTTTTACCTAGATGCAAAATAAATATCAAATTCCAGTGTCACATACTTCTGTGGACAAACTGCTACACATTTATCCAAAGACAGGAAGGCAAGTATTGATTGGTCCACACTAAATTATTTCTTGATAGAATATTACTTTGTAAAGTTCAAAGACAAGTATTATTTATCAGGGAACACATACTGTTAAGTGGTTTTTAGTGAGTTATAGCTTACTTATTATACAGGCCTAGAAAAAGTTTCTGTATTATATATTTCCTGTATGCATATTTATTTCAAAGAGTCTTTCCTCATGTTTGACAGATGCAATTATAAGGAAAATCAATACAAATATAATTGTAACAAATGTGGGAGACCCAGACGTATTTGTACATGATAATGTAATTTGCCTGCTTTCTAAATAGCTTCTTGAGGCTGTAACCTCAAGTGCATCAATAAGTATGTGGTTTTGTTGAGTTAATTAATACTGTCATATTTTTATTATAAAGCATTTTGCTGTATTGTCAACCCCAAATGTTCAAAAAATTTGAGTCAGAACTGAAAAAAAGTCATAAGATTGACTTAGAAATCATGAGAATATTAAAAAAATACATTTTGGGTTCTTTTTGTTTTTCTTGTGCTGTTTGAGCCTTTGGGATACACCTGAATTACATTTTCAAGCTTTTCTCTGCAACCACTATGAAGGCTAGAAATGTCCTTAAAAAAGAAAAGAAAAGAAAAGGAAAGTGAGATGAAGAAGTTACTCACCTTGTAACAATGGTTCTTCGAGATGCGTGTCCCTATGGATGCTCCACTGTAGGTATGTCTGCGTCCCTGCACTGCTGATCAGAGAACTTCAGTAGCAAATGTCCATTAGGCGTGCACATGTGCTATCTCTCCTCATGCTGCACCATGAGGCTAGTCAGCACATGTAGGCTAACCCCCCCTCAATTCCTTCTCAACTGCCCGGCTAGCTGCATGATTTCCAGTTTGCGTAGGTATACACACACTAGCTCTCAATGAGCAGGCACGCTAAAAACAGTGGTGTAGCCAGGTTAGCACGGGCAGCAGTAAGAGGCGGCAAGGGTTAGCCATGCAGAGAATGTACTCACTGGATTGTCCTTGGCACAGCTAGCCCATGCCACTCCTCGCTGCTGTCAATGCTACCCTCACTACAATACTATTTTTAGCATGCTAGCTCAACGACAGCTAATGTTAGTATGTGTATGTGAATTGGGAATCACACACCCCAAGTCAAGGTGTAGACATATCTGCAGATACACACAACTAAACCTTTAGAATGCCCTTGCCCTTCTCCCAAACACACCTCACCTTTAAGGCTTGTCTACATTACAGGTTATGTCAGTATAACTTATGTCGCTCAGGGGTATGAATAAGCCACCCCATGAGTGACAAGTTACACAAACCTAAACACCGGTGTGGACAGCGCTTCGTCAGTGGGAGAGCTTCTGCCTCTTGCGGAGGTGGTTTTATTATGCTGACAGGAGAGCTCTCTCTCATCTGTATAGAGCATATTCAGCGGACAAGCTACAGCAGTGCAGCTGCGCTGCTGTAACACATAGGGTGACCAGACAGCAAGTGTGAAAAATCAGGACAGGGGGTGGGGGATAATAGGAGCCTATATAAGAAAAAGCCCCAAATATCGGGACGGTCCCTATAAAATCGGGACATCTGGTCACCCTAGTAACGCTTCTAGTCTAGTGTAGACTAGCCCTTAGATTCAGCAAGGGTATGCAGGAGCAAGTTATTAGCACGGACCTCCTCTCTTCCAAAAACAGTTTAAATAAATACCTAATGTAAACCCTTTTAGGAATATGAAAAATACAAGTATGGCTCAATATGATAATCCTTTCTACTAAAGCCTGGCACAAACAACTGGAAACGTTAGTGCTCCTCCTGTGGCATAACAACACAGGGTCGTGGTTGTTAATTTACAAGTTCTAAATTAATCCAATTTTATTCGATTTTGTGTTCAACTCCTGCCTGATTTCTAAAAGGTTCAGAGAAAAAGAAGCTTCTTTTGACCATTTTGTGGTTTTCTCTTACTCCCTTGACATGGCAGATCATCAAATGAATGAACTAAAGCCATCACCATTGTTTGATGCACACAAGGCTGCAGCTGCTCTAGAAAGTTGTGCGCTTCAGGTACCATGCTGACACTATACAGAAAATCTGGATTAGAAGCAGAACTCCTAATACAAGAGGCAGCTAAGAGTCTCAATAAACAATAGCATGTTGCTGGAAAAACAGTACCACCTGAAGTACAAAAATCAACACTTTAACAAAATGAAATGACTTTGTCATTCCTGTCTTCTAAATTCTAGGTAACGACAGGAAAGGTTATCAGGTTTCTGTATCTGGACAGCTGAACTAAAAGGAGGTAACGAATGCACTGAGCACTGCCTGCCTCTAGCAGTGCAATCTGAATGATCGTGGGCTGAAAAACCTTTGGAATTCATAATGTGTTACTGCAACAATAAATAATTTGCTATTTGATAAAAATGATGACTTAAGTAAAAAATAATAAACCCTGTTGGGAACCAGGCTCCTTTTAGAATAAGATTTTTATGCGTGAAAGAAGCAGCATTTACTGCATATTTAACTAAAAATATAAATTAACTGATTTATGCACCAAGATTGATCTCTCCCTGGTCCAGATTCTCTGGTCCACTCCAGCAGTGCAAAGGGGATGGAAGTTAGATGCAATTTCCCAGCTTGGATTCTCTGGTTGAGGGGAAATCCCCAGTAGGCACAGAGACAACTTCTACACTTGAACTCCCCAGAATCCCCCCATGTAGGCGGCATGACCAGAATGCATCCTCAGCTGGTAGATGGCACATTGGAAGCCACTACCAGCTAATGGAGTTTAGAGTAGGGCCTGAAGAAGTAACTACATAGGTGCAAAATTGCCCTGAGAATTCAGGAGCCTCATCCAGCTCCTTGATAGCCCTCCTCAACTGCTGCAGACTTTGGCCCTCTATTTGAAATGCTATTTACTTACTTACGTATCAGGGTTACTAATTCTGGCCTGGATTAATTACCTTACTCCACAAAACATAATTCCATTATTATGAACTATCCTTTAAAATGCCTGATAAATCAAGTAGCAAACTCAGAAGTGGGAATTGGAATTTACCATTGCTAAATATCCATTAATTCTATAGAACAGATTTTTGTAGGTGGAATTTTTTTTTCTGTTAAATATGTTGGGGCTACTGGGAAGCTGCGTTCTACAGTCCTTTCAGTGTCTGCTGCTTTGTACAATATGTATCATTACAGATGAACAAAGCCCTAAGTGAGCATGAAATACAAGGCAAGATGCATAATTAGTGACTGACAGAATTTTCATTCACTCTATTAAACTGAAAGCAATGGCAGCCTCCAGTTCATTGCCATATGGTTCATCATCATGATCTATGGTTTTTCAAGCCCTGTTGCTGCAGAGCAGTCAGCATGTGCGGTATCCCTCTGAAGTCTTGGTTGTTAATTGCTTAAGGTCATGGGTCTCTATGTGAGCGTAAGGAGCAGCTGAATCCCTTTGCAGGATCAGGACTAAAAAATGTAAACTTAAGGGCTTGTCTACACTGCCAAGTTTCTGCACAGTAAAGCAGCTTTTTGCGCTCAAACTGCAGACATGTACACAGGCGGGGGCTGATGTCGGGGTTTCCCCCTGCCTGAGGACTGGTTGCTTCCTGCTGCTGTCTGAACTTACAAGACAACATGCTGACACACTCTCTGTCCCCCAAAACACACTATATCTCTCCCCCCTCCATACACACACACACACACACACACAGCCTGTCACACATTCTCCTCCCCAACACTTCAGTTGAAAAGCAGCTGGCAATGTTGTAGGATGCCCATGGAACAATGGGATTGGGAAACCTGCATCATGTGACACTGTGCCTGCCCCATGAGGCATTGCAAACCCTTCCAAAGCACCCTACGGCCAGTTGCACAGTGGGATAGCTACCACAATGCACTGCTGGTTTTGCCGTTGCAAGAGCTGTTAATGTGGATGCGCTCCAGCGTCACAAGGAGCACAGTGTGGACAGGCAACAGCCGTTTAATTCCAGCGTTTCAATAAAAATGGTATAACTTGTGGCGCAGAAACTTTGCTCTGTACTGAGTACTAAATTATTATAAGATTTCTTTAAAAATACATTCAAAGCATGCATTAAAAACCTTGTTCTTGGCATCCTTTATACTTAATTTTCCAAAATGGCATAGATTAGCCTTTCATGCACTGTAAATACTTAGGCAAAAGTGTCATTAATGCTGGAGCATTTATCAGGTATTTATATGGAATACAGTTGTAGGCTTCATCCTACCAGGCTGGACCTGTGATCCATGTAGTCCAGTATCCCGTACCCTGCTCGTTCAAGATAAGAGCAATCATCCTCTTAGTTTCTGTGTTGTCTCCCTCATGGTTTGCTGCAAAAATATGTTTCTATGTGGGGGTGGGGGGTCTTACTTTTTAAACAGAGCTATTAGAATCCTATTCTTCACTTCTGGACCAAGTTAATGCTTTAGTAGCCATAAGAACAATCTAGTCACTCTAAACTGTGAATCCCCTGTTCATCATGGGAAGAACAGGATCGCTTGAATTCTTTTGGAAAATCGTCTACCTCACCAAGAACTAGAAGTGATTATACTTCCTGATGCACCATGCTCTTGTGAGAGGAGTTCCTGAAAAAGAAAGATGGGTGGGGGGCAGGTGGGAAGAGTATGGAACTAAATTGAGTATCCCAGTTCTATTATCTCCATAACACAACAGTATGCTATGGTACTCAAAACACCACAAAAACAAAATGATGGTTGCCAAAAGGTGCAGAAATAACTGGTGGAATCACTGGAAGTTATAAAGAGCCCCCAACTGATGAGATTTATGCCTTGAGGACATAGGTAGATGCATAGATCATGCAAAAGATGCGGCTGTATTTGTCCTCTGGAACCTTGGACATTTTCTTCGAAGCTCAGAAGATCTGCACTGAGGGTAACAAGATTGTCTTGGATAAGACTGTCTGCCATTCTCCTGAACAACTCTGGAAAAATTTGTAGTCATCCAGCTGTAAAAATGATGTTGATGGAACAATAGCCTCATAGAATCATAGATTTTAAGGTCAGAAGGGACCATTATGATCGTCTAGTCTGACCTCCTGCACAACACAGGCCACAGAATCTCACCCACCCACTCCTGTAACAAACCCCTAGCCTATGTCTAAGCTATTGAAGTCCTCAAATAAGTGTTAAAAACTTCAAGGTGCAGAGAATCCTCCAGCAAGTGACCTGTGCCCCACGCTGCAGAGGAAGGCGAAAAACCCCCAGGGCCTCTGCCAATCTGCCCTCGAGAAAAATTCCTTCCCGACCCCAAATATGGCAATCAGCTAAACCCTGAGCATGTGGGCAAGACTCACCAGCCAGACACCCAGGAAAGAATTCTCTATAGTAACTCAGATCCCGCCCCATTTAACATCCCATCACAGGCCATTGGGCATATTTACCGCTAATAGTCAAAGATCAATTAATTACCAAAATTAAGCTATCCCATCATACCATCCCCTCCATAAACTTATCAAGCTTAGTCTTGAAGCCAGATATGTCTTTTGCCCCCACTGCTCCCCTTGGAAGGCTGTTCCAGAACTTCACTCTGATGGTTAGAAACCTTCGTCTAATTTCAAGTCTAAACTTCCTGGTGGCAGTTTATATCTATTTGTTCTTGTGTCCACATTGGTACCGAGCTTAAATAATTCCTCTCCCTCCCTGGTATTTATCCCTCTGATATATTTATAGAGAGCAATCATATCTCCCCTCAGCTTTCTTTTGGTTAGGCTGAACAAGCCAAGCTCTAAGTCTCCTTTCATAAGACAGGTTTTCTATTCCTCGGATCATCCTAGTAGTCCTTCTCTGTACCTGTTCCAGTTTGAATTCATCCTTCTTAAACATGGGAGCCCAGAACTGCACACAGTATTCCAAATGAGGTCTTACCAGTGCCTTGTATAACAATACTAACACCTCCTCATCTCTACTGGAAATACCTCGCCTGATGCATCCCAAGACCGCATTAGCTTTTTTCATGGCTATATCACATTGGCGGCTCATAGTCATCCTGTGATCAACCAATACGCCGAGGTCCTTCTCCTCTGTTACTTCCAACTGATGCGCCCCTACCTTATAACAAAAATTCTTGTTATTAATCCCTAAATGCATGACCTTGCACTTTTCACTATTAAATTTCATCCTATTACTATTACTCCAGTTTACAAGGTTATCCAGATCTTCCTGTATGATATCCCGGTGGTCCTTATCTGTATTGGCAATACCTCCCAGCTTTGTGTCATCCGCAAACTTTATTAGCACATTCCCACTTTTTGTGCCAAGGTCAGTAATAAAAAGATTAAATAAGATTGGTCCCAAAACCGATCCCTGAGGAACTCCACTAGTAACCTCCCTCCAGCCTGACAGTTCACCTTTCAGTATGACCCATTGTAGTCTCCCCTTTAACCAGTTCCTTATCCACCTTTTAATTTTCATATTGATCTCCAGCTTTTCCAATTTAGCTAATAATTCCCCATGTGGAACCGTATCAAATGCCTTACTGAAATCGAGGTAAATTAGATCCACTGCATTTCCTTTGTCTAAGAAATCTGTTACCTTTTCAAAGAAGGAGATCAGGTTGGTTTGGCATGATCTACCTTTTGTAAAACCATGTTGTATTTTGTCCCAATTACCATTGACCTCAATGTCCTTAACTACTTCCTCCTTCAAAAATTTTCCCAAGACCTTGCATACTACAGATGTCAAACTAACAGGCCTGTAGTTACCCAGATCACTTTCTTCCCCTTTCTTAAAAATAGGAACTATGTTAGCAATTCTCCAGTCGTACGGTACAATCCCTGAGTTTACAGATTCATTAAAAATTCTTGCTAATGGGCTTGCAATTTCATGTGCCAGTTCCTTTAATATTCTTGGATGAAGATTATCTGGGCCCTCCGATTTAGTCCCATTAAGCTGTTTGAGTTTGGCTTCTGCCTCGGATGTGGTAATATCTACCTCCATATCCTCATTCCCATTTGTCATCCTGCCATTATCCCTAAGATCCTCATTAGCCGCCTTAAAGACTGAGGCAAAGTATTTGTTTAGATATTGGGCCATGCCTAGATTATCCTTAACCTTCACTCCATCCTCAGTGTTTAGCGGTCCCACTTCTTCTTTCTTGGTTTTCTTCTTATTTATATGGCTACTGAACCTTTTACTACTGGTTTTAATTCCCTTTGCAAGGTCCAACTCTACATGGCTTTTGGCCTTTCTCACTTTATCCCTACATGTTCTGACCTCAATAAGGTAGCTTTCCTTGCTGATCACTCCCATCTTTCACTCCTTGTAGGCTTTCTGCTTTTTCTTAATCACCTCTCTGAGATGCTTGCTCATCCAGCTTGGTCTACAATTCCTGCCTATGAATTCGTTCCCCTTTCTTGGGATGCAGGCTTCTGATAGTTTCTGCAACTTTGACTTGAAGTAATTCCAGGACTCCTCTGCCTTTAGATCCACAAGTTCTTTAGTCCAATCCACTTCCCTAACTAATTTCCTTAATGTTTTTAAGTTAGCCCTTTTGAAGTCAAAAACCCTAGTCACAGATCTATTTTTATTTATCCTTCCATTTAGTCTGAACTGAATTAGCTCATGATCGCTCGAACCAAGGTTGTCCCCTACAACCATTTCTTCTATGAGGTCCTCACTACTCACTAAAACCAAATCTAAAATGGCATCCCCTCTTGTTGGTTCAGCAACTACTTGGTGACGGAATCCATCAGCTATCACATCCAGGAAAATCTAAGCCCTATTATTATTACTAACACTTGTCCCCAGTCTATATCTGGGAAGTTAAAGTCTCCCATGATCACACAATTCCCATTAGTATTTACTCCATTAAAAACATTAAAGAGGTCTCTAGCCATATCCAAATCAGATCCCGGTGGTCTATTGCACACCCCAAGCACTATCCCAGGGGAGGCTCTAGTAGCTTTCTTCCCCAATGTGATTTTTGCCCAGACAGACTCTGTTTTATCCATTCCATCACTTCTTATTTCTTTACAGTCTACCTCATCATTGATATACAATGCTACTCCACCACCTTTGCCTTTATTTCTGTTTTTCCTAAGCAGCACATACCCTTCAGTACCTATACTCCAGTCATGACTACTATTCTACCATGTTTCTGTTATCCCTATAATATCCGGTTTCACTTCCTGCATCAGTAACTCTATTTCCTCCATTTTGTTACCTAGGCTCCTCGCATTGGTGCACGAACATCTTAATTTTTGCTGTTTGGCTTCGCTCATATTCTTTACCCAATTAGACACAGACATTCTACCGCCAGTATCCCCTTTTAGACTGGTATCTACACTACCCTTCCTCCTTATGTCCATACTCCTACCCACGTCTGTATCCTTTCTTACTTCATTTTCTTCCCTCTCAATGTTAAAATCCGGCATGGAGATTACCTGGACATCTCCCAACCGTCTCCCCCAAATTCCTAGTTTAAAGCTCTCTTAATCAGTTGTGCCAGCCTACATCCTAGAAGTCTATTTCCCTCCCTACTCAGGTGAAGTCCATCCCGAGAGAACAGTCCTCTGTCCATGAATGCCTCCCAGTGGCCATACATCCCAAAGCCCTCCTTATAGCACCACTGCCTGAGCCATCTGTTGATTGTCAATCTTGTCACATCTTTGTTGCCCTTCTCTAGGAACAGGCAGAATCCCACTGAAGATCACCTGACTCTCGATTTCCTTAAATGTCTTCCCCAGCCTGGCATAGTCTCCCTTGATATGTTCCAGTGAGAATCTAGCCGTATCATTCGTTCCCTAAACTCAACCAGAGTTTCCACCTGCATCTCCAATCCTCAGATCTTTTCTTCCATCAGCTCCATCAGGCAGCACTTCATGCAGACAAAACTCTTTTCAGGTACCCCCTCCAGGATCATGTACATGCCACAGCTTTCACATCCAGTCATCTCCATTGTGTCTTCCACTGCTTGGGTCACTACCACTGCTGCCTCTGTATCTGTCGTAGCCTTCTCACCTAAATTCTGTAAGTCCAGGAAAAACAAACCAAACCAAAACACCACCACCCACAGCAAAGCAAAACCCCAACGAGCACCAAAACACTGCCAGAACACCATACTCCCTTCACTAACCTGTCTGTTCCTCTGCCTGGTCTCCTAGTCTTCCCCCAAAACTCCCACTCAAACTCCCCTGTTTACAGCTCTGTTTGCTCGCTCCTGTGCCACTGCCTGACTAGCTGGCTACCTTTATAGGACCCCTAATCGGAGAAGCCCTGCCCCCTGAACAGGCTCAGCTTCTCTCCCAGCACACTGCCCCTACCAGCCTCTACACATACAAATGCCTACAAATACCTTCTCCTCCAACAGAACTCCCACTCCAACTCCCCTGTTTACAGCTCTGTTTGCTGGCTCCTGTGTCGCTGCAGCTGTCTGTGAGGATATGGGAGTTGCAATATTGGAGTTCTTGGTTTGTAGCTCTTCTTAAGACCCTTAATCCAGTTGATCAGCAGTAGGGGCTGGTTCCTGACTTGTCTGAAGAGCTAGTCTCTGTGTGACAGGGTGCTGGGCAGGAACACCTGAGCCAACCCTCTGTCACATCAGCTCTAATTAGAGCTGGCTAGAGAAACCTGCACCTGATTGGCAAAGGGGAGACAGCTGTCAGCCTAATTAGCCTGGGCCTACATACAGGCCCAGAGGAGGGAAGCCAGAGAGGGGAAGCTTTTCCCTTCTGGGTGCAGAGACTAAGGAGTCCTCAAGTCTGAAAACCCCAAGTTGTATAGGGTGAGAAGGTGGTGGGATTTCACCCTGTAAATAAACTGTACTGGCGATTGCTGAACGTGGGGGTCTCTGAGTGATTTTTGGAGTGGAGCAGAGCAGAGGCAGGACCAAGGGGGGCCCTGCTACGCTCTGCGACAGTGGAGATGGATATCCAGGTCTGGAATGCATTGCAAATATTGACCTCCTCACAGACTGAAAGCCCCAAGGAGCCCAATAGGGCAAAAGATGCTCATCCATAAAGGGAGCAGGGGTTCATGGTGGAAGATATCAGGGATTAAGGCTCCTGTGATCTTTAGAAGTGAAATTTAGATTCTCTACCAGAAGTAAATGGATCTAGATCACAGGGAACGAGAGGGAGATGTCTCTCTACTATTCTCTCAGGCTGAGAAGAAGGATATGGCAGGGGTGCTTGGCAAACCCTTAATCCTATTTCTAGTCAGAGACTGTATGTGCTCTATACCAGAAGTGACCGCTAGCAACAGCAAGCCCAGTACCAATGAAACAGATAGGTCTTTTGCTGCTATATAAGTTTTCGGGACTGAAAACTCAGACACTGGAGGCAGATGAATTGATGGCATACAAGGATAGCGAATACCAAAGATGCTGGTACCAAGCGCTTTGGTGCCGCATGACTGGTATCTGCCATTCCACGTAGGAACCATTACCAGGCAGTCTTTCAAGGAAAAACAAATTACCAAACTGAGGGAATTAATAGAAAAGAAAAAAAGGAAGTGCTATACTGTATTAATCCCTAAACTAACAACTACCTAACTAGTTATCACTATTTACAATTATTTACAAGCAATAAGAAGCTGTATAGTGAGTGAAGAGGCTAGGACACTGCAGAGTTCCAGCTCACAGCCACAGGTGGTGAGAAGGAACTCTGTTCCTTCCTCTAAAGAATAAGTGCAATAACACCCACATAGCTCACAGGAGTGCTGGACTTAACATTTATAAAGTGAATCACAGGTTTAGAAGGGACTGCAAGGGTCATCTAGTCTAGCCTCTTGCCAAGATGCTGGATTTGTTGTGTCTAAACCATCTAAGACAGATGGCTTTCCAGCCTCCTTTTGAAAACCTCCAGCGAAGAAGCTTCCAACAACCTCCCTAGGCTGTTCTTACAGTTAGGAAGTTTTTCCTGAGATTAAATCTAAATCTGCTATGCTGTAGTTTGAACCTATTGCCTCTTGTCCTGCCCTCTGTGGCAAGAGAGAACTTTTCTCTTTCTTTTTTATGACAGCCTTTCAAGTATCAACTATCATGTTCCCCCCTTAATCTCCCTTTTCCAAACTAAACATACCCAGGTTCCTTCAGCCTTTGTATTCTCTCTCGTTGATCATCTTTGTTGCTTGCCTCTGGATCCTTTCCAGTTTCTCTACATCTTTTTTATACATTGGTGACCAAAACTGGACACAGTACTCCAGCTGAGGCCTAACCAGCACCAAGTAGAGTGGTACTATCGCCTTGACTTGCATGCTATGCCTCTATTAATGCAACCTAAAATTGCATTTCCTTTCTTTGCAACAGCATTTCACTGGCAGATGACAGAACAAGGAGCAATGGTCTCAAGTTGCAGTGGGGGAGGTCTAGGTTGGATATTAGGAAACACTATTTCACTAGGAGGGTGATGAAGCACTGTAATGGATTACCTAGGGAGATGGTGGAATCTCCATTCTTAGAGGTTTTTAAGGCCTGGCTTGACAAAGCCCTGGCTGGGATGATTTAATTGGTGTTGGTCCTGCTTTGAGCAGGGTGGTTGGACTCTTCTATGATTCTATGTTGACTCATTTTGAGGTTGTGATCTACCATAACTCCCAGATCCCTCTCAGTGGTGCTGCCGCCAAGCCAGCAACTCCCAATCATTCTGTATTGTGCATTTGTTTTTCTTCCCTAAGTGTAGCACCTTATATTTGTCTTTGCTGAATTTCATTTTGTTATCCATAGCCCAGTCCTCCAATTTATCAAGATCCCTCTGAATTTTAGCTCTATTCTCCTAAGTGTTGGCAACTCCTCTAGCTTTGTGTCATCTGCAAACTTGATCAGTATGTTCTCTATTCCTACATCCAGGTAATTAATAAAGATGTTAAAACAACACAGGACCCAGAACAGATCCCTGTGGAACAGCACTTGAGACCTCTCTCCAATCTGACATAATTCTATTAATAGTTACTCAGTTTGCAGTTGTTTAACCAATTATGTATCCACTTAATGGTAGTTCAGCTGAGCCCACATTTCTCCAGCTCACTTATCAGAATGTCATGTGGGACTGTGTCAAAAGTCTTGCTGAGGTCTAGGTATACTATATCCACCGCCTTCCCCCCATCCACCAAACTAGTTACCCTGTCAAAGAAGGAAATCAAGCTTGTTTGGCATGATTTGTTCTTAGTAAATCGATGCTGGCTGCTAGTGACTACCCCTTCATCCTCCACATATTCACAAATTGAATGTTTTATACATTGCTCTAGTAGCTTCCCAGTATCAAAGTCACGCTGACTGGTTTATCGTTCCCAGTCTCCTCCTTTTTCCTGTTTTTAAAGATGGGCACTACGTTAGCCCTCCTCCAGTCTTCCAGGACCTCTCCTGTCATCCATGAGTTTGCAAATATTATTGCCAGTGGCTCTGAGGTTTCTTCAGCTAATTCCTTCAGTACCCTGGAGTGAATAGTATCAGGCCCTGCTGATGCGAATTCATTCAAATTGGTCAGAAAATCTCTGACTTGTTCTTTACTTATCTCAATCTGCATCCCTTCCCCTTTATCATCTATGGTAATTTTGCTAGTCATCTGATCACGTCATTTTTTGTGAGAAGACTAAAATAAAGTAGGCATTGAGAAGCAGTATGTTCCTATCATCTTCCATTACCAGCACACCTTCTCTATTGAACAGCACACTCACACAATCCCTGACATTTCTTTTATGTCTGACATATTTGAAGATCCTTGGATAAAAGGTACTATATAAATGCAAAGTAAATGAAGACAGGACCTTTGAGCATCATGATACTGAAGCTACTGCACTGGCATCTATCAGGTACTAGACTAAATTCAAGATTCTTTTGCTCATCTACAGAACATCACAGACTGACCCTGAAGACCCATCAGTGCCTCTACATTCCCTGAGACATACTCTAGAGTCTACATGAATTTGATAGCACTGGTAGTGCTCCCACTCTTTCTGGACATTCCCAAGCAGTTAGGTTTAGGGGCCTTCCAAGGTGGACCCCATGCACTCTTTAAGCCTCCTGAGTCTGAACAGAGTCCTGGCACTGACCCTGGCTTGGGGTCTCTAGGAACAATCGCAGGATGCAGACCCTTTACCTATCAACCCCTCTGAGCCCCTGGGACTAGTGCTGACTCCTCACACACTAAGTATTCACAAAGCAAAATATAATCAGACACACAGTACAGTAAAAATGTTTACACCTGTGTAAGCCATTAAAATAATCACATTTTAGAAAATAGTTAAAGGAAATTTGATCCAGCCTTCCACATGCCATTCCTTGGCCGAGGTGATTTCCACAGTCAGCATCCAAAGCAATGAGAGCTTGGTTTCATAACCGGTTCATGGTGGCCACAGTGTTTTTTGTTTTGAAGTGAATGCTAATGATTGATTGAAACTCTTTAAACCACAGAACAGGAAGGAAAAGGAAGAAGCAGGGTAAGTTTCTACATGCTGTTCCTGCCAATGTGCTGCCCCCGCCCCTTTATGGAGGGACCAATCTCTAAGGGCGCAAGAATACTTCATTCTCCATGTCCATGCAAGTAGGGTCACAACCATGAAATGAAAACAACGAGGAGTCCGGTGGCATCTTAAAGACTAACAGATTTATTTGGGCATAAGCTTTCATGGGTAAAACACCCACTTCTTCAGATGCATGGAATGAAAATTACAAATACAGGTATAAATATATATTGGCACATGAAGAGAACGGAGTTATCTTACAAGTGGAGAACCAATGTTGAAGGCCAATTCAGTCAGGGTGGATGTGGTCAACCCCTCTGATACACCTCTACCTCGATATAATGCTGTCCTCGGGAGCCAAAAAATCTTACCGCATTATAGGTGAAACTGCATTATATTGAACTTGCTTTGATCCACCAGAGTGCGCAACCCCGCCCCCCCGGAGCACTGCTTTACCGCGTTCTATCCAAATTCGTGTTATATCAGGTCGCGTTATATCGAGGTAGAGGTGTACTTGGAACCATGAAATGCACTCTTAACCACTCTGAGTTACAACCACCAACTCATTGCACATGAAAATTGGTTGAGGTTTATTGTTTTTGGAATCTAAAATATAATACGTCTAATCATCAGCAGGAAGTGCTGAGAAAACCCTTTTAAGGATCACGGGCTTGTCTTTACTGTAGTGTTAGCTTGAGGCATAATAGTGGAGCCACATCTACTCTGTACTGCTAATCCAATCACTGTGCAGATTGAGTGTTATTTTGCAGTATGAGTGCTCCCACTTGAGGTAGGCTATCTTGAGAGGAGATAACTCTTGTGTAGACAATTCGAACTACCTCTGCAGTGAAGACATTGCCCATGCTATGGTAATACAAATAAATAATAAAATTAATAATTAATATATACGAGATTAAAAGGATGTTTGAAAGCATGTTTATCATTCACTATGAGTCATCCTTTTATGGTGACATTATGTTTATATTATATGGCCAGATTTTTGCCCAATAGGCAAAAACAGTTGGAATCTCTTCTGTTACAATACCTTTCTCTCACAATCATTGTCAGAAGCATGCAGTGAGATCAAAGATACTCAGACTGTTGTGATCTTTTATTTATAAAATGAAGATCAATGTTGTGTTTATTATTAAGGCAGCACTTGTTACCCGTTTGTTGCATCTCATGACGCGCTATAGAACAAGAACTGAAAATTATATTTCATTTATTATGATGCCTCTGTTGCTTGGAACATCACACAAGGCAGAAGACACCGTTAGAAAGAATGACCATTTTCCTTCATTACTGTACGTATCTGAAACCAAGGCACATTTAATAATCAACTTGTAAGATGCATATATTAAAATGGAAATGTAGCCATTGTGAAGTTTTCTGAAAACTATGACATTCAGTCTAAAATCTTAATGAAGATGAATGGACTGACCTTGATGTCAAGGCCTTGCAAATCAAAGATAAGCAAGTTTCCATTTTGTCCAAGCGGAAGCCACACCCTTGTAAAAGGTGGATGCAAAATCCCATTTTGCCTTCTATCCTTCCTATGACGGATTTATAGAGCATTCTGCCAAACCATTCTGATTTTCTAAAAACAGGTGGAATCTCTACATAAAAGCTCCCTAACCTCTAGAGTGTGGGGAGACTTTACTTGCTCACCCTGATAAGCACATTTTAACAGAACCTAGAAAAGAAAATCTCTTCATCAAATGAAAATTTTGAATGATCAGTCTGCACAGAAAACCACAGAGAACTTGGTTAGATGTTGGTTAGATCATAAGTGCTGAAAGGGAAAAATAGACATAGGATTGGCAGGGTGCTTATATGTCTTGTCAGAGTTGCTCAGAAAGAAAGCTTGTCCAAGAAACAAAGAATATGAATAGTCATCTCCAAGAGGCTCAAAGAGGAAAAGTAAAGATAATTTTGATACTCTGAAATACAAGTAGTCTAGTGGGATTCAGGAATTCCTGAGTACTAATTCTGTGTTTGGCACTGACTTTTTCAATGGCCTTGGAGAATTCAAAGAACTTCTCTGCCTCAGCTTTCCCATATAAAAAGAAAGTTTAAATATTTACTGGTACATACGTCACAGGAGTGTTGTAAACATAAAATGCTTGAAACATGAAAAGTGTTATGTAAGTGTCAATTTAGATGCCAGGAAGGAAGGTCAGAATACAACAATGGTCAGTCTAACTGAGTATAGAGGATGACACTGAATACGGTAATAGATTAACCTCAGAACTAGATTAGAGCTGGAATTTTCATCTGAGGTTTATCTGATTAGGATAATGGTTTTTTTTTTAGAAGGTGCATGCCTGGTGAACATGTCTTCAAAGGACCAAGCTGACAAACAAACATGTACTCTATCCTCATATGCAGTTACAGTATTAGCACAAAAATAGGTGCAACTGAAATGCATGAATACTCATCTGGAATTGTCCAAAGATACCCAAAAGGTGGGTACTGTCTGTAAGCAGTCCTATATGAGATATTATTCTAAAGACCACTAAACTTAGTTTAATTTCTCAAGCTGTCATGTTAGAGGATTCTCCCTACTCCCTACCATCCACAAACATTTGTCAAACAAAAAAGCTAAGTTTGGAAAATTCAGACATGGTGCATGTCTACACTAACATTTATGTCAGCAAAACTTCTGTTGCTCGGGGTGCAACAAAAACACACCCGAGTGACGTAACTTTTGCCGGCATAAGTGCTCATGTGCACAGCGCTATGATGGTGGGAGAAGCTCTCCCACCAACATAGCTAACACCACTTGTTGAGCTGGTTTTATTATGTCAACGGGACAGCTCCCTCCTGTCAGCATAATGAAGCTACAGGAGCGCTCTTACAGCAACACAGCTGTATCAGTACAGCTGTGCTGCTGTAAACTTGTAAGTGTAGACATGTCCTTAGGCTTTTCTGATCTTTCCCATCTCTTTTCTTACCTTTTTGGTGTTCCTCTGATAAGCAAAATTTATTAATTTTTTAAATGAAAAAGACCTCTCATGAGAATGCCTCATCTAGCCCTCTATGGAGAAATTATGCCTCCTTATGTTCAGCAAAGCACTAAAGCATGTGCTTAATTTTTAAGTATGTGCTTAAACCACATTAAAATCAATGGGGCTTAAGCATGTGCTGAATACTGAGGGTTTGCTGAATATGGTTCCATGTATGAACTGGAATTGCTATCCTGTAGAAAATTTTACCATTCCAAATTGGAATGAAAAGGCAGAAATTTGAAATTTTCCACAGAAGAGAAATTTTTTGAAAAAATCCATTTCAAAAGAGAAAGTGATTTAAAAAAAAAAAAAAAAAAACGTTTCCAGCTATGCCCTTGCTCCCCAGTGGGGCAGCCAAGCACCCAGGCAGCAGGCCAACCCACCTGCTAGGCAGCCACGGAGGTTGAGAACCAGGCAGCCCATCTGTCCACCCACCTGCCAGATGGTCAGCAAGGGAGCTGGGCATCAGGGATCCAGGTAGGAAACTAGGCAGGCAAGTCTGCTCAGTTTCCATCAGAAGTTTTGATGGAATTGACATGTTCCTGTTGAATGGGTCAATTCCATCAAGTGAGCATTTTCTGATGGAAATCTGTTCTGTCAGAAATTTTTCAACCAGCTGTAGTCCCATGTGCCCATGGTTACTATTTGAATGCACTTTGGTGATCCTTCAGACCCCAAAATGTGGCTCCTTTTGATATGGGGAACCTGTCAATGTTTTTAAGTCAAATTGCACAGTAATAAAGTACAATGACAACAGCTGAAATGTAAGATGCTTTCTGTAATATCCTCCTGCAAGGAACACAAGGCCACATCCATTGAAGGAGTAAGAATGAGTTCCTGGGACAATTACTGCATTACCAGCAAATCATACTTTTTAGTGTGTTGACCATTAGGCCAAAGGACCAATTGTCAAGTGAACCAAACCCCTAGCAAGCTTTAAGAATCATTTGCAATAATAATGTTAAGCTGTGTAACCTTTATTAAGAGTGGAAAATTTAGTTTAGTGAGAGTGGAAAGTTTAGTTGCTTAATGTTTAGCATGAAATCCTATTTATCAGAACAAGTGTTCTAACTGCATTAGTTTGTAAAGTCTGAATATTACAGTATGTGCTTGCAAATTTATCAGACAAAAGGGGATGTGCGTAATTGTCATGTGTGAAAAAAGTGAAGCTATAGATTGTCAACAAACTATAAAAAATAGTGCGTTTGAGTTACTGCTTGAACCAGGCAGGACTGGGATCAGCAGTAAGCCTTGGTTTCATAAGGATCAAGTATTATTATGTGCTATGGTTAGCCTTGTTATGTGCTATTCTTAAATAATAAAGTCAACTCTATTAATAAAGGCCATCAAGCTTGACTACTCCTGTCTTACTATTTATTGTTACTGGCTAAGACCAGCCCACTAATCAACTTTCTATATAAAGGTAACAAGTGTGCTCTTTTCAACACAGTATGCATTAGTTTTCTATAAATAAGGAAACTTCATAATTATCACTAAAACTGTTAATTAAATTAAAGGGTAGGTACTTAATGAACAGAAATGCATCTTTTCTATTAAATTCAAAACTTATCTCCTATTTTCCCTTTGATAAATCTAGTTTAAAGTATTCTAATATGGATTTCCTTAATCCCTGCAAGGAGATGAGAGCTCTTGTAACAATCTGTCTCAAAAATTAACTAAGAGCATAGAAACAACTTGCATATGTATGACCTTTTAAAATGGCCTGCTCAGACGGCTAGGATACTAAATAGTGAAAGGAAGTAAAGAAATAGCCCAATTTGCTAATTGTTGATTTTTAATTGTGATTAAAAGTCAGCACTGAAAGCATTTTTAAAAAGTAGTTTCACTTTTAATTTGTAATATTTCTGTGAAGTCTTTTAGCATTGTACAGATGCACCTTAAAACTGGATCTTTTATTAATAACCCAACCGAAACCTATTTTAAAATATAATTTATAGCAGTGGCTCCCAAAGTGGGGTCCCCCAGGCTCTTAGGGACCCATCAGGGGTTATGCATGGGTCTGTTCCATGAGCAAGGCCTGAATGTGCTGGAATGATGTTCTGGCACTTTTGCCACATGGAGGATGCCATTTTGTCCTCAAAATGGTGTCCTCCGCGCACCATGATCTATCATGCACACTGTGTGCAATGTTACGCTGGCAGGCACATTCTCACACTGGCAGGGGCATTCTGGTAGTGCCAGAAACGAAAGGGATCTGGGACAATTAGGCAGATGCCAAAGGGGTTTTTGGCAGAAAAAAGTTTGTGAACCACTGATCTATAGCAAATGACCATGAGTACACGCTACACATAGAAAAGCAATGGCAGATTTTGTAGCATGTAATCATCAATTGGGAAGAAATCTTTAATAATGAATAGTGAACATGTAAGAGATGTGCAATACCAAGCAGCATTATTTGCAGGCGAACAGGTAAAAAAAAAAAAAATGGAATTCAGCCAAATTATATTAATATATTTCCTTAAACATTATTAGATAACTGGAGAGCTTGCTTGAGTTTGGACAATTTGATTTCTGTCTTCACCTGGAAATGTCATGGCAAACTGAAGGCATGGGTTGAGGAGGGTGTGAACACTTCTAGTTCTACGACACCCCTCATTACTTTGATTAAGTTAGTCTTTTTAGTTATTATTTATGTCTGTCCATAGTAGTACAAATTCTCTCTTTTTTGCCTACACACTTAGCTGAAAAGGAATAAAATAGAGGTTGGCTAAGTAAAAACCCAGAAATAATCAAGGGGCTGCTGTGCAAATTGCCCGAGTTAAAAGATACTCCACATCAACATTTGTATTGTGAAAAGTGCACTAAAAGGGAAAGACACTCAGTCCCCGTACAAGACAGTTTGCAGCTGAATCCTGCATAGATAAATATTCTAACATCTTGTCTGAACAAAAATAAATAAATAGATCATGCTTCTTAAAACACACAGTAGATTCCAGAATGTCTCTCTGAACCCAGGAATCACAGCTTTGAATTTTATAGATAGATAACTCATTTTTAGATTAATATTAGCAGTTAATCAGTAATGCCAAAAATCTAAGGGGTCTAATTTCTACCTGTTTTTAAGTACTATGAACAAATGGTTCACAATAATTCAGACAACTTTACTAACATATACCAATACAACAAAATGCTACAGAAAAATGTAGGTAAAATAAACACATTACATAATCCCAAGAGTACAAGCCTGGCCTTTCCTGAACAAAACCCTTTATAAAGTATTGATATCTTCATAAGGAATTGGTAGTTTTTCAGCTCAGCTGTCCAGAGGAAATTGTTGCTAATGTGCCCTGCCAAAGCCCAGGGAGACAGCCTCCTGCACGCCAGATTACTTTGGACTGCTGTGAACTGTGACATCACTGTATTAAAGTTTGGTTTCAGCCAGACCTCTGCTGTTTGTGGTTAGGGGGAGGCCCTGAACGTGTCTATTGCTGGTGGATCCCTTGTACTGTGGGAGGGGGAAAAAGGCCTTATCCAACCAGAACTTGTCTACTTGCTGCATGCTCAATAGGTTTTTTTAACTCCAGCATGTAAATCCACCACAAAGGAGCTGAAGTTCAAATAAGGCTGCTTTAGTCTTGCATGAAATGATAGATTCAAAACTTCGGAATTGAAATGCCTGAGTTCTCTTCTTTCACCAAAAGAAAGTTTCTACTGCAGCCTATTGTCCCTCCATGCCTATAGCATGAGGATGTGCATCTTAGATTCAGCAACTGAGCTGTCTTTTTTTTTCTATCAAGAAAAAACATTTAAACAATAAGAAAAACAAGATTATCAGAGCCTTAGGGTATTAACTTTTCTAATTATAGTATCAAATGTATAAAACTTTTCAGTGGCAGTCTAGCTAGCTTTCACTGCAGACATACTTCTGATACAGAGATGTCACAGTTCCCATGGATAAGCTGTTCAGTTAATCTTTGATAAAAAGCACGTTAAAGACTGAAGAAAGAAGCCAAAGGCGAAGGAAACACGGTAAGAATGTTACAGTACAGCTGGTTTACATTTAAAATATACAGATGTTTTCACATGTATGAAATAATTTCCAATGCACAGAGACTGAGTTATAAAGCCAGTCTTTTAGTAGCAGCTTTGTTTTGTTCTGAGAGTTACTACAATCTCTCTGATGTAAATTTAGATATGAACTGTGTAATGCTTATTAAATAAGCAAACAAATATAACTATTACAAAAAGTACTCTTGCATCCATAAAATATGTAACTAAAGTTGAATTTTGTAAATTCTTACTCTAAAACAAAAATATAATGTTTGGTAAAAAATGATTTAGTGACATTTTTCAGTGTCAGAGAATCAAAGACTTCTTGCTGAGCAATTAATCTTCATGTTCTTTAAAAGTTATTTTCTTCTTACTTTATTCTGTACATAGTTGGAGGTTTCTTCTCCTACTGACTGTACATGTGTACAAAGAATTGTATGCTTTTCAGCAAAACTTTTCATGACAAAAAGCTCTACATTTCTTTCATGTCTGCTCTTTGAAAGAGCTATTGTATTAAAAACCAGGAAGCCTGCCTTCAATCTCTTCTACATTAAGTCAGATTAACCAGATATGAAAGTTCCTGTAAATCCCTACAGGTTTTATAAAATATCCTGCTGTTTGGAAGTTTATGTGAACCCTTTACTTTAAAAACAAAGAAGTATTTAGATGTATCTTTTTGCAAGCACAGCATTCACCAGCTTTACTGGTTAAATACAATCTTTTGAACAAGCAAAATAAAAGTAAATATTATTGAAATCTCATACTAACACCACACTGAAAGACTAAGCGCTAGCTTTTTATACTCTTTTCAAGAGTGACTGGGTTATGTGAAAATAAAGTGAGGCCACTGTTAAGGGAAGTAACAGCAAATGCAGTGCTTGCTTTCAATAACTACATTCCAAATCCATGATAGCTAGCTTTACTTAGGCACAAAGAACAACCCACTAAATGGATTCTGCCTGCTAAACTTCTTGATGATCCAGAAAGAAAAGCTGTACTTCTTGCAATTAAAAGAGCTACTTTCTTTTGCCGGAAACTGTACGAAAGAAAGATAGGAGGCACAGGAGATGTAATCCTTTGACATTTCTTACAGCAATTGGTACCATTTCAAAACAAAAGTTCTCTAAGAACTAATTAAGATTCCCTCACTCTGCCGTATTTCATTAGTCCATCCATTCACTCAACAAAAAAAAGTTGTTCAGAGTTTTAAGAATGAAGCAGTGTTTTGGGATTGGGTATTACCCACAATTTGAACTAAGCAGAACAAGCTGAATATAAAGAGTATTGCAATGAATCTGTCTGAAGTAGTTCATTTCATTTCAGCCAGTAGTTTAGTGTTCTACTTATGGGAATCCAGTAACTAATGGCAAAGAATTCAAAATACCCTTACCCACCCAGGAATTCCTAAAATCAGAGTTAAACGAATTTTCAACTTGTAAACACATCACCTTTTCTATATTTAAAGTAAATGCTGTACCTGCCATTTTTTTCCTTGGACTCTATTTGTTTACTTTAAACTTTAAGTAAAAATGTAGAGCTATTCCCTGAATTGCCAAACATACATACTGTTGTACAGTATTTGCACTGTAAGGTTCAATTTCCTGTTACAAAACAAGTAAACCAACCCAGAAAAAATTATAGTAAATTTTTTTCTTTAACACATAGCAATCTCCTTTCTCCACAAACAAGAAACAAAGTAAATGAGTTTACTTGACAAAAAAATACAAATCAATTAATGTATTTCCATTGGAAACCACAGAAAAATCTTTCTAGCTCTGACTGAGCTAAAGGACAAGAGTTTGTTAACACCATGCCCATAATTCTATAATAGAATGACTGGAAAATGGGGCATGTAAAGTGTATGTTTTTTGAAGGATTTTGACAGAAGGAGTGGGGACTGAGGAAGAAAAAGACAGCTTCAGAAAATTCTCATCATACTAGTGTTGTGAAATCCAGATCAAATTACTGACTGATGTTTTGAAGATGCCTGCTAGTTGCAAGGTCTCCTACAATCACTGCCTACCAAATGACTTTACAGAAGTAGGAATTAAGACGATTTTTCTTAAGTAAATATTTTCTTCAAAAAATATTTTAAATTTCTATTTGCCTTTTAATTCAAATTAATGTATAGAATTGTGTGTTTACTGTAATCTAAAAGAATGCCACCTATGTGTGATGGACGGGGGAAGCTTAGGGGATTTTACAGAAACACGTATTGCTGCTTTGTTCCCAATTTCTGTTAAACTTTTCTCCTTCAAAAAAGGGTAATGTAATAAATTACGCATCTATCACAATCTGGTGTATGAATACATGTACACATATATTCATATTAGTTTTAAATGGTCACTTATTTTTTCAGGGAACTACCATATGATCCAACAGTAGACCTTTCATGAATTTGACTTCATTTGTGTGTATAACCCTACTGGTGGAAGTTGCACAAAGGGCTTCGTAATACAGTTTTTTAACACTGGAGTTATCCTAGGAAAACAGCCCACCCAAACCTAACAATTACCAGTAACTCTACTATAATAAGTGTAACCTACACAAAATTATTGGTTCAACTGCTGACTAGGCTTTAGTTCCAGATTTCTTTAGTATGTGCTGAAAAATTAATCCATTAGTATCTATCTGGTGTTACATTTATTTTTCTTTTGAAGCAAAAAGCTATAGAGATGCAGTTCCAGAATGTTAGGTGTTGTTCAATAAGATCACATCTAATGCAGTCACATTATCTTTGGATTAAGCTATCTATATGGGGTATTTCTAAGAGGATCTAGAGTGCTACTTTAATTAGTAAACTATATGCACTCAACTAAGAGATGCAGCAAAAAATACCTTTGCATTTCAGGCCAGAGAACCACATTTAAGGCTGGGCTCTGGCCTCCTCCCCGTCCCCCCTTGATTCAATTTAATTTGTAAGTTAGTAGGACAAAAACATGACATTTATTTAATAAAGCCAGTTATACAAATGTAGGATGAGGCATAGGAAATAAAAGCGAAGTGACTGAACAATGAAAATTTGCAGCTGTCTTGTTAATGCGAGAATGTACTACGTTTAGCAAAACAAAATAAGGGTCCAACCACTTACATTAGAAATCCTACCTTATTCCATCTGACAGCTCAGTACTCTTGTTCACATGCGAAGAGCCTGTTTCTCACTTTGGAAGATCTTCCTTTTCTACTGAGGATTACCAATACTCCAACCTGAAGTGCATCTGAAAACCTGCCCCCCTCAATTCCCTAATCCCAATTTGCATAGGTGCTGGAACTCGGGGTGCTGCGGCATCCCCTGGCTTGAAGTAGTTTCCATCATATACAGGATTTACTTTACAGTTTGGTTCAATGGCTCTCAGCATCCCCACTGTACAAACTGTTCTAGCACCAGTGCCAACTTGCAAACCATTTTTTTAATATTATAACCTTTTGTTGAGAACAATTGCTGGAACCTCAATTTCTGGGATTTCAGTTCCCAGCTCCTGGCATCACGTAGTTAATTAGTGAAGCTGCAATAAATTATGCTGTCTCTGATGTACAATTACAGCACTGCAAATCGTCACTAAAAGTCACTGGAAATCTCCTTGTGTAAAATCTTGCCTTAAACATGGAAAATTGTTGTCTCTGAAAAGCAGCCTCACATGGTGGATACAATAACATGTATCACTTACACATAAGCTGGGTTTATGCAGTTCAGTGTATGAGGCTTTCATACCAACTGTCCTCTAGCTTAATAACAACACACAATATATAGAAGAACAAGAGTAGCAGAAAGTAAGTCAACTAGTCCTAGCTCCTGAAATTATTTAAGATTCCCTTTTCAAAATAGTATCACATACAAGTGAAGACAGGGTATGAATTGTGTCTTTTGATATAAAATCTACAGCTGATTAATTTCATGCAGTAGTATTGCCTTAGAGTTATCCAGACAATAATTATGTCTGTTGATATTATTTTGCTTTTGTATTTCTCCAGAGTTTCGTAGCATAAATGCTATTTTGTTTTGACTCTTAAAATGTTTCCCAACTACCATGCATTTAAAATAATTAGCAATTCTTACCCCCAATAAAAAGCATAATGGAAGTCAAAGTTTAGCCACAATTCATCTTTCCTATGGTCTAAGCTGTTTTCCAAGATGATGAAATTTAAACTGTGGTAGGAAAACCAGAGTTACAGATGCCATAAAAATGTCTCATGAAAAACCAATCCCCCATCACATAGTAGAGACTTTTTGCTGCAGAAATTCTTTAGGATTACAGACATTATACATACAGTAACAATAATAAATCTTGCCTTATATAACATCTTTCTTCTTCAAAATGCATTACAAATATCAACTAATTAATGCTACAAGCTAAGAAGTGCTCCATTTACACAGTGCAATCTGCAGTATTTTGGGTTTATTTGGTGGAGTTTTCATAGAATCTGAATGATGCTTTACAGAACACACAATGTGAGTTGCTAGAAGTCACATTTTTTCAGCTAATGGAGTTTCAAACCCTCATTCATGCGCACACAAAAAATCTTTCAAATGTAATAACCATTAGAAAATCTAAAAGAGGTAATCTAATACAACCATATGTATGTATTTTTCATAAAAATGAGGAATTAACTTTTGTATATAGTCCTACAGTTATTCATAAAACAGAAATTTTCAGCCTCATTCTTATGAGGTCATGACAATACATGAAGTGAAATACCTATTTAGTTTCAGATGGTAAAATACTCAAGTCTTGTGGAAATCTCATTTGTGAGTTTTAAACACGTTTATAATAATCAACAATATTTTGATTAAGCAAGAACATTCCTACAGACTTCAAATGCCTTACACTGCAATATGGAAAAGCAATTCCCAAAGTCGCTTTTTCTTAACTTGTGACTAACAAAGCCAAAGAAAATAATTATTTGCTTTTCATTTTCAGGGACTGGAAAAATACCAAATATCTTTTTCTGAAAGTTTATTTTCCCTTCACTCTGATGATAGGAATGTCCTCTAATTGTATCTCGAGGGAAACAAAATATCGACAGAGCAAATATACACCAATCAGGACACAGATTGCAGTTCAAATAATAGAGACGGGTGAATACTGGATAAATGTGCTCGCAAACATATTTATCGAATCCTATTCATTATTCAATCCAATCACATTTATGTCCTTTGTGTGGTTTTTCATGACCACTCAGAGAGTTGGTTTATGTGAGTATATATGTTTGCAGAGGAGCTTTTATTTGTGTAAGTGTGGCTATTCGGTATGACCTAGTGTGTTTGTGAGCATTTACGGGAATTCACAGCAAAACTGCTGGCACTCCCACATTTATGTAAACTGGCTTGTGTGTTTTGGTTTGAGGAGTTTAGGAGACAAGGAGAGACTAGGAAAACATTTTAAAGTCACTGGCTTTCTCAAGCAAAATAATTGCAGTTTGAGGAGCCCTGGGGAGAGAGAAGGGAAGATAATGTGGGAGGAAAGATGTTTGAGAAGCAGAAGAGTCCCTAGCTTAGAGACACTTTGTTTTTATAACAGGGCTAGATTACAGACAGTGTTTGTAGGGTGGCCAGATACTGAAGTGGGAGTTTCACATCTGGTTACAAACATGGTCCTGCTCAAATAAGTACTGGCCACTGTGACAGAGAACAGCTACTGACAGACAGGAGGGTGCCAATAGGGAGAAAAAAGGGGTCACCAGAGAGCAGCACCCCTGTTAAGGAGAAATAGGGGCAACAGCTATAGGAATTATTTAGTATGAATGTGACAAAAGGAAACTGAATGCAAAGTCTGCTAGAGACCCGGCAGCTCCCTGCCCCCCCCCCCGAAGTGCCCCGCCCCCGTGGCAGCTTCCTCCCCTCTGCCCTGAGGCGCCCCCCCACGGCAGCTCCCCCCCCCCCGGGGAGCCGTGCGGCAGCTCCCCACCCCAGCTCACCTCTGCTCTGCCTCCTCCGTGAGCACACCACCCCCGCTCTAATTCTCCTCCCCTCCCAGGCTTGCGGCGCCAAACAGCTGATTGGCGCTGCAAGCCTGGGAGGCGGGAGAAGTGGAGCGGCGACCGCGCGCTCGGGGAGGGGGCGTAGGAACGATGTAAAAAAAATTGGGGGCACCGCTTTTTGGCGCCCCCAAATCTTGGCGCCCTAGGCAACCGCCTAGTTTGCCTAAATGGAGCACTGGCCCTGGATGTGACATACCTTTCTCTCTCTGTGAGGAAGGAAACTGGACACCATTAAATTAGGCTGGAATAAAGACTGGGAGTGGATGAGTCATTACACAAACTAAAAAATATTTCCCCATGTTAATTTCCCCCCTACTGTTACTCACACCATCTTGTCAACCGTTTGAAATGGGCTATCCTGATTATCACTACAAAAGTTTTTTTCTCCTGCTGATAATAGCCCACCTTAATCAATTAGTCTCATTAGAGTTGGTATGGCAACATTTTTTCATGTTCTCTGTATGTGTATATATATATCTATATAGGTATATAATCTTCCTGCTGTATTTTCCACTGCATGCATCTGATGAAGTGGGCTTTAGCCCATAAAAGCTTATGCTCAAATAAATGTGTTAGTCTCTAAGGTGCCAAAAGTACTCGTTCTTTTTGCTGATACAGACTAACACGGCTACCACTCTAAAAACTGGGAGCCTTCTAAATAAACAAATATAATGCTATCTTGTACAAAAGAGGACAGAAAATTATTTAATGTGGCTTAAACTTCCCTAGGTCTGTGTGTATGATGTATTTCACTCCACTTTCCCCACAGGTACACCATCTTCTCCTTGACAGATTCAATGAGCAAACAAATTTGTACAGGCAGGCATATTGTTTATAAAATTCAAGTCATCCAATCAGAGAACAGAAACAATATCATGTGACTTAGGTGACCACTTGCACAAACGTACCCAACACCCAATAATCAGTGTTCATTCTGCAGATAAGCTATTTTCTATAATTTGTTCATATACATTTTTCATTGAACAAAGACAAATATCAATACAGAAAAAGTAAAGTTTTTTTCAAGCACAGATTGCAAACAGAAAAAAGTGATAACCTTGTTCGACAACATCCAGCTTTGCTGAATAACAGCTACAATACAGGAACATGAATTGGACTCTGCAGCAAGGAGAGCATTTCAACAGGGACTTCTTGTTCGTGTTAATATTTGTATATCGAATGGAATAATGCACAATGCACATATTGCATCACATTCTCCTTTAAAGAAGCAACTTATTAAACTAAGTGAAAGGCAGAGACCTGAGTGTGACTGTTCTCAAGGTAGCCAGGACTGAGAGTCACCTTGTTATCCCCCTGCCTCTAGTGAGGAGTCTTGCCTGTGGTAGCTGGGTTTTAGCTCCCTAATACTACTAACCTATCAGCCACTAAACCACTCTCCTCTGTGCTATGCTGTCTTTGCCTGGTAGATCCCCTTGAAACATTCCCCTGTGATATTCAGCTACTGAGAAATTCCAGATTCTTTGCTCCCAAAGGAACAGTGTACCCCAGTGTTACCTTAAATCAGTGCTCCTGCATAGTGCACAGCACTTACGAGCATTTATAATAAAACAAAAGGAGATTTATTTAAGAAAGAATAGAGGTTCCACTCAAAACGAGAGAGAGTGATGGCAACAAGTGATTACAACTAGGGCTGTCAAGCGACTAAAAAATATAATTGCAATTAATCACAATTAATTGCACTGTTAAACAATAATAGAATACCATTTAAATATTTTGTGTTTTCTAAATTTTCAAATATATTGATTTCAGTTACAACACAGAATACAAAATGTACAGTGCTCACTTTATATTTATTTTTGATTACAAATATTTGCACTGTAAAAAACAAAAGAAATAGTATTTTTCATTTCGCCTAATACAAGTACTGCAGTGCAATATCTTTATCGTGGAACTTACAAATGTAGAATTATGTGCAAAAAATAACTGCATTCAAAAATAAAACACTGTAAAACTTTAGAGCCAAATGTAAACAAACTTGTTTGTCTGCGAGATTGGCTGAACAAGAAATATGACAATGGATTTATAGGCTCTAAAGATTTACATTGTTTTATTTTTGAATGCAGTTATTTTTTGTAGATAATTCTACATCTGTAAGTTCCTCTTCCATGATAAAGAGATTGCACTACAGTACTTGTATGAGGTGAACTGAAAAATACTATTTCTTTTGTTTATCATTTTTACTGTGCAAATATTTCTAATAAAATAATAATATAAAGTGAGCAGTGTACACTTTGGATTCTGTGTTGTAATTGAAATTAATATAAGAACATAAGAATGGCCCTACTGTGTCAGACCAAAGGTCCATTTAGCCCAGTACCCTGTCTTTCAACAGTGGCCAGTGCCAGATGCCCCAGAGGGAATGAACAGAGCAGGGAATCATCAAGTGATCCATCCCCTGTCATGCATTCCCAGCTTCTGGCAAACAGAGGCTAGGGACACCATTCCCGCCCATCCTGGCTAATAGCTATTGATGGACCTATCCTCCATGAATTTATCTAGTTCTTTTTTGAACCCTGTTATGGTCTTGGCCTTCACAACATCCTCTGGCAAGGCATTCCACAGGTTGACTGTGTGTAGTGTGAAGAAATACTTCCTTTTATTTGTTTTAAACCTGTTGTCTATTAATTTCATTTGGTGACCCCTAGTTCTTGTGTTATGAGAAGTAGTAAACAACACTTCCTTATCTACTTTCTCTACACCAGTCATGATTTTATAGACCTCAATCGTATCTCCCCTTAGCTGTCTCTTTTCCAAGCTGAAAAGTCCCAGTCTTATTAATCTCTCCTCATACGGAAGCCGTTCCATACCCCAATCATTTCTTTAATTTCTTGCCCTTTTCTGAACCTTTTCCAATTCCAATATATCTTTTTTGAGATGGGGCAACCACATCTGCACACAGTATTCAAGATGTGGGTATACCATGGATTTATATAGAGGCAACATGATATTTTCAGTCCTATTATCTATCCCTTTCTTAATTATTCCCAACATTCTGTTTGCTTTTTTGACTGCCACTGCACATTGAGTGGATGTTTTCAGAGAACTATCCACAATGACTCCAAGATCTCTTTCTTGAGTGGCAACAGCTAATTTAGACCACATCATTTTATATGTATAGTTGGGATTATGCTTTCCAATGTGCATTACTTTGCATTTATCAACATTAAATTTCATCTGCCATTTTGTTGCTCAGTCATCCATGTAGAAAAACATCCAAAAATATTTAATAAATTTCAATTGGTATTCTATTGTTTAACAGTGCGATTAAAACTGTGATTAATCATGATTAATTATTTTAATCGTGAATACTTTGAGTTAATCACGTGAGTGAGACATGATTCCCTGGTGGCTAACCTTTACTCCAAGACCATAAGGCATAGTTTTCAACATAGTTACATTATTCCTTAACTATTACCCACACACATCTCTCAATGATTATGAGTATTGATAAGTTACAAGCTTTCAGTAGAGAACTCATGCTACCCTTCATGGATAAATACTATGAAAATGGTGTATTAGTCATAGTGAGTTTGTCTGGCCTGAGACAGGAGTTGCTTGTAAAAAACAGGGAAGCCTTTGCCTGTTGGTACCAATAGGCCTCCATGTCACAATGGGATATGAGAGGAAGAAAAGATTCAGCACAGTCTAGTCTGAACTCTGAGGGGGGGGGGGAAGAGTTTCTTTCCATGGGTCATAATAAACAGGTTTTAAAGAGAAAAGGTCTGCAATTCAAATACTGAAATCAAAGCCATTTTACATCTACTGTGCTGCAGACATTTACAAGAATGGTTTCATCTGTGTGGAAATATGAGCTCTGGCAACCTGCCAGGGTCACCAAGTGTGACCTGCTGTGCAAATGCTGGTTATGAAAGTTAGACCTATTTGGGGTCATTTTAATTTATGTTCTTTATTTTTCCAGAATTTTCAAAGGATTCTGCTTTAAAGAATACATGGAACTTGTTTGTAACAGCCAGTTCCTTGCGCCTTTGGACATGCTGAACCCAAAACTTGTATCTGACAAGTTCTCAAGATTCTTGCCAAACTCCATAAACCACAATCCCTTTCTATTTACAAAATGAAAATGAGTTTCATTCCAGTTATACTAAAATTTGAGACACATGGGGCATAAACAATTTTCAAAAAGATCCACAAAAATCATTGCTGATAGAGTTTTCTTGTATCATTTACTGAAACATACTAACCAAGCCTCACTACAATTCTCTCTCTTTAATTTGTATCAAGTAACATAATACTATCAATGACTTTCAATTATATTTTTACTCAGAGTATGTGAATTATCTGTAAAAATGATCTACAAAGGCACATTAATTATTAGCATGATACTCTGTAAAATTTTTATGTTAAAGAGAGTTGCCATTTAATTTCATTTTACTCAGTAAATAAATAAATTATTAATACTACAGTATTCCCTGCTTAGAATGGCAAGGCCTTGCTATACAAATGTACGGACTCCATTCTCTCGTTTGCTTTCCTCATAACAAGGCCACAAAAGCAAAGAGCAAGGAGATTCCCGAAGAAATAATACTAATGCCATTAACAGCAGTACAGTAAGGTTTTCCCCCCATCTTCTTCTTGCCCTCCCCTTCAGGTCAATATGTTCTTAGGGAGGTGTACCTACACTGGAAATTTTTCAACAACTTTATTACAGCTAATCAAGAACCAGTGCAAGTTCCACTAGTGGAACTCCCAGGGTGGAGGGACAGGCATATACAGAGCACAGGCCTTCTTACTATCATGTTATCTAAATATGCTCTGAGCAAATCTAGCTGTCACAGTGGCAAAAGTTCCAGTCTCCATAGATTGTGAGCTCCTCAGAGCAGGAACTGACCTTCCTGAACATTTGGAAAGCATGTGACAGGCATTACCATAAATACAAAAAGGGTGTTAACAGAACATTAAGGTTGCAAAGTCAAACACGCAATAATTGGGAAATGCTAGAATTAAAGTTGCCCATGTCCACTAATTTTGACTGCCCAATTTGAGCCATCTACAGCCTGATTTTTCAGAGTGCTTAGCATTTTATAGCACTTGGATATGTTTAAAGCACAGCTCCTATTGGCTTCAGTTGCAGCTTTGAATGTTCAGCCCCAGAGTCTCAAGTTGGGTACCCAGAAAATGGGGAACACACAATTAGTGGCCACAAATGAAAGTGTGTGAGTTATTTGTTGAGCATCACACAGAAAATCTGTGGCAGAAGCAGGGATAGAATTCTGTGTTGTAATAGAAATCAGTATATTTGAAAATGTAGAAAAACATCCAAAAATATTTAATAAATTTCAATTAGTATTCTATTTTTAACAGTGCGATTAATCATGATTTTTTTAATCGCAGTTAATTTTTTTGAGTTAATCGCATGAGTTAACTGCGATTAATCGACAGCCCTAAAAACTATAATTCTACATTTATAAGTTGCACTTTTACAAAAAGAGTGCACTACAGTACCTGTATTAGGTGCATTGGAAAATACTATTTCTTTTGTTTATCTTTTTTACAGAGAAAATATTTGTAATAAAAATAATAATATAAAGTGAGCACTGTACACTTTGTATTCTGTGTTGTAATTGAAATCAATATACTTGAAAATGTAAAAAAATATCCAAAATATTTATAATGAATTTAAATTGGTATTCCATTATTGTTTAATAGTGTGATTAAAACCGCGATTAATTACGACTATGTTTTTAAATCTTGGATTAATTGCGATTTTTTTTTTTTTTTAAAAACAGTTTGACAGCCCTAATCTAGTGCATTTTAGAAACCATAACAGCACAGGATCAGCTACATTCTGTTCACATTTTAAGATTATCTTTGCAAGTGTAAGGGATGAAAACTTAATTTTTATTTAAATGAATTTCTGAGAAACTGATGACACTGTCCTGGAAATATGGACTTACTTTTTACTAATTCAGTTCCTTAAGGTGAGTGGTGAGAAATTATAGCAATGTTTCACAATTTATTAACCAAGGATCTGGAAACAGGATGCTAGTAAGTTATAACTTGCCTCCATGAAGCTCAGTAGCCTCTCTATCATTTTTTTTATCTTTATCTGGTGGAAGCTCTTACCAGACATGAAAAGTGTACCATATTTGTTGGCATGAAAATATGTATATTTTCATATCATCACTTACCACTTGAAGAGATTTTGTTAAGACTTCCCAATGAATACAGCAGTTGTTAATCTTCTTATTCACATTCATTCATTTTCTATTTATTACTAAATAACTTTTTTATTTTTATTTTTAAACAGATTTTAGAAGTTCATTTGTAGAAGAAAAAGTATCCAAAAATAAAGAATGATGAAGGCAGCAAGATTAACTTGTTTATTACTAATTGCAGTCATGGGAGTGACTGCTAGCAAGACACAGGAATTTGAAAGCAGTGACGAGGGCACAGAGCAAGAATTCATTTACATGAACAGGTATAAGCGGTCCAGCGACACACAGGACAAGTGCACTTATACCTTTATTGTACCTCAGCAGAAAGTAACAGGTGCCATTTGTGTTAATTCAAAGGAGCCTGAGGTTCTTCTTGAAAACCGCGTAAATAAACAAGAATTAGAGCTGCTTAACAATGAACTTCTAAAGCAAAAGAGACAAATAGAAACTCTTCAGCAACTGGTGGAGGTGGATGGTGGGATTGTTAATGAGGTTAAACTTTTACGAAAAGAAAGTCGGAATATGAACTCTCGTGTCACACAACTTTATATGCAGCTGCTACATGAAATTATTCGAAAACGGGACAATGCATTAGAACTTTCCCAGCTTGAAAATAAGATATTGAACCAAACTGCTGATATGTTGCAACTTGCAAACAAATACAAGGACCTA
The DNA here is from genome assembly GCF_028017835.1 of Emys orbicularis. Taxonomy (NCBI): domain Eukaryota; kingdom Metazoa; phylum Chordata; order Testudines; family Emydidae; genus Emys; species Emys orbicularis. Next base: position 939,032 of record NC_088700.1, read on the forward strand.
GAGTACAAATATCAACATTTGGTGACAATTGCCAATAACCAGTCTGTAATTATTGCACAGCTAGAAGAACATTGTCAAAGAATGCCATCCATTAAGCCAATACCCCAACCTCCCCAACCACCTAACAGAATGTATCAGCCTCCTACTTACAATCGCATTATTAACCAAATAGCTACCAATGAGATTCAAAGTGATCAGAATTTAAAGGTTCTACCACCTAATCTACCAACCATGCCACCAGTTACTAGCAGTCCAACTTCAACTGATAAACCATCTGGTAAGTTATTTTATTGGCATGTCTAAATGATATCTATGTTAATATGCAAAAAAAAACAACAAGGAGTCCGGTAGCACCTTAAAGACTAACAGATTTATTTGGGCATAAGCTTTCGTGCATCTGAAGAAGTGAGGTTTTTTACCCACGAAAGCTTATGCCCAAATAAATCTGTTAGTCTTTAAGGTGCCACTGGACTCCTTGTTGTTTTTGTGGATACAGACTAACACGGCTATCCCCTGATACTTGACATGTATGTTAATATGCAGTGACTAATAGCACAATTTCCAGAGGTGGAGATATACTTAGGTCTCAAAGATGCAGACAGAGGTAAGTAGCATGTAACATATTTAGCAAATGATAATGCAAAAGTTTGAGGGTGAACTGTTTCAGATTCACCCCAGATGAGACTGAGGTTATGTTGCTGGACTGGGTACACCTCCTAGGAGAACTGGCAGAGGTACTATGAGTCCTTCCATTAAGGGAATTTGTCTGCCTTTTGTTACTGCCTTTCCAACCCTGGAGTCTGCCTGGACTTGTAGTTTTGCAAATGTTAGGTAGCAGCGGTGCCCCATGGTGCTTTAATATTTATGCTTGACCAGGAGATTCCATCTTCTTCTTTCAAATGCAGAAATCCTGCGGCAGTAAGCAACATTTTGTCCCCCTGAGACTGGATTGTTGCAATACTCTCCACACAAGATCATTCAAAAACTTCAGCTACTTCAGCAGCTGAATTTTAAGGGTGTTTCTCACAGGGAGCACAGTACTTTGTGTTTTGTGAGCTCCACTGGCTCCCAGTTTGTTTTGGGTTCAATTTAATATATTTACTGTGATACAAAAAACCTTAAATAGGCTGGGTCCAGGATACCTCGGATACCATCTATCTGCCATGCAACATCAATGTAGTTGAGATAATGTGAGGTGTCCACGCTAACACCTCCTGTATTGCAAGGGTGCTGTTGGCAGGGCCTTTATATTCACAAGTCCTAGACTGAGGAATTTGCTTCCAACTTTGGCCTGCCACAGCTTGAATTTGCTGACCTTCAGTTCATGTTGCAAAGCTCATTTGTACTCTCAAGCTTTTTTCAAGGAGGAAAAGGGGAAAGGATGAATAGTTGGGTGAACGAGTGGGAGAGTTTTCTAAGGAATTGTGATTTGGGGGGGGGGGGGTTATTATATTTCTTAGTTCTTGGTCTGCAATGTTGCTCTAATGTTACATTATGTGTACATATGCCCAAAGAAAAAGATGGGAACATTTTAAAAACTGAAATCCATCAATTAACAAACAGTGAAAGGCTGTGTCTGTCCTGGATATACTGACCAGTTGGGGCTGGATCCAAAGCTCATTAAAGACTTCCAATGAATCAAATGGACTTTGGATCTCGCCTGTTAAATACCTGTTCAACACAAACTTTGCTTTTCTGCTGCTATGATGTTATCACTCTAGTAATATAAAGTGGCAATAGGTCACTTCACTTCAAATACTGTTTTTATGGTTTCAATTTTTTCGATTATAAACTCCTCATTTCCATGGTTTATAACTGTGCCATAAACCTAAGCTCCAGGCTAAAACATGATGTACAAGGTATTAACCTGTGAGCAATCAAAAAATGGAAAGAAAAAAAAAAAAAAAAGGAACAGCTAAAACATTGTTTTCAAATTATAGTAGTGTGAGGGGGAGGGAAGTCAGTTTCTGAAACTTTGGCCTCATACTGTTTCTCAAATTGTTCCATGTATCTCAGTTTCTAAGAGTAAGAATAAGCTGAGGACGACATATCCACTTTAACTGTTGTACTTCCAGATTATTTACTTTTAGGTCAAAATTAGAGTTACTTAGAAAGATTTTCATTTTAGTGCACCAAGATTATTGTTAATTCTATTAACCTAATTATTTATTATTTGTTACTTTATTTTAGATTTAACAGAGAAAAAAGTGATTATTTTGAATTCTAGGCACCTTTGACATAATTTTAAAATACAAACGATATAATAAAACCCAGCAGCCTTCCCAAAGCCAGAAAAATAAGTAAATAACTAACCAAAACCAACAATCAAATTAAAGAACACAAAAACTAGACCCTAACACCACCTACAAAAGCCAGCCCTTATCAAATGCTTACTTCCCCAAAAGCATAGTTTATGAGATGGCCTTGTAATGTTTTGCTAAACACCAACAGCATAACTGGTTTTGTACAAGTCACAAATGAAGATTATGGGCAGGGAAGATATTTCAGAAGTGCCTAAGGAATTTAGGAGCACAAGTCCCATTGGCTATCAATGGGGTTTGTGCTCTGAAATCCCCTAGGTGTTTTTGAAAATCTCCCTCTTGATCACTACTTCATGGAGCTCAGTTTAAACCCCTGAACTCTTAATGGGTCAAAAGCTGTTTCCCCCTTGCCATTTTTAATTTACAAGCATAAATCGGAGCAATACCAAATGTTGTCAAAAGTCTTCTTGCATCTGAATTTTTACTGTCCCTCAAGGACAGATCTCTTTGTTTCTCTGTAATCCCTGCACAGTGCCTAGACAATTGAGTGGGAACAGTATGCTCCTTTTATGACATCTAACTCTCTAGCACTTGCCAATAACACTGCTACATATTCAGGGCTAAACTGTGGCTTTTTCATAAGCTCTGAGCAAGAGGTAGCACACAGCTCTGCTACCTCAGGTGGAGACCAGTAACTAGATTCTGACTTAGTCTGGTACCCAGTAAGTAAGAGACCTTTGTTCTCCTCTTGCTCCAGTCATAAATCCTTGAGTCAATTGAAAGCCTCCAGACATTTACATTTTCATAAGTTATTATTGATTTTGGGTGCCTTGGTTTTTGGTCACTCAAACTGAGACATAAAAGGGGCTTGATCTTCAAAGCATGGATGCTCAGCACTTTCTTTAAAAAAGTGAGGCCCCCTCTTAAGTGTCTAAAGTTGGGTAGCCAAAAACTGAGGCATAAGTAATAACGGTAGGTGCATATTATACCCATTCCATAAATCTTTCCAACATTTGCTGGATGGTCTTGTCAAACCTCTCAGATTATCAGGTACTCTCCAGATTAAACTGACTTTTATTTATTTTAGGAAATAATTGGTCCGAATAAGGCGAAGAGTCATTTTACTACACATCAGATATTCTTGAAGTGTGCTCAAAGGTGAATGACGCTAATAGCTATGAAGCATAGTTGTAGCTGTGTTGGTCCCAGGATATTAGAGACACAAGGTGGTTGAGGTAATATCTTTTATTGGCCAAGCTTTTCTCCGTCAGCAAAGGAAGTTGGTTCAATAAAACGTATTACCTCATCCACCTTGTCTCACAGCTAGTATACACTTCATCAGAAAAATATCACTCTAAAATTCTATGGGGAAATCAGTGTTGGTTCATTACCCATTTATCTTTTTGTGCAACTACTTGGGGACAGTCTTATTAAAGAGTGAGTCTGGCATTTAGACCTCAAAATATCGCACACCACAGGGGAAGACTCCTGCAGCAAGGAAAGTCTTCAGCAGCTCCATGCTACCAGACCTTTCCCCCCGCAACATGGAGCTGCTGGATTCTTTTGCTCCTGCAGGGAAAGACTATGGCAGCGGGGAAAGGCTCTGACAGCTCCTCACCGCCAAGCCTTTTTCTGTTGCCTGCTGCCACTAGAGCCTCTCACTGACACATGCAGCTACACAACGCAATGTTGCACAGTCTGCCTTTCACTGTACACATACCCTACACAGTGCCACAAGTGGTGTGCAGCGGACACATAGCCATAGGAAACAGTATAGCAGGGAAAGGCCATATAGTCCCATTTCTCCAGGAAATTAGAAAAAAACTGTTCAGCACAAGGGAGTGTGAACACCAGATCTGATATCCATATTAGTACAAAAACTTAATGACCAGCAGTGCTATATATATAGCCAGCTAGTATTTACATCCTTCCGGCTGCACTAGTGTGTTCTCTATCTATGAAGATGATGCACTCCACACTGAAAAAAATTCAAAATCAAGATCTCAGGTCATTGTGAATTCTGGCATTCAGTAATCCACAATGATTTGCTTAGGAAAAGATGTATAACTCTTAAATTGGCTAACTTTGTCTCATCTCTTACAATTATATCATTAACCTCTATCCAGCCGTTGCCTTCTATTTGCAAGTGAGAATGATAATGTGTTGAATCAGACATGAACTAGAATAGTAACAGGCAACATAGCAGACCTGGAAAAGGATACTATCTTTCACAAAATTCAAGTATGATTCTTGAGTGTCAGGCACAATAAATCTAGCTGGAGAAAATGCACATCTGTGTAGATGCCTCCCTAGATTACTGAATTACTGAGTGGGATGTCTGATGCAAGCATATTCACTACAGAAATGGTGCACTGTACTAACATTAAACCAGGGAAACCTGTAATAGAGTTTCAGGTACTAAAATGATGTACAAAAAAAAGGGAAAGCTTAACTAATAAATACACTCCTCAGAGACCATGACAAATGACTATAGACAGGATAAAAATAACATCAATTCAAAAACTCCTACTTATGAAAGGAGTTCTTGATTAAGGAATTCCAGCTAAGACTTACACTCAGATACAACTACCTTCTAGAAATTTGTGCAATTCACTTGCCTATATTTCCACTTGGCTCAAGGAACAAGCGCATTGTTGATGCACAGAACATTTTCAATCCTAGCTTCCAATTCTCCCAAGAGATTACTGGTCATTGTTAAAGACAGACAAGATACAGACCAGTATGCATCAAGTCTTGTGTTATGTGACAACAGGGCAGAAGACTACAAAGTAGAAATAGATATATATCATATGATTACTTTTTAGTTAAAAGTTGTAAGACTAAAGTGCCCTTGTTCAATGGAAACTGTTGTTAATAGTGCTGGCAAAGGGAAAGCTACAAATTCTGTAATATACATTTTCAGATTTCAGAGATTCTCTCTTTTATCAGCAAAAGAAAGGGGAGCCGGGGGGCAGCAAAGGATTCATCACACTGTGTAAAACACAAATCAGTGGCCAAGTCTTGGCTAGAGTTAAAATAAATTAGGGCACACAATTAAAGTCTCAATGAATTAAAATCTTCTGAGCTCTGTCCAAATGAATTGGCAGGGGTTGTCAGTTCTAAAGGGAAAGAAAGTTGCCAGTATGAGCTAGGAAGATTTAGAAGAAATGGTACAGTATAGTTAGACAGCTCCCTATTCCTTCCCTTCAGTTTTTACATGCTAGGCAAATAAATCTTTCCCAGGGAAGTGAGCTTTCTGATTGGCACAACTTTGATTTCCAAGTTGAATTCTGGAAGTGAAATAAGACTAGAGGAACTCTTCTATCCACTTTATATAACATGCCTTCCCAGCCCAGAACCTAGATTCCACCCCCTAAAGCATCCTTTCAGTGTTACCTCAGAATTCAAACTGGAACACAATAGCTAACCATATTAACTTATGCTCTGTATTATTAATACATACTCCAACCTTAATTAAATTACATTTTTCTGAAATAATTAACTAATGTGACATAAAGTCTGTCTGTTTAATTTCTTTCCAAGTATGCTCTGTAGGATATGATATTGATACCCTATAGGTGAGTGTAAGAGGAGCAGACTCACCCCTGCAGCGCCTCCTGCTGGTCGTCCAGGGAATTAGCTCCCCAGCCTCTGGAGCGTCCTCTGCAGGCCGGTGATCCGCCTTGTCCTCTGCACTGGCCCCCGTGTCCCTCCCAGGACCCCGGTGCCCCTTGCTCTGGGTGCTGCCCCCTGGCAATACCCACACACTAGGTCTCCCCTCCCAGGGGAACCCCCACCCACTATCCCCATCTTGCCCCAGCACTAGGCCACTGCCAGTCACCATCTAGCCCCCGCGCCCTGGGGCAGACTGCAGTATAGGCCACTCATTACAGGCAAGGGGGGTTTGGACCTGCTGCCTTGGCCTAGCCCTGGGCTGCCCTCTGTAACCCCCAGTACTCCTTGGCCTATTACCAGGCCGCAGCCTGGGGCTATCCAGGCTGGAGCTCCCCAGCTCCTCAGCCTTTCCCCAGCCCTGCTCCACTCAGGTACACTATCCCGAGCTTGCTGCAGAGAGAGAGAGAGAGAGAGAGAGACTCTGAGCTCCTGGCTCCCAGCCTTCTTATACAGGCCAGCTGGGGCCTGATTGGGGCATGGCCCAGCTGCGGCTGCTTCCCCAATCAGCCTTGTAGCTTTTCCTTTGCCCCAGCCCTGCTCCCTGGCTGTTTTAAGCCCTTCAGGGCAGGAGCGGGGTAAGCAGCCCGCTACAGTGAGATAATATTAAATCACTCACGATAATATGGGGTGTCTAAATTCTATTAATATAGGCTCCTTTTTAAAAAGTACTGTATTCTTAAAAACAAAAATCCAAACATTTTCTGTTAGTTCTCAAGGCTCCCTGGTTTAGGATATTCAGTGACTGTTTCTTGCCAAATGACCCAGCAAAATCTTAATCTTTGAATAATTAGCATAACCTTTAAATGTTTCCAAAATGGTAAAATACAAATAAACTCAGTTTCTAAAAATTACATGGTTTGGGGAATTGGTAACAGAGACATAATTTTTCATCTCTACCACACCTCCTTCAATTTAGGCCAGGGGCCCAATTTTCCCCTTCAGTATATGAGTAACTCTTAAGGACCTCAGCGGGCCTCAAATTACCAGTGATCAAAAGTGGTCATTGTTTAGTAGCTGTTCAATGGTCTCTATGAAACATAAATTGATCGTTTGTTCACTAGGAATTTGAGGAGTCTACATCACATCAATCCACCACGAGAAGTCACCCTGTGTGAGGCAATGTTATCAACTGAGTAAACAGGTCAACTAGGTTGGGAGTCAGGAGACCCTGGCTCTCTTCCTAGATCTGTTGCTGACTTGCTGTGTGACTTTAGTCAAGTCGCTTGACCTCTCTGCACCTCAGTATACCCTTCTGAAAAAGAGGAATAATGATACCCTCCATTTGTATAGCATGCTGAGATCTCTGGACAAAAAGTGCTGTATAAGAGAGAAGTATAGGCATATTATATATTAACAAATGGACCGATGACTAGATGCTGTGGATATTGATCTGTCTTTTAACCTTAGCAGTAGTCCCCTCCTCCTAAGTGCTGGGGAAGCTTATGCTACTGTTGCCATGCTCTACCTGTATTGTGGATAAACAGTAGACCTCAATCTGCATGGTGGTTAATCCAGTAATTTTCATTAGTATAAAATTTAATTGTTTACAAAAATCTGAATAATTACACAACTCCTGGGCTGAATCAAAAATATGTCCAGCTTCCACAAGCCACAAACAAGCAAGGCAGTACAGACCACACACAGAAAGTGGTTCCTTTGCTCCACATGAAACTTTATTGATGTGTATCCACATCTGTCCCATTCAAAATTAATATACCCAGGCATGTGAACTGGAGAGGCTTATGAGTGTCAGGAAAATCCCACCAATCATCTCTTGATTCTATCTATCATGCATACATAATTACTATGTGCAGGAGAGAGTTGTCAGATCTCTAGGGCAGGGACTGTCTTTTTGTTCTGTTTGTACAGCGCCTAGTACAACCAGACCCTGCTCCCTGACTATGTTACAAATAAATAATAATAATATTACTCTGACTGTGACATAATAAAGCAATCACTATTTTAAAATGTATTGTTAATAATATTTTAAAAGCTCTTCAGAAACATGGCTTTACTATGCCAAAATGAGATTAAAAATGTAAGATGAGCATTTTTCTATATTCATATAACTGAGAAATGTGGTTTCTATAAAAAAACCTGTCAGATTTAAAACAGATATAGAGGCATTACCCCTTTTTGGTTTCAGTACTATGTCATAAATATAATAGGAACATTTGAAGTTCTGGGTTGTATTTCAACAGATACATCATGGTCTGTTTTTAGTGCCTAAGAAATCCCAAGAGAGGATAAAAATCAATGCATGCATAATGAACAGCACTGGCAGAATGTATCACAAAAACAACATGAAGATATTGCTGTATCATACAATGAAGCACTTCTAGAGAAAGAATGCTCACAAATCCCAGTCTAAAAATGTACAAACATCTCTGGAGTGCCATAATTTGAAAGACATGAGTTTTATCTTGAACAAATTAATTTGTGTGGATAGGATTAGGGTCACATGCTTTCATTCACGCATTTGCCAAAATGTGTTACTTTATTATAAAGCATTTTGTTGAAAGTTGCCCCTGAAGATTTTGCTGTCTGGTTCGATGTGAAAATAAAATTAAAATCATTGAGATATTCTGTTTTAATTCCCGAAAGAGTGATTTGTCATTGTAAATATAAAATTCATGAAACAAAGTTACCATCTGTACTTGTTTTCCATTCACAGTCATAAATGTCAGCAGCTGAATAGGACCAGTTTTCTCCATCCACAGCATATGCAGCAAATAGACAACAATGGGAAATTATACAGCAAACAAGACAGCAGTCAATGAACCAGATGGTACCATGCCGCACAATGATTAAGCCAAATATTATAACATCATTTTAAATTTACTGCTCATTTATATAAAAATGCAAGTATCTAGGCATTCTGATGCTCAGGGCTGTAATTCCTAATTGAATTAGGAGCCTAAGTCTCATTTTCAGGCACATGGGAACTACAATCCTATTTACTGTCAATGGGATTTTGGCTCCTATGGTTTTGTCTACACTGCAATTAAACACCCACGGCTGCCCCATGTCAGCTGAATTGGGCTCATGGGCTATTTAATTGTAGTGTAAACGTTCAGCCTTGGGCTGGAGCCCAAGTTCTGGGATCTGCCCCCTTTGCAGGATCCTATGGGTATGTCTACACTACTCGCTGGATCGGCGGACCCCTGAGCGCTCTCCCATCAACTCCTGTACTTCACTGCTGTGAGAGGCGCAGGCGGAGTCAAGGGGGGAGCAGCAGCAGCAGCTGACTCACCACGGTGAAGACACCACAGTAAGTTGATTTAAGTACGTCGACTTCAGCTACGTTATTCACGTAGCTGAAGTTGCGTAACTTAGATCAATCTCCTCCCCAGTGTAGACCAGGCCTAGAACCTGGACTCCAGCCTGAGCCTGAATGTCTACACTGCAATTAAACAACCCCTTAATCCCAAGCCCCACAAATCTAAGGAAGGTGACATGGGCCAGCCCCGGGTGTTTAATAGCAGTGTAGACATATCCCAAATGCCTAAATCTCTTTTGAAAATGAGATTTAGGCTCCTAAATTTGTTAGGAATTGTAATGGTGAGCATCACTATGCCTCAATACCTTTAAAAATCTGAGCCAAAGTGTCTAGATGCTAACAGAAGTTTCCAGAGTTTCTCTCCTGGGCATACCATGAATCCATAGTGAAAGTACCTGAACATTCAAATACAGTAAATCAATGAAAGGGCTCAACTCTTAGTATCTGTTACAATTCTGTGTAAGAAATCTGCAAACAGGAACATCTTAGTGTCACAAATATCCTCACACTATCTAAAATAATCATAACTATTACATATTCTGTCCAGTGGGTAATTCTAAGTAAGGGCTCAAGACATCCCCGAATGACAGTATGTTGAAAACTTCTCTCCTGCTCCTGTTTAAATTAGTTAAAATCCTGAGATACAATCACCATAGAACATGGGAGAGCAAACTACAGCCTGCGAGCTGGATCTGGACCGTCAGGGCTTTCAATCTGGCCTCCGAGCCCCTCCTGCACCCCAATCCCCTGCCCTGAGCCCCCAACCTCCTGCCGCACCCCTCCTGCACCCCAACCCCCTACCCTGAGCCCCCTCCTGCACTCCACACTCTCTCCTGCACCCCAACCCTCTACCCTGAGCCCCCTCCTGCACCCCAACCACTTGCCCTGAGCCCCTTCCTGCACACCAAAGCCCCTCCCACACCCCACACTCCCTCCCACACCCCAACCCCCTGCCCCAACCCTACAATTTCCCCACCCAGATGTGGCCCTCCAGCCAAAAAGTTTGCCCACCCCTGCCATAGAATGTATTCTGGCTGGGGTTTATTGTACGAGGAAGAGATGCCTGCCTTCACTAACCATAAAAACTTCTATCCTGTATTCACATAGTGATCACCAGTAAAAAGAGCAATTGTCAATACAGCAATGTTGCTTGCTAGTCCCAATATTAATTGGTCAGAAACTGTTTAGTTTAGTAGCAGTTTTCAACAATAACAGATGTCACCTCTACAAACAAATGAATTCAAATAAAATAAAACTCATTATGTTAATGAACTGTACAAGAAAGTGAAAAGGAAATCTACTAAATTCTCTACCACTACTTTATAAGACTAATAACAGCTATCAAAAAGGTTTTAGGTCAGCCTGCCAGTATGAACAGCAGCAGAGGCCTCACTGATACAAACCAAGATCAGATGGAGACAGAAAATGATGCAACTCTGACTCAGGCAAATCTGAAACAACAATTTACCACACAGTCTGAAATGTTGACCAGAACTCCTTCATTCCTTCCCAATAGTTAGAATAACACAAAACAACAGTTTCTTGGATTCTTAATCAGCTGTAATATGCAGTCCATGTTTATGTAAATTGACCAGAATTACAAAATAGATATCCTTACATTACATAAACTGAATGGGACACACTCTACAATGTAGAACACACAGCAATCAAAATCCAGCAGGTTTAATCTAAAATGGCTCTTCCAGGTGGTCATTTGTACCACTTTTTACACAGTACATGGGGAAAATAACTGCATGGTCATATATTCTCTCTGTAATAGAGACATATAAAAGGGACACTTTACCAAAATATTCTGCCTTGTGCAGGCTTTGCAGTGCACCACTTGAAAGAGACCTTAATCTTAACCACATGACAAATGAAAACTTTGCCAGCCTATAGTATTTTTAGCATCATCTGTAACATTTACTTTCTGCATGGCTTCCAATTGCCAAGAGCACTTTCATTCATTATCTCCATTCATCAAGTCGCCCCGTGTAACTCAATAATTCCATTATATTTTTTGGGAGGAAAAGATTACGTTTGGCAAAAGTTATCTGCAGAAACTATGGCAACTAGAATTGCTGTCAGATCTCAAATATGCACTAACCAGTTTTGTTCATGAAATGCTGAATGACTGTAGTTCATGGAATTTTCTTTCTACTTTGGTAGGTAGATCCATAGCACTTCCTGAAAATCAGACCCTCAAAATATCTCAAGTTCAATGCACAGAAATGGATATACCCAGAATTATTAGTCTCTTTTGACAATGTATGCTTAAATGGATTTGTTCCACATAATATAGCTAGAACCTTCATGAAAATGGAAACTAAATTACACACACACACACACACACACACAAGCTACTTACAACAATTATGAAACTAAAATTGCTTGGCACAGGACAATGTTTTTCGTGGGAAATTCAGATTCCTACTTAAATAAATATTCTTCTATTTTATAAGGAAAATGTGGATTGTGGTTTGCATGTGTTTCTTTCACAGTTATGAAACAAGAAATTACTTCTTAAAATGCATAAACAGTTTACTATATTTTTAATGATAAAAGCTGCTGATCAACAAAGTAATTCCATAAAAGAAACTACATTAAGGGAACATTAAGGCTGCATGGCTAAACAATCAAAAGTTAGGAAATGTTAAAGTTTGCATACACAATCTTAATTCTGACCATGTATGCTATAATCATATGGTCACAAATGATTTTTTTAAAAAGACAATGTATCATATTTTTATACATTCTTAAATATACCCATAAAAACATAAGAATGGCCATACTGGGTCAGACCAATGGTCCATCTAGTCAATCTAATATCCTGTCTTCCGACAGTGGCCAATGCCAGGTGCCCCAGAGGGAATGAACAGAACAGGAAATCATCAAGTGCATTGTAATAACTTGTGAGTTGCTTGCCATTTTCATATATTTAAACTGATATTTTTGTCCTAATGGTCCAGTACATCTTTATTGTCTTAGGGTCATATCCTGAAAGGTGGAAGCTGCAGATGCTAACCACAATTCAGGATTCGACCCTTAGTTTATATATAAAGGTGAACATTTCAGAAAGTTACGTGTGTCTGAAAGTTACGAGTGTTATCGTGGAAACTGTTACACAAAATTAATTATAGAGGTTGGGACCATTGCTCTTGTATAACAACAGAATCATAGAAATGTAGGGCTAGAAGGGCCCTCAAGAGGTCATCTAGCCCACGCCTCTATGCTGAGGAACGAATAACTATATCTAGACCATCCCTGACAGAAGTTTGTCTAACCTATTCTTAAAAACCTCCCAAATTGGAGATTTCACAATCTCCCTAGATACCCAGTTCCTGTGCCTACCTATCCTTATAGTTAGAAAGTTTTCCCTAATATCTAATCTAAATCTTCCTTGGGGCAGATTAAGCCCATTACTTCTCATCCTACCTTCAGTGGGCATGGAGAACAAGTGTTCATCATCCTCTTGATAATAACCTTTTACATATTTGAAGACTTATGTCCTCCGCAACCTTCTCTAGACTAAACGTGTTCTGTTCTCTCAACCTTTCCTCATAGATTATATTTTCCAAACCTCTTATCATTTTTGTAGCTCTTCTCTGGGTTCTCTCCAATTTGTTTACCTCTTTCTTAAAGTATGGAGCCCAGAACTGGACACAAAACTCCAGATGAGGCCTCACCAGTGCCAAATAGAGTGGAACAATTATCTCCCATGCCTTACATATGGCACTCCTGTGAATACATCCCACAATGCCTTTCACCTTTATCTCAACAGCATTACACTCTTGATTCATATTCAATTTGTGATCTACTATTATTCACAAATCCCTTTCTGCACTACTGCTGCCTAGCCAATTATTCCCCATTCTGTATTTGTGTATTTGATTTTTTCCTTCCTAAATGCAAAACTTTGCACTTCTCTTTATTGAATTTCATCTGATTGATTTCAGACCAATTCTCCAATTTATTAATATCACTTTGAACTCTAACCCTGTACTCTAAAGTGCTTGCAACCCCTCCCGGCTTGGTGACATCCATACATTTTGTAAGCATACTCTCCACTCCCAGCATGATATGTCCTCCCAGTTTGACAATGAACTTACTCCTTGAGTAAGTCTTTCAATCAGGTGTGCACCGACCTTATAGTAATTTCATCTAGACCATATTTCATATATTTCATAATATATAAATTAATCTTAGAACATTCCTAAAAGCAGTGATCCGAGATTATCCTTTAATCCACTAACTGCTACTAAACATTAGAGGTTCATTTAGGTAGAACTAGAGATGTAAATATCTGTTTAAAAAGTTAACTGTTTAAACTACTAAAATTATGTCGTTTAAACAGTTAACCGACTAAAGGGAGAGGGGTTAGGGCCTCTGTGACTGGGGTTGCTCCAGCTGGCTGGCGCAGCTGGGGCTGGGGCCGCTCCAGCTGGCGAGTGTGCAGGGTCGGCATGGCTGGGGCTGCTCTGGCTGGCCGGCACGCAGGGCTGGGATCGGCTGGCATCGGCCAGCTTGGCACAGGGCTGGTGTCGGCGGGCCAGTGCGGGGCTGGAGTTGGCGGGTCGGCCGGCCAGCGTGGGGCTGCGGTCAGCCGGCCAGTCGGGTGGCCTGGGGCTGGGGTTGGCCGGCCGGCCCAGGGCTGGGGGTTAATGGTTAGGGTCAGTTAACTGGTAAGACTAATGCTTACTGTTTAACTGTTTAGTATTTTACAGCACTAGGTAGAACATATCTGTTGTCATGTCCATCACTTCAGGCATATCCCTACATTTCACTGATTTCAGTAGGATGATAGCAGAAAAGCAAAAATAGTTCAAAACCACTGCATTTCCCATATCAAACCAAAAATCTGTTATATTAGAATAATTAAATGGTAGTAATTAAAAGGAATCATACTAGAGACCTCAGCACTGGCAGATGTTTTGTTGACACATACATTTTTACATCTATTTGAAAGTACATATTTGCATGATTATAAAATCCCAAGTCTGCAAACTTAAATTAGTGAGACCAAACACAGCTTGTTTAGTGAGTTTTTTTAAATTGCCTTCCTTTTAGTCTGAAACCATAACACTCTCTTTGACGTAGGAGCTCAAGCTATTTTTGAAGATTAACTGGTAACAGTGAGAGAGGAAGCATTATTCTATTCTATTCAGGTTCTCATACCTTTCTCATCACCTTAGTATCTGAGCTCTTTACAGTGATGTGATTAATCTCTCTCTCATCCTCTTCCCTAGAGAAGTACTATGTGTGCAGAGTAGTGTTTGTTGTTTTTTTGTTTAGTTGGGGAGGGGTTGTTTGTTTTAAGTGTCATGATACTATGTGTTTGTGAAAGAAGGCAAGGTCAAAAATTTGTGATGGTCCTCAGTTCCTGTAGAAGTTTGTTCCACAACAGCTCAGAACTCATGTATTTTTCTTTCTTATAAACCTCACTGTATTTAAGTTGAAATAAAATAAACACAGTCAAGTTAAATTTGTTGAACCAGATATTGGAAAGAAATACAATGTCGTCTGTCTCCTGCATTTTAACACAATAAAACACAGATATTAAAACAGAGTGCTGCATCTTCATTTAAGCAGCCAAGAACATGTACTTGTATCTGCAGCAACAAAGGAAATTGGGCTCAGAAGCAGCATTCTATTCACAGGACTATGCTGCTGAGGACAAAGGGAAATACAAAAATCAAATAACTTGGACACAGGCCAAAAAACCCAAACACTCACTTTAGATTGGATTCTTGAGTATTTACAAAAGGTTTTTTAAAATATCACAAAGTTCACCTAAACTAAGCTACAATTTATTGAACAAGTGGCACAGACTATCCACTGCTAGTCTACTTGCAGTGAGTTAATACAGGGGATACAATGTGAACTAAGCTAACTCGTTATAATCTTCTTATTTACATGCATGCAAAACAATGGCAAGTCTTTATAACAGAAGTATTTATTCTGTATAAACTTAAAACTATGTTTAATTATAATAGCAACATACAATTTAGTATCATTCCAAAGAGGAATACTTACTAAATCCTCTCTTTTCTCTCTCAGTCTGGACTCTGAAGGGATCACTGACTCGTGAGTCTTGTTAATTTAACTTTTCTGTTTTTTTGGCAAAAATATGAGCACAGTAGCAAAGCTACTAGAGCTGTCTATCTAAAGATTTCTGAAAACAATGCTGTACAAATTCTATCTAGGTTCTTATACCAGACCAATTAGTGAGGAATCTGAGTACCTTCACATTGAAAACATTTTCTTTGAGCTAGAAACTTTAAAAAAAAGTCTAATCTCTTACAAATAGCTGCTTTATGGCCTCCATACCTGAAACCAATGTGTTGCACCCCAGCAAATGGGGTAGCTTTCTTTCTCCTCTGTGTATGGAGTATATCACACCACATTTTTGATCCATTAATGGTTTTTTGCTTGCCTTCAGATATCAGTGTGACAATGCTAATGTCTATAATGGTATATTATATTGCTGAGTCTACTGTTGATCTTCATGCCAATGTTATTTTTGGGGGCAGCTCAGCTGGAAAATCCCCCATCCAGAATAGAAGCCGAAGTCAACTTGACTGTTTTATTACTAAAAGGAAAAAGATCTGTCTGTCTACTACATAGCTCAGTTCTGGCCTCTTTACAAATGTTGATCAAACATTCTTGTACTATAATACTTCCTAGTTCCCTTAAAAATTGATCCGGACCAGTTACTTACTGATAACAGTTTTATCATTTCCTTCTATCAGCTCACTCACTATAACCATAGCAACTGAACAAAGCTGTCCATGCAGCCATTTCTAATATCTCCACCATTATGTTATGCAGGCACCAAAATATTAAAATTCAAAATATAGTTACTAAGCAAGTGGATCCTGGATTCACGAATGTTTCTGATTTTCTTTTTGCAACATACCTAGGTGTTCAGATGGGCATAGTTAGCTCACACTAAATTTTTGCAAAAGGATCAACAACAAAATCCAGAATTCTACTGGGCACTTTTTACCAATCAATTTTTTTCCTTCCTGGGCACTCAGATGGTGCCCCCTTAGGAAATCAAATAATATTTTAAAGGAATGACAGTCTTTCCACACAGGATGTTTTTTAAATCTATTTTTGTTTTACTTTACAGTCTGTTATATATTTCCAGACATTCATTATCCTGAGATTTCTCTCAAATGTTTTTACTATATAGATTTTGTCTTTAAAAGTTAATTTAAAAAGTACAAATAAAGTTTTTTCCTGTATTTAACAGCTATTTTCCCTTATTTTGTTTTTTAAAACCTATAGTTGCAATTTTCAAAAGTGTCTAAGGGTACGTCTATACTTACCTCCGGGTCCGGCGGCAAGCAATCGATCTTCTGCTCGCCGTCTACGCCGGTACTCCTGCTCCGCGAGAGGAGTACGCGGAGTCGACGGGGGAGCCTGCCTGCCATGTGTGGACCCGCGGTAAGTTCGAACTAAGATAGTTCGACTTCAGCTACGTGAATAACGTAGCTGAAGTTGCGTATCTTAGTTCGAAGTGGGGGGTTAGTGTGGACCAGCCCTAAGTGACACAGAAACAAATGGAGTTGTGCTCTTATGTCACTTCTTAGATGATTTTGAAAATTCTAGCCTGTATAAAGGGCACCAGGCTTTGGGGTGTATGCATGCATCCCAGTGTGCCTGTTACAACTCTTTGGACATTTAAAAGAGGGAGCTGTAGCTGCAGGCAAATGGCTAATACAAGCATGTAACCTATAAGAAACCAGGTTTAAGGCTTCTTTCCTCTAGGGCTAGGGCAGCAGACAGGAAGAACCCTGAGTCAGGGAAGTCCTAGGGATGTGTGTCTCCATTAGTAGTCCTTCCAGACCAGTACTTAATTTGTAATGAAAGAGGTGCCAGGGCTCATGCAATTTTTTAACTTTCATAACTGTCAGAGGTGCTGGGGCTATGAACTGCCAAGCCTAGAGCCCTAGCAAAAATTAAGCACTGTTCCCAGCTACTAACAGGAAGGGGTATATGCTCTCCCTTCCCAGCTGGCTGGATGGTACACAGTATTATGAATTAATTTGCTTTTGTTTGAACTAAACTCAGCCTTGAAGAAAGGGTCTTGGACTGCATGGTTGTTGGGAACTTTATTCTACCTTACCCAGCCACTGAGTTTGCCCACTAGCTTACACACCGTAAAGCAGCTAACTCCTAAATTTCTGACCTGTCACATCTCGGAGAGACACTTCACCACAAGACACAATCCAGAGGGGAGTCTTCAAACAAGGACATGCTTAACGGGACTCAGTCTCCCTGACCACACAAATCCTATGCTTAAGAGCAAGGGACTTTCCCATGTGCTTCCAAGTGATCTTACCTGCTACTCTGCCTTCCCTGTACTATCCCCCTACATATGACTGCATCTGCATTTGTAATGAATATCTTTCTCCTACCTTACTTGGATACTGTGAATTCTTTTTGCCAGGTGGTAGAACAATGTCATGCTCCATACTTTAAACCTACACTCCATACTTTACACTATGCATCCCTTCATCACACTATTAAATCCAAATCACCAGCGTGCATGCAAGTCTGAACATACTAGAAGTATTTTCTTCCTTTATAATTGCACTTCTACTACTATTTAGTCTTCCGCAATTCCAAGTATCCTTTATGCTGAATAAGACTAAAAAGTATGGTTATGATTTAAAAAATAGATTGTGTAATCTGCCATGTTTTGTATACTGCATAATGAAAACATGCAGGCAGCCAAGGGTCAATAAATTAATACACTGTGTAAACAGCACACACAACATGGTTTGCCAAGGAATAAATTAAGTAAAAGGGCTCAAGAACCTCGTGAAACCAAATGAAGCCCAGGTCTGTGCAAGCTCACTACTGGACATTATACCTTCCATATGCAAAGGTGAAAAAATGTGTTTTTTAGGAAAACAGTTATGCATAATACTTGGCAGAAGCATGTCTAGTACATGCCAGGAAAAAAATGTTCCACATTCAAATATTTCCAGAAGACAAAGTCAACAAGCACAATTATTTTCTGAATGCATAGTGTTTCTATTTTAAAACAGGACCATGGAAAGACTGTCTACAGGCATTAGAAGATGGCCATGACACCAGTTCCATCTATCTTGTGAAACCTGAAAATACAAATCGACTTATGCAGGTCTGGTGTGACCAACGACACGACCCTGGTGGCTGGACCGTCATTCAGAGACGACTCGATGGATCAGTCAACTTTTTCAGGAACTGGGATACTTACAAGGTTAGGACAAATGAAGCTTGTTTTCTCTTCCTGTCTTAATGGGAGATTTAGGGTACGTCTTCACTACCCGCCGTATCGGCGGGTAGCAATCGATTTATCCGGGATCGATATATCGCGTCTCGTTAAGACGCGTTATATCGATCCTCGAACGCGCTCACCGTCGACTCCGGAACTCCACCAGAGCGAGCGGCGGTAGTGCAGTCGACGGGGGAGCCGCGGCCGTCGATCCCGCGCCGTGTGGACCCCAGGTAATTCGATCCAAGATACTTTGACTTCAGCTACGCTATTCGCGTTGCTGAAGTTGCGTATCTTGGATCGATCCCCCCCCCCCCAGTGTAGACCAGCCCTTAGAGTTAAGAGCTTAGTAGGACTGAAAAAATAATTAGACATATGTGAATAATGAGACCATCCACCGCTATGGTAGATAGGATATAACTACTTTTATAAGGAGTATACACTTATGCTTCAGGTTATAAACCAACCACTAACTGATAGGTTGGCAAGAAACTTCCCAATAGACAGATTATTCCATGAGTGTTCACTACATGATCTCTTGTACCTTCCTCTGAAAAATTTTGTAGTGGTGTCAAGTGCTGAAACATACTTAGGGCCAAGGTGAAGTTGCACTGGAATTTCAAAATATGCCCATGTAGTCATTCTCAAGCTGCCATGGTTAAGGATGCATTGAGATTTAAAAGTAAAACGGATCTGCAACAGTAATCTATTTGTCACTATTTCTTCACAGCAAGGATTTGGTAACATAGATGGAGAGTACTGGCTGGGTTTAGAAAATATTTATTGGCTAACAAATCAAGGCAACTACAAACTGCTTGTAACAATGGAAGACTGGTCAGGTCGAAAAGTATTTGCTGAATATGCCAGTTTCAGACTGGAGCCAGAGAGTGAATATTACAAGTTGAGACTGGGTCGTTACAATGGCAATGCTGGGGATTCTTTCACTTGGCACAACGGGAAGCAATTCACCACACTGGATAGAGACCATGATGTATACACAGGTATGAAGTGTTTAAAAAGAAAAAAAAACTAAGGAAAATGGCAAGTCACAGAACGACATGATAGAAAATTACATTTAAACATATAATTTAAAACATTTACAAAAGCAAAAAACAAACCACTCTGATGATACACAAATTAATCCGGTAATCTAATGATTTTCATTGACAGATGACAAAAGAAACTTTTTAGTTTAAATATTTGATGTTATTTTAAAAATTAAGGCCCAGATCCTGAAACTGGATCCTTGCAGGTGAATCTTGTACTAAAGTGGAGCTCCGCTGAAGAGTCCACTTGCATGGTTTTGATTGCAGGATTGAGGACAGTAAAAGGAAGGTTTTGTGTGCCTTGCTGCTTACATCATCAGATTGATAGATTTAAAAATATACAGACATTAAAACTGTTTTATGAAAGTTTTGCTAGTCTGCTCATTGCAAGATTTTCAGTTTCTATACTCAATAACAGTCTGCTTTTCATTATAGGTAATTGTGCTCACTACCAGAAAGGAGGATGGTGGTACAATGCCTGTGCTCACTCAAACCTCAATGGAGTCTGGTATCGGGGAGGACACTATCGTAGTCGATATCAGGATGGTGTTTACTGGGCTGAGTTCCGTGGCGGATCATATTCACTAAAGAAAGTTGTTATGATGATCAGGCCTAATCCCAACACATTCCACTGAAAGAATTTTTTCTTCTTTTAATTTGCTATTTAAAACAGAATGATGAAATGGCAGTAATAGCTCCATGTGCTATCCGGAATAGGTCTTTATAGCAGCAAGGAATGTAAGATATTGTACATTTATTGCTAAAATGTGAGGACTTGTATATTGTATTTTCAACATTCATTCCAGCAAAAACATACAATTTAAGTGATATAATAAACTTTCAGATCATCTTTCTTTGTACCAAAAATAATTAAGGTTCCTGTTTCTAGAACTGGGAGTTGAGATGGACTGTAGATAACACTTCTGGGTTTTATTCCCTGTAAATTAAGTCTAGATGCTAAAAATATTGCCACAGCATCTAAATATTTTGTATGTTGTATTATGTATAAATATTCTCAAATACAGTACAATCTGTACAGCAAGAGTTTTATTCTTATTAGTAGGGATCATTTGACACAGGAAATCACATCCTTTGAAACTATGTAGCTTGTATATGTACTGTAGGGTATTAGTGGGATTATTCCTAATTTAATTTTTGTTAATTGTCAGATAAAACAAATCACTAAATCATTTCAGTTTGTGGGCAGACACCCAAATAGTTACCATAATGATTAATCCAGTCCTTCACTCTCACTTTTCTCTTAATATACATGCCATCATTCTCAAAACTGACCTCTGATACAAACATTTTTGATCAAGGAAGGAAAATGAGTGTTTTTAAATTGAACTGCCTACATGTATTTATAAAGTAATCCAAACTTATAATGGCTATTGCATATTATATAGCCAACATGAATAATGTTAATGTTCATATAAAATAATAGCCTAAATATTTAACATTATTTTATACCTGAGCTAAGTCATTACCTGCTGTGTAGCCACTGTAATCAGAAAATGGCTACAAATTAAAGGGGCTATCCAACTTTGCAGGCAAATGATGGATACCGATCTATATTCTATTTAATGTCCTTAGCCACAAGATTAAGATTCTTGGAAGAAAATATTTGTAACCAAGAACAATTATATTTACCATATTTCACAATTATTAATGAGTATATTGTGTGTCAACATATTAAAGAGAATTACTCACTCATATTTATAAATAAAATCAATTGTGGAAACTTGGAGAATTTTAGAATTCTGCTGAGGTAGGTATGTAGAATAGATAATTGTTGCAAATTAGAAACTACAGTGAAAACCATAAAATTTAGTGAAAGAATGTCTGAGAAAAACAAAAAAAGCTCTTGCTCTCTTCCCTTATTACCTCATTGTTTCTTTACAAATGTATGATGTGCATTAAAAACTGATGATGCCTGATGTAGCATGTGTTGTATATAAATGAAAGTAGGGTTTTTAATATATTATTGGATTATCCTTGTAATATTGCAAATTGGTAATAAAGCAACAAATGCTATTTTGATGTATTTAGATTCATTCTGGTGTTTCAGTTCAGGCTAACATTCAAAGTACAGGAAATGATTTAACGCCACACAAGTCTACCATTGTTAATTTAAATCAAATCAATTCTGACTTCTAACTCTACACCATTAATGATTTGCTTTTTCCATTAAATGAATTGTCTACACATTTCAAGATCTACCAACAACAGCTTCCTGTTGAGACAAGTACTGAACACCTCTTACCATCTCAGTCAAAGGGGAGAATATCTTTTGGATCAGCTGGTGGGGCTACTTCCTATGGTCCACAAGGCTCATGATTCATGTCTTAGTTGCAGTAGTGCTCAAGATGCAGACTCAACTAGTCCAGCTACCAGATGGGGGAACCTGGTTAATTAGTTAATTCCTAAACAGGGACTCTGTTAATTGTTTCTATCTGCTCTAAAAAGCAACAGAGGGTCCTGTGGCACCTTTAAGACTAACAGAAGTATTGGGAGCATAAGCTTTCGTGGGTAAGAACCTCACTTCTTCAGATGCAAGTAATGGAAATCTCCAGAGGCAGGTATAAATCAGTTAGTTCAATCAGGGAGGGTGAGGTGCTCTGCTAGCAGTTGAGGTGTGAACACCAAGGGAGGAGAAACTGCTTCTGTAGTTGGATAGCCATTCACAGTCTTTGTTTAATCCTGATCTGATGGTGTCAAATTTGCAAATGAACTGGAGCTCAGCAGTTTCTCTTTGGAGTCTGGTCCTGAAGTTTTTTTGCTGTAAGATGGCTACCTTTACATCTGCTATTGTGTGGCCAGGGAGGTTGAAGTGTTCTCCTACAGGTTTTTGTATATTGCCATTCCTGATATCTGACTTGTGTCCATTTATCCTCTTGCGTAGTGACTGTCCAGTTTGGCCAATGTACATAGCAGAGGGGCATTGCTGGCATATGATGGCATATATAACATTGGTGGACATGCAGGTGAATGAGCCGGTGATGTTGTAGCTGATCTGGTTAGGTCCTGTGATGGTGTTGCTGGTGTAGATATGTGGGCAGAGTTGGCATCGAGGTTTGTTGCTCTAGTTTCTGGACATTGGTTATCCCTAAGGGATTGAAACCATGACAAAACCAAAAGTTGTATTTCTATAAAAACTCTTGTTCCTATTCAGCTGGAAAACAATTCACAGCATTTTCACCCTGAAGTGTGTATTCTAAAGAACAGTTACTTACCTTACAGTAACTGTGGTTCTTCTTAAGAATATGTGTCAATATGGATCCCACTGTAAGTGACTGGCAAGCAGAGTCCTCCCTGGATGGTGGGAGTGAGGAATATCAGCTGAATCATTCAAACAATGATTGACGTACTGCTCACCTGAACTTGGCACCTAATTTGGCAGCCACGTCATGGGCATAATGTTTCACAAAAGTCAGTGGGTTACTCCACGTTGCAACCTTGCAGAGCTCAGAGACTGGAATGTTTCTGAAGCAGGCAATAGATGCAGCCTGTGCTCTGGAACAATGTGCCTTGATATTCGAAGGGACAGGTTAACCAGCCAGCTGATGGCAGATTGAAATGTACTGTGTGATTCACTTGGGAGAATCTCTGCAAAGAGATGGCTTGGCCTTTGGTTGGACCAGAAGTTGCTACAAAGGGGTGAGGAGGAGACCACTGAAATGGCTTGGTCCTATTAAGATAATACAGCAAACCTCTGGATAAGTCAGGATAGGCAGTTTCTTCTCTCTGGGTATCAAGTGTGGCTTCAGGAAGAAGACTGGCAAGGTTCAAGTGAAAGTCTGTCTCTGAGGTTGTCTTGAACTTGGGGTGTAGTCTCAACACTACCTTTTCTCCATGTCCAAAGGTGGTCCAACCATGAGACCCTAGAGCTTGCTGACTCTGAGCTGACACAATGGCCATCAGAACGACAGTCTTGATGGTGAGGTGCTGTATGAAACATTCTGGCAGTGGCTCAACGAGAGGCTCCATGAACTTCCTGAGGACAACATTAACATCCCCTGAGGAAGCTGGGTCTCTACCTCCACGGTGTGAAGGAGGCCCTTAAGGAATTTCAATACCATTAGATGTGAAAAGAGAGTGTGTGACTGCATCCAGTCATGATACACTGATATTGCTGCAAGATGGACCTCTCCTGGGGATCGGGAGCACCAAAGATGGTGCTCTAGAGACAGAGTTCAATGTGCCCCTTGACCATCCTGTCAAATCTGCTGATGAGTCCTAGGAGCGAGATGGGTTGCTGATGAGAAGAAAGGCTGATGTCGCCTGTTGTATCTCACACACTTCTTGGCATGATACTCAGTGTGTCTGGGAGGGTAGGATGGAATGCATGGTCCCTGCTGTGACTGAGGACAGTAGTACTGGATGTATGGTGTAGAGATGTAAATCCCCAAGGCGAGTAGGATAGCTTCTGAGTCCTTCAGCAAGTGAAGAGTGCTGTTAGTCAGTCCACTTTGTGAACAGTTCTAGTCTTCTAAGGGAAGTCCTTGATAGTGGCCGGTACTTCTCCTGGGATGCCTGATGCTTGGAGCCATGATACCTGCTGCATGGTCATGATGGTGGCCATACATCTGGCCATGGTGTCTGAGACATCCATTGACACTGTAAGCCTGTCTTGACCAGTAGTTGGTCCGCCTTAATTATGTCTTTAGGCTGCTCTCTCTTGTCATGAGGGAGCTCTGCTAGGAAGGGAGTCTATCAGAGTGGCTGTCCCCTTTAAGGGGAATCAGGGCCCAGTCTACCTGTGCAGGTTTCTTTAAAAACAAAAATCTCAGCCCTGCCTGTGCCATAATTAGCTGACTCCTAGCCTGAGAGGATGGAGTCAGGTGATCACCTAATGATCATAAAAAAGGTTGATGAAACTCAGAGAGAGGAATTACTGGGAGCAGGTTGGGCTCATGTGGAAGGCCCTGAGGCAGGGTCTGCAGAAATCAGGAAACTCCTGTCAGAGGGATTCCAGGGAAAGCAGCATGGGAGTCAGTGCTCTACAATGGAGCAAGGAAAGAACTGAAAAATTAGCCCAGGAGGCAGGCTGGAGAGTAGCCCAAAGAGGGTGGAAGAACCTTTTGTTTGGACTTTCAGTTGGACTTTTGTTTTCCCAGGAGTTAAATTTGCTTAATGGACTTGGCTGGAGGGCCAAGCCACATCACCAAGTCTGAGCTGTGCAGGAAAGGGGAGCCACCAGAGGAGGAAACTGAGGCAGGGATTGCCTGCTGCACCATGTTTAACCAGAAGATGGCACAATGGGGCAGTCCATGACAGAGGCACTCTATCCTAATTGAGAAAGTCATGCTTAGCCAGTAAGGACTGGCAATTAGCCACATATATTTGCAATGAAGCTGAAGAGCATGGACCAGAAGCGGACAGGATGTCACACAGCCTGTGGGACTTCTCTGTGGTGATCACTGTTTTGATCTCTAATGTCTTGGCACTCCTCACAAGCAGCTCCTGAAACGCTTTATAGTCATCCAGTGCCAGTAGCAATGCAAAGGGATATCACTCTGTCCAGTGACGAAATAAAGAGATCCTTTGGTGGTGAGATGAGGCATTATGTTGCTCTGCCCATCAATCTGGCTCCTCCCCTGTTCAGGGATGCTGGTGACGAGAGAGATCTCTGCCTCAGTGATGTAGACTGGCTTCTCAATGCCTGTGATGGCATGCCCCAATAAAGCTACAGTGGCATACCACTGGAGTACACCTAACTTGCTGGATGCTGACTTGACCAATGCCATTCTTGGAGGGCTGATGGCAGCTAAGACCTGTAGGAGAAATGCGTAGGTCTCTGGGCAGCATCAACTGCAGATTTTAGGGGGAAAGGTTCTGTGTTCAATAACAGGGAGAACATATGTCCTGGTGACTGTGAAGAGGAACAGGTCTCCACTAGAGGCAGTGCCAACGTGTAAGGTGTCCTCAGGTCTGTAGTGGTTCCAGTAGGTATCTCAGTGGATCTGGGCCTGCCCTAAGGCTCGAGTCAATGCAGCAGGAAGCATCGGAGCCAGCATCAGTGCTAGCAGAGTCTACTGTGTTGCAGGCTGCTCCTTCTCTCCAGCCCTCAATGCCATGGGTGGCTTAGAGGACTTCTGTCTGGTGGCCTTGTTATGCCTGTCCTAGTGGGAGAACACTGAGCTCCTTCTTAAGCTTCTGCGTCAGCACTTGGAGTGGACCCTTTCAGTCCCCAAGTTTGATCCTGGAGGTGTTGGTGTCAGCTTTGATGCTGATGTTAAGGTTGACTTTGGTGCCGTATTCTCCCCAATAGCCTTAGGCATCATCTGTCTACTTGACAAGGTGCTCAATGATGATGATTTGTCCACTTGTAGGTCTCTGGAACTTGTTTCCTCAAGGCCTGAAGAGACCTTCATGGATTGTTCCAGAAGGAGAAGATTCAGCCTTGCATCTTGCACATTTTCAAAGAGAAAGACAAGCTTTCTGAGCATCTGCTCACAATCTGAGATTATCCCAACAGAAGAGACATTTACTGTGCCCAGCCATCAAGGGGATTATCAGAATAGGCAGGGCTAACACGAGAGTTTTGTGAGGGAGTTCTCCAGGTGAAGGAGGAGCAATTATGTGACCCTTGGGGTAAGTTTGTTGTCTGCAGTGTTTGTGGTACGCTTGCTGCTTGATTGAAATATACCATGTAGTCCATTTGTTTGGGAGACCGTGTGCTGACTGTGTGTGTGCTGAGCTTCTTAACGAGGCTTTGATCCCTAAGAACCTTTAGCACCTATCAACTCTTAACCAGGGGGCAGGGCTACTCAGGAAGACCAGGGCTTTAAAAAGCCCGTTCCTAAGTGACCAGAGGAGCTAGCGAACCGGGGAGTTCTGCGAGGGAGTTTACAAGTGCAGCGTGAGGGGGGCCTAGGTAACATTCTTTAAACATAAAGCCCAAAACAACCCCTGATAAAAACAAAAACAACAACAAAGGAACGAGCTTCAGGAGTAAAAAGAGAATGCAGGCAGAAGTCCAACAACAGAGTGGGAGCTATCCAGTTTATTGCACCCAATGCAGCATGTATGATTACGTGTCCTATGGGCAGGTGGCATATATGTGCATTCACTGCAAGGAGCTCCTGGCCCTCAGAGACCGTGTACGGGCTTTGGAGACTGGAGTGGCTGAACTGGAGGAGCTAAGCGAGGTACATAGATGAGACTTTCCGGGACACAGTAGAACGATCCCACCCCCAGCCTGACAGCCTCTGTACTGTTGAGGAGGATGAAAGTCTCAGGGTTGGAGAACATGCAACTGGAGCAGAGGGAAATGATTCCATAGTTGGGACCCTCCTTCCAAATTATGTTGTGGTGTCCTCTTGCACTGAGGTTACCTCTCCAGGGAACGCCAGTTATTAGGAAGAGACAGGTAATAGTTATGGGGGATTCGATCATTAGAAACATAGATAGCTGGGTTTGAGATGACTGGGAGAACCGCATGGTGACTTGCCTGCCTGGTGCGAAGGTTGCGGATCTCTCGAGACATCTAGATAGATTTATCTGTAGTGCTGGGGAGGAGCCAGTGGTTGTGGTACATGTAGGTACCAATGATGTAGGGAAGGATAGGAGAGAGGTCCTGGAGGCCAAATTTAGGCTTCTAGGTAAGAGATTGAAGTCCAGGACCTCCATGGTAGCATTCTCTGAAGTGCTTCCAGTTCCACATGCAGGGCCAGTTAGACAGGCAGACCTGCAGGGTCTCAATGTGCAGATGAGACAATGGTGTAGGGAGGAGGGGTTTAGATTTATTAGGAACTACGGAAACTTTTGGGAAAGGGGGAGCCTCCACCTAAACCAAATGGTACCAGATTGCTGGCACTTAAAAATAAAAAGGTTGTAGAACAGTTTTTAAACTAAGGGCTGGGGAAAAGCTGACAGGTGCAGAGGAGCACATGGTTCGGACAGAGACATCCCTTAGGGGAGGATCCATTAATGGAGATTCTCTATGTCCTAATAAGGAAGAGAGGATGGAAGATGATAAATACTGCTAGGATCTGATGAGAAACAGTCAAATGAAAAAAAGTCCCATTCAATTACATCATGTAATGGCAGACAGCTAAAAAGTGACAAGTTTTTAAAGTGCTTATATACCAATGCTAGAAGTCTAAATAATAAGACGGGCAAACTGGTTGAGACTATAGTAAAGAACAAAATTGTCAGACACATAGATGAACATAATTTGTTTTGGAAGAGTCAACATGGTTTTTATAAAGGGAAATCATGCCTCACCAATCTACTAGAATTCTTGAGGGGGTCAACAAGCATGTGGACAAAGGGGATCCAGTGGATAGAGTGTACTTAGATTTTCAGAAAGCCTGTGACAAGGTCCCTCACCAAAGGCTCTTAAGCAAAGTAAGCTGTCATGGAATAAGAGGGAAGGTCCTCTCATGGATTGGTAACTGGAAAAGATAGGAAACAAAGGGTAGGAATAAACGGTCAGTTTTCAGAATGGAGAGAGGTAAATAGTGGTGTCCCTGAGGGGTCTGTACTGGGACCAGTCCTATTCAACGTATTTATAAATTATCTGGAAAAAGGGGTAAACAGTGAGGTGGAAAATTTTGCAGATGATACAAAACTACTCAAGATAGTTAAGTCCCAGGCAGACTGCAAAGAGCTACAAAAGAATCTCACAAAACTAGGTGACTGGGCAACAAAATGGAAGATGAAATTCAATGTTGATAAATGCAAAGTAATGCACATTGGAAAACATAATCCCAACTATACATATAAAATGATGGGGTCTAAATTAGCTGTTACCACTCAAGAAAGAGATCTTGGAGTCATTGTGGATAGTTCTCTGAAAACATCCACTCAATGTGCAGTGGCAGTCAAAAAAGCTAACAGAATGTTGGGCATCATTAAGGGATAGATAAGACAGATCATATTGCCTTTATATAAATCCATGGTATACCCACATCTTGAATACTGCGTGAAGATGTGGTCACCCCATCTCAAAAAAGATATATTGGAATTGGAAAAGGTTCAGAAAAAGGCAACAAAAATTATTAGGGATCTGGAACAGCTTCCGTATGAGTAGAGATTAATAAGACTGGGACTTTTCAGCTTGGGAAAGAGACGACTAAAGGGGGGATATGATTGAGATCTATAAAATCATGACTGGTGTGGAGAAAGTAAATAAGGAAGTGTTATTTACTCCTTTTCATAAAACAAGAACTAGGGGTCACCAAATTAAATTAATAGGCAGCAAGTTTAAAACAAACAAAAGGAAGTATTTCTTCACACAACACACAGTCAACCTGTGGAACTCTTTGCCAGAGGATGTTGTGAAGGCCAAGACTATAACAGGGTTAAAAAAAAACCTGGATAAATTCATGGAGGATAGGCCCATCAATGACTATTAGCCAGGATGGGTAGGGATGGTGTCCCTAGTCTCTGTTTGCCAGAAGCTGGGAATGAGCGACAGGAAATGAATCACTTGATGATTATCTGTTCATTCCCTCTGGGGCACCTGGTATTGGCCACTGTCGGAAGACAGGATACTGGGCTAGATGGGCCTTTGGTATGGCCTGTTCCTATGTTCTTATCTCAGAGGGCCGGCTCTACAGCTCCTCCCTTCAGTATGTTTCTTTCACTTCTCCCCAGACATAGATTACCTCTTCACCCACAGGACTGGTCTGCCCCTCTTCAGCTGTTACAGCCAATATATATATAGCAGCTGCACCTGTGCCAGCCAATCAACTGCTTTCCAATCAGGCGCTGCTTGTAGCAGATGTTACTCTCTTGACTACTCACCTGCTTCTTCAAAATGGTGCCTTCAAACTGGGCTCAAGATCAGAACTTTGTGGACCTGTTGATTATTATTAGGGCTGTCAAGCGATTAAAAAAATTAATCGTGATTAATCGCGCTGTTAAACAAGAATAGAATACCATTTATTTTAAGTATTTTGGGATGTTTATTACATTTTCAAACACAGAATACAAAGTGTACAGTGCTCACTTTATATTTATTTTTGATTATAAATGCACTGTAAAAAACAAAAATATGTATTTTTCAATTCACCTCATACAAGTACTGTAGTGTAATCTCTTTATCATGAAAGTTGAACTTACAATTGTAGAATCTGCATTTGTCAGTTACACTTTCACGATAAAGAGACTGCACTTCAGTACTTGTATGAGGTGAATTGAAAAATACTATTTCTTTTGTTTATCATTTTTACAGTACATATATTTGTAATAAAAAATAATATAAAGTAAGACTTTGTATTCTGTGTTGTAATTGAAATCAATATTGAAAATGTAGAAAAACATCCAAAAATATTTAATAAATTTCAATTGGTATTCTATTGTTATATGTGCGATTAATTTTTTTTTAGTTAATTGCGTGATTTAACTGCGATTAATTGACAGTCCTAATTATTATGTTCCAGCACTCTTGTGCTCAATACAGCAATATCTAATCGGCTCCCTTTCAACAAAGGCAATCTATTCTTTCTTTTTAATGACCAATTAGCGAGGGACAAATATTCAGATTAAACCACTTAATTTGCTAAATGTGTCTGGCACTTTGGGATAAACGTATGTTTGCCAGTTACTATCCTAACATACACGGCATGGGGATGGTATGGAGTCTTATAAAGTGAAGCAAACAATTTCCACTCATCATCTCACAAAAAGCTGTTATTACAGCTATTGCATGTCCGTATGCTATCTTCCGTTACAGACTCTCTAGACTCCAATCAACCCCCAATGGCCTCTGCCAAAGCTACAATCCTTTTGTTCTTGGACGACTGAGTATGACTCCTTACAGAACCCGATAAGACTCCTTAACCAGTTATACCAGTCAATGAGTTAAGAGACAGAAGGAGGTCTCTCCTTTTCCTCTCTTCCTGTGTGAGGCTTTTGACTCAGGGAATTACGAACAATAACTTATTTTTTAAGAGGAATAATACATAGTTTCTCCCTAAATTCCATCAAATATTTTTCTGATGAGGTTATTCTTACAAGTTACACAACTTACTATTTCTTTCAGGGTTGGAACCTCTCATTTATGGGGAACAAATCTGTTGACTGGAAACACAACAACTCCCTATAGTCCTTTTTAAAAAACAAAAACAAATATGGACTCTTGTATATTCTCCATCAACTGGGAGTTTGAATATCGGTAACTTAGAGGCAACGGCTCAGTGACACACTTTTCAGATTGCAATATTTCAGGTTATTTCACATGCAGAAAATAATATAAAAATTAGTTAAAAGTAATTTTGGAAATGGCAGTAAAGGCAATCTCCCTTAAGAGGAATAAAAAACATTTAATGATTGAAATACAGAAATTATATAAGACTGTAAAATTAATCCTGTAAAATTAATCCAAACTTCAACCCTCTTGTATATGCATTATAATACAGTTTTTCATTACATGAACACATGCTATTTTTTCAGAGGACCCCTGTCTTATTTTGTGTATTGAATGAAATGTGCTCAGGAAGTGAGTCATGGTTGTGTAGTGAATGAGGCTGCTTTCTGTTAAGTTCACTTATTACAGAACTTGAAAGATGTGTAGTGAATAAGACAGGGAACTGCATGAAGGAAACAGATGGTTTTATGGTTTATTATTTTTATTATTTATTTGTATTATCGTGGTGCCTAAGAGCCCAAATGCTCTTAGGCACCACGATGATGGACCAGGGCCCCATTTTGCTAGGCGCTGTACAAACACAGAACAAAAAGACAGTTTCTGCCCCAACAAACTTACAAGCTAAGCATAAGATAAGGCAGTTGAATGACATCCTGCATGGGTACGTATTTAATATTACTTGTTATTTTCATCACTCAACATGTAACCCCATGCCTTATTTAGTACACACTATCCAAATCCTGTCTGGAATAATGATTTATTAATTTCCTCACAGGCCTTTCTATGGTGCTCATTACAACAAGTGAAATGGACTGATGGTCTTATCTCCATTTTACAGATGAGGAACTGAGGCACAGAGGAAAATATGTACAAAATTGTCTAGTGTCCACTAATTTTGGTTGCCTAACTTGAGACACCTATGGCCTGATTTTTCAGAGTAGTTAGCATTTTTATAGCATGTTCTATGTTCAATGCACAACTTCCTTTGATTGATCTGGACATGGCAGTGAATGAGGACAAACACAGGGATGTATTTTAAGTGGCAGGCCGCAACCTTATTCAACTGTCACACATGCTCTCACATACCAGGCAATTTAAGTGGGTTCCAGTGCAGGGGTTACTGGGTTCCTACCATATAAACCATAACTCAGGGTAGACTTTCCTCAGCCTACAGCTAGGACTTCGCTCACTCATCTGATTTCTACCACTTGCCCCACAAACCCCTGCAAAGGGGACAGAGGATAGTAAAGGGGGAGTATTTCAGCCTGTCAAGGCCAAAAGGGCTCCTTTATCTCATGAACACAATACCCATCAGCAAAATCCCAGGTCTTTTACTTCAGGGAACTGTTCCTTTTATCCTTTTAACCACACTGGAAACTGGCTGCAAGTTGTGATGAACTAACATTCCTACTAAGTACTACAACTAATTACTAAATCCTACTCCTATTTTTTGTGTAACTGTGTCTCCAAGATGCTGTGAGGAAGGTGAAAAAACCCACCAGGCCCACACCAATCTGGCCCCTACAGGAACAAAAAATTCCTTCCTGACCTCAAAACAGGCAATGAGTCAGACCTGCAGCAGCCACAAAACATAGCTCCAAAGCTACCAGAGTGAGGCTGCTGAAATGGAGCAAAAAAAGGCTCCATACAGCCCAGACTACAGTTTAAATTAATGAAAGGGGAGAGTGAGGGACCAGTCAGCTCCTCTCCTGCCCCAGCAGGCCAATGAGTGATTAAAGACTCTGGAGGGGGAGGAGCCACTGCTGCGTCCCTCAACTTACATTCTTCCCCTTTCTGTTGGGGCTGTCCTTATCACTATTGGCCCCATCAAGTTTTCCACCTATTGAGCAGGCATTTCAGTTGCAGTTATGAGTGCTCAGCACTGCTGGAAACCCGATCCCAGGTTGCTCACGTTGAGCACCTAGAAAATGAAGAAAACACAATGAATGAAAAGTTTTGACTTTTTCAGCAGCGCATAGGAACTCTGTATCAGAGGCAGCGATAAAACTAAATTCTCCAGAGTGAAATTTCAACTGCCTTATCCATAAGACATCCTTTTTCTTCCTGCAGTCCCCTGCCTCGTTCACTTACACCCTTTCAACATCTGCAAAAAATGAGGAACAGGTCCTACACACAACAGCCTCATTCACTATAGAACCCTAATTAATTCCCCCAGCATAGTCTATTCTGTACTCTGAATGAAGCAGGGATCCTGTGGAAAAATAGTATGTGATCATGTAATTAAAGATTGTATCACAATGCATACACACAAGGAGGGTAAATAAAGGTTGCACAGGCAACCTTAATTCTGGCATTTCCTAACTTTTAGAAGCTTGCCTTTGCAACTTTAACTTTCTTTTATTGTAGCTTTTTGTATATAATGTCTATGTATATTATAAACCTGAAACCAACATGCAATGCCCCTAACCTAAAATCAAATTACATGATTTTTTATTGCACCTCTTTCATTCCTTTCTTCTAGCCCTCAAAACTGTGTAGAAAAGCTTCAAACATGTGACCAGAGTATAACCTAAAGGTGAAGAAACCAAAAAACAAAATGAACTCCAATTTATTATTTAAAAAAAAAAATCTTACGAAATTTCCGGCAAATTGCATGGCTTTTTGAGGCTTGACTCAAGATTTTGTGAAAACTTAGGGGCTTAGAAAGTCTGTACAAGGTAAGTATTAAACAAATTTATTAGTTTCAGGATGTATTTAGATGCACTTCATGTTAATAATTTTTTTAGTGTTAAGTATATATAGTGTTCCCTGAAATAATCCACAATAAGGGTTAACAAGACAGTATTCCATGAAGATTTTTAAAAGTAATATAAAAAAACCCCATCATTGGGAATATATACCTGACGCAAATGATCAGTAAAGGAAAGAAAACCTTTTATAGGTTTTGGAAAAGGTTTCGGAATAAACCTCCTCAAACACTTGCTTCCCAAAACCACAAATATTATGCTATATTCAGCTAAAATTGAACCTCATCATCTTTAATATGAATAAAGAAGTATTTCTCCTCTCTCCTCCTAGAGATAGAAATTACAGGCAGAGAAGGACCCAGAAATATGCACATTTCCTTTGACGTTAATACTACTAATTTATTTTCAGCTCTCCTTATTGCTTTGTTTGCTTCTTGACTATGACATGGTGCCACTCGCCCCCTATAAAAAGATAGACTGTACATTCTGGTATTTTTTAAAAAATTTTTCACTTTGTGCTTTCAGATGTTGGATTTGCTGTTTGCCCTCACTAAAAGTCACAAGAAATACAATAATACACTCAAAAGCTTGTCTCTCTCTCACCAACAGAAATTGGTCCAATAAAAGATATTACCTCTCCCACCTTGTCTCTCTTATTTCTGAATTGTCCCTTCCAGATAACTAAAACACTAATGCTTAGAGTCAAGTTCAGTTCCCCTAATTCAGGCACTGCTCCCACTGACTTGAACAGGAGTTGTATTTGAGAACCTAAGGGTAGAATATATACGTAAGAAGCAAATACCCCTGTCACAGCCCAGTGCTGTCCTTTCAATATTGCCAATGGGACACAATCACTTCTGCTCCACTGTTTCCAGTATGTGAAATGATTCAAGATCTAATAATCAAAGATATTGTACACACACCACAAGACACAATACTGTAGAGGTTTACCTCTTAGCCCTACAAATAAAATAAAATCAACCAAGTTGAGTTTAATGAAAAAGCAAAATAGATTTTGTTTTGGGCGCCACCCCCTAATAAACAGATTGCCACAAGGGATACACAAAATTGATACACTCCAAGCCAAGTAATAGAAATGGGTAAAGACCATATTGTATCTTTCTCACAGTAGGATAAGTAAGGCTACCCTGACACATTCTCAGCATGCTAGGAGCTGCACAGCTGAATATTACCAACAGTGTCCAGAAAAAAGGTTATCTCCCTATTATTAATGCAAATTGCTGGAGAAAGCAATTTTTAACTTTCGTACTTAAATGTCCATTTCAAAGAAGTCCTTCCATAAAATTCTTCTGTCATCACTCAGGGCTGTTATACCCATTGTTATATCCAAAGAAAAGAGGGGTGACCCTTTAATAGTTTCTCTACAAGAGAAACATATACTACACAATAGAATAGCCCCCCCCACACACACACACAGACATACACACCTTTGTCTTCCCTAAGGTACACAGTATGAAAAGACCACCTTCAATGAACATTGGAAAATTCAGTGACCAACCACAGTACCCATAAATTTTCAAACAAGACTGCAATTATTTCCCAGACCAATCTGTGGCTAAATGCTTCCAACACTCCAGACCACAGTCTTGCTGATCTCAAGATTTTTCTAACTTGGAAGATCTGTCTGAAAAGAAAAAAATTCTACTGCAAAGTTTTAAAAATAGTTTAAAATAGTGGTTTTAAACATGGAAAAGACTAAATCCATTTAATATCTTACAGAGTGTGGTTGTGAATATTATTTTACTTGCTTAGACTGTGCTCATTTAAAACTTCAAGTAAAGTTTTAATTTTTCTTTCCAGTTACACACACACATACACATTCAACAACTATGTTAATGTGGAGTTAAGGTGGACAGTACATTGCAGTAATTTAGGGTAAACAACATT
Organism: Emys orbicularis; assembly: GCF_028017835.1. NCBI lineage: Eukaryota > Metazoa > Chordata > Testudines > Emydidae > Emys > Emys orbicularis. Next base: position 974,276 of record NC_088700.1, read on the forward strand.
ACAGAGATGTTGTAATTATCCCAAACCCCATTGGTATAAACCCAGGAAATTAAGTTAAGGTTAAACTTAAACCTAACAGAAATCCAAACATATTAAGGTAAGAAATGCACAGTTAAAGCAACCAACCTTAACTCTGCCCTTTAGTGGCACCATGAACGAAAAGGGGGGGGGGGGAGATAATGTGTCTTTAAAAATCAGTTTTATCTAATTCTAAACAAACTAACACTTGTACGTGACTTTGATGCATATTAACTATGTGGAAAATATGAAGTCTGTTATTCTGTACCTGACATACTTAGGGGCAAAAATAAAGTTGTAGCACTGGGTACTAAATTCCTTATAGGACCCATTTTAATTAACTGTAATTCCTAAAATAAATAACAACTCTATATGTTAATTCTGAGAAAAATGTATTCTGTACTCAAAGAGTAAGTGATATAAATTTGGAGAGGGTACACTGTATTTTTCATAATTTTAAAGCCGGAAGGGAAAATTAAATAATCTAGTCTGACTTCCTATATAACACAGGCCATAGAATTTCATCCAGTTATCCCAGTATTGAGACCAATTACTTAAGTTTGACTAAAGCATATCTTCCAGAAAGGGTACTGGTCTAGATTTGAAGATACTGAGATGGAGAATCAACCACCTCCCTTGCTAGTTGTTCTAATGATTAATTACTCTCACTGTTAAACAGCTGTGCCTTATTTCTAATTTGAATTTGTCTGGTCTCAATTTTCAGCTATTGATTCTTGTTATGCCTTTTTCTGCTAGAGCAAAGAGCCCTTTAGTATCCAGTAATTTCTCCCTATGCAGATATTTATACATCATAATCAAGTCACCTCTCAATCTTCTTTCTGATAAATTAGACAGATTGAGCTCTTTCCGTGTTTCACTATCTGGCATTTTCTCTAGCCCTCAAAGAATTTTTATGGCTCTTTTCTGCACTCTATCCAATAGTTCAACATCCTTCTTAAAATGTGGACACCAGAACTGGACACGGTAGTCCAGTATCAGTCTCCTCAACACTGTATACAGAGGTAAAAATCACTTCCCTACTCCTATTCCTCAATTCCATTTATATCACATTAGTTCTTTTTGCCATAGCAATGCACTGGGAGCTAACGTTCAGTTGCTTGTCCACTATGACCCCTAAAATCCTTTTCAGAGTCACTGCTTTCCAGGATACAGTCCCCCCATTCTGTAGGGACAGCCTGCATTCTTTGTTCATAGATGGATGACCTTGCTTTTGGCTATCTTAAAACACATTTTGTTTGAGTGGGCCTCATTTATCAGGAAATCCAGATTACTCTATATGACTGCCCTATTATCAATACTTGACACTTCGTACTGGACAGCAGATCACACTCGTGATATAAGGACATCATTCTGCTTCTTTCGAAACATAAAACAGAAATATTTATTGAACACTTCCACCTTTTTCTGTAGTATTATTAGAATTCTACAATCTCCATCAAGTAATGAGCCTATACCTTTGTTAGGATTTCTTCTGTTCCCAATATACTAAATCCCTGCTTTAAGTGCGTAACTCAACTCAACATTAACTAAAGCTTCCAGAATGAGACAGAAAGTGATAGCACATACATATAACCTGCTGATGTCCTGTTGAGCAGCCTATGTAAAATGAGTTTGTTACCACTTGCTACCCTGGTTGGAAGTCTTAAGAAGAGAGGCCAAAGACTGAATTGAGATGGAGAATAAATTTTCCCTTTACCACTAAAAGTAACTCCTTCAAGTCATATATGGCACATTAGTAGGAGAGAAATATATGGGGAAGTTTGCTGCTGCCTACATTGTACCTGTTTTGTCCTTGTTCTTCAGTCTAGTACCAATACTATATTCACTAAAGAACAAATGTACCATTAGGTCTGGTACTGGGAAATAACATGGGGTCAGCATGCACAAGTACTAAGTATTGAACAAGCAGCAAGAGCGGTAATCAAAGTTAGGTCAGTATTCCAATTGCAAACCTCCTTTTAAAGATACCATACATACTCGTTAATAAGCTGAGTATTTTTGGTAAAAAAACGACGCATCAAAGAGCGAAGGTCGGCTTATAAAAGGGTCTACACCAAAATTTGATGATTTTAAAAACTCTATGGAATCACTGAATTGAATATCTAATACATTGTCGTTTTGTTTACCTGGAGCGTCTGCAGGCATGGCGCGCCACTTCCCGCAGCTCCCATTGGCTGGGAACGGCGAACCGCAGCCACAGGGAGCTGAGGGGCTCTATGCCTGCAGAAGCTCCAAGTAAACAAAACGTCCCACCAGTGGCTTACCCTGACAGGCCTGGAGCCAAACTTTGCCGACCCATTTATTGATGTCAATACTGCAGCCGTTTAAAGTTGCAAAGGCTTTGTTTAGTGGACTAGATTGGCTTGAAAGGAATACTAAAAGAGCAGTGTTGCAGATCTGCATGACATTTGACCCATGCATTTCACAAAATGCTACACCTTACAAGCCAATCAGAAAAATGCAATGAATGATAGTACTATAGCACTGGTGCCAGTCCGCTACTGTGTAATTTGATCTCTTCATGCATTTCTACCAATGGACTTCTTGGAGCGTCTGCAGACACGGAGCCCCTCAGCTCCCAGTGGCTGCGGTTCGCCGTTCCCAGCCAATGGGAGCTGCGGGAAGCCACTTCCCTCAGCTGCCATTGGCTGGGAACGGCAAACCGCAGACACTGGGAGCTGAGGGGCTCCGTGCCTGTGAATGCTCCAGGTAAACAAAACATCCAGGCCCACTAGCGGCTTACCCTAACGGGCCAGGAGCCAAAGTTTGCCAACCCCTGAAATATAGGGTCGGCTTATGAAAGGGTCATACAGTTTTTGCTATTTTTACCTAACCATCTTGGGGGGTCGGCTTATAAATGAACAGGCTAATAAACGAGTATATATTCTAATTTTGCTGTGAGAATTTTTACACTAGAGCTTGGAGCAAACAAACTTATTCCAAAGGCAGGTGTACTTTTTCAGTGAGAGAGTGAGAGTGTGCCTATACATACACATTTTTACAGTTTTTTTTTTAAATCATTCTGCTTGTTTTAAAGCTTTATGGTGTTTTATGAGTTTTCAAAACCTGCAAGTTATAGTGATACTTGTTTTTTTATAGCTTTACTTTCAAATGAATATTTTCATGGGGCATTGATCTAGAATGCACCTTAGAGTGCTGGAGTAATATGGAAGAAACATATTGACAGTAACAGAGTCACTTAATTCAGAAATGAGGTTTTGCAGTGCCCATGCACTAATGTTTTCCAAATTAAATTTCATAAAGATTTAGCAAGTGGACATAATGCACAGCTAATGTTTATAAACTGTCACCAAACCAGTACAGAGACTGAAAGAAAAACAATACAAAATTCATCCTTACGTAGATGAGTAATAACTATTAGCAATTCTTAAATACATATTTTCATGAGATTAAAGATATGTTTATGACAATCATTCCAGCCTCTTCAGGACAAATGAAATACCACAAATTTTAGAACTTGCTAAAGATGGCTTACAAAAATCATAAAAAAGTAGGGCTGTCAATTAATCGCAGTTAACTCACGCGATTAACTCAAAAAAATTAATTGCGATTAAAAAATTAATCATGATTAATCGCACTTATAACAAGAGAATACCAACTGAAATTTATTAAATATTTTTGGATGTTTTTCTACATTTTCAATATTGATTTCAATTACAACACAGAATACAAAGTGCACATTGCTCACTTTATATTATTATTTTTTATTACCAATATATGCACTGTAAAAATGATAAACAAAAGAAATAGTATTTTTCAATTCACCTCATACAAGTACTGAAGTGCAATCTCTTTATCGTGAAAGCGTAACTTACAAATGCAGATTTTTTTTGGTTACATAACTACACTCAAAAACAAAACAGTGTAAAACTTTTGAGCCTACGTCCACTCAGTCCTACTTCTTATTCTGCCAATCGGTAAGACAAACAAGTTTGTTTACATTGTTGGGAGATACTGCTGCCTGCTTCTTATTTACAATGTCACCTGAAAGTGAGAACAGGCATTTGCATGGCACTTTTGTAGCCAGCATTGCAAGGTATTTACATGCCAGATATGCTAAACATTCGTATGCCCCTTCGTGCTTCGGCCACCATTCCAGAGGACATGCTTACATGCTGATAATGCTCGTTAAAAAAATAATGCGTCAATTAAATTTGTGACTGTACTCCTTGGGGGGAGAACTGCATGTCTCCTGCTTTGTTTTACCCACATTCTGCATATATTTCATGTTATAGCAGTCTTGGATAATGACCCAGAACATGTTCACTTTAAGAACACTTTCACAACAGATTTGACAAAACGCAAAGAAGGTACCGATGTGAGATTTTGAAAAATAGCTACAGCACTCGACCCTAGGTTTAAGAATCTTAAGTGCCTTCCAAAATCAGAGAGGGACAAGGTGTGCAGCGTGCTTTTAGACGTCTTAAAAGAGCAACACTCCGATGTGGAAACTACACAACGCAAACCACCAAAAAAGAAAATCAACCTTCTGTAGGTGGCATCTGACTCAGAAGATGAAAATGAACATGCGTCAGTCCACGCTGCTTTGGATCGTTATCAAGCAAAACCCATCATCAGCATGGAAGCATGTCTTCTGGAATGGTGCTTGAAGCATGAAGGGACATATGAATCTTTAGCGCATCTGGCACGTAAATATCTTGCAACACCAGCTACAACAGTGCCATGCGAACGCCTGTTCTCAGTTTCAGGTGACATTGTAAACAAGAAGCAGGCAGCATTATCTCCTGCAAATTGTAACTAACCTTGTTTGTCTGAGTGATTGGCTGACCAAGAAGTAAGACTGAGTGGACTTGTAGGCTCTAAAATTTTACATTCTTTTATTTTTGAATGCAGGGTTTTTTTTTACATAATTATACATTTGTAAGTTCAACTTTCATGATAAAGGGACTGCACTACAATAAGTGTATGAGGTGAACTGAAAAATATTTTTTTTTGTTTTTTTACAGTGCAAATATTTGTAATAAAAATAAATATAAAGTGAGCACTGTACACTTTGTATTCTGTGTTATAATTGAAATTAATATATTTGAAAATGTAGTAACCATCCAAAAATATTTAAAATAAATGGTATTCTATTGTTGTTTAACAGCGCGCTTAATTGCGCGATTAATCACTATTAACTTTTAAAATTATGATTAATTTTTTAATCGCTTTACAGCCCTATAAAAAGATAAATTAATAGCCACCAATCTGGTTAAATAACATTTTACCATTAAGATTATGACACAAACAACCAGAAGCCTGAAATTCAAAGTTAAGGCTGTTTTTCACTCCGATATCAAGAGGGAAGGATGAAGATATAAAGAGCTAAGAAGAAAACTGGCAGGAGAAATGAGATAAATGTATTACAGAAATGCATTCCTACAAATTTGCTTGTATAGCAATTATGTAAACTTTCTTCTTTAAATAAAACAATTTCAATAAAACATTCCCACTAACAACTATCCATGTCTTCAAAGACCTAACTAACTTAAGTCTCATCTAGAATAATAGTTTGTTACACCCCTAAACTCCTGTGGTTAGAAGGTCAAAAGCACTATTCTGAAGTTTAATTGGAACTGAAATCATGTCAACGTACAGTATATAAAGGATGGGGAAGTGGCAAAAGCACAAGACTGGGAATCAGGCTGAGTTCTACTTTTAATTCTGCCACTACTTTCTGTCTGACCTTTGGTAAATAATTTCACATTTTTGTGCCTCAGTTTCTTCATCATAAAATGAGGCAATCACACTTACTTCATAGGGAGTTATGAGGCTAATTTCATTAATGTTTGTCATGCAATTTGAGGTCTTTGGATGAAAGACACTATAGAAATGCAAAGTCTTCTTATAATAAGTAGATCTGGCAATGTCATCTGTTGTTAACTGTCCTTATATTCCTTTATAATGCACTGTTTTCAGCAGCTTACAACTTTGCCATACTTTAACCTGAACATTTCCATGCTGGATGTCTGTGAATCACAGGCCCATTAGTGTTCACTACTCTGTGATAGCAGCTTGTATCAGGCCAGACATACTCACTACACCTAACACATTGTTGTCATAAACTGTATCTAAAACATGCCATGTAATCCATCATACACAAACTGGTAACACCCTGGTCCCCAAAAAATCACTGTGTGGTGTATGTATGGGGTGTATATCAGGTGTTATAAATAAGTGCTAGAATTATGTTTTTAATAATGTATTTGGCAAGCAGGGCCTAAGCCACGGCTGTTCCAGACAAAGGAATGTGGTTCCATCTGCTTGAATGAGTCTCTGATGTAAATTAGGCAAGGTGTGACCAAAGACAAAGAAAAGCACATTTACATGCAAGGTAAACAAAGCCATCAGGAGATCAAGCGGGGAAAGATGAATATAATCTCAATGGGGATGGAGAATGCACCACAAGGAAGTCTTCCTGCCTCTTGACCAGGGTCAATGAACTCTGCGCAGACAGCAGTGCGTCTACACCCCCACAGGAGAGAGAAACTTGGTCTGGGCTTACTTTTCAAAGAGTACATTTCAAAGGTTTACTGGGCTATAAAAACAGGGGTTCTGAACCTCTAATGATAAGCAATTGAATCAACTGATTATATACAATATTACTGTATTATCAAACTGTATCAAGCAAACTTTTTTATGAAAGCCTGCAACACATTGGTGATTAATATCATTGTAAAATGTCTGCATTAGCACTGTGTGAGGAATTATGGATACACAGTGATATTATGCTTTAAAGTCTGAGACCAAACACAGGAAGAATCACGTTCTCTCTCAGTCAGGAAGGAAGGCAACTATCTACCTGTCTGAAATATAAATTAAGCATTACTGAATCAAAACAATGGAAGCCTATTTACATACAAATCAGGGGATGGGAAGTCAACAGGAAGGAAAGAACAGCAGGAAGCCTTCCTGACTCTTATAACAGGGTCAATGAAATTTGGGAAATATGAGCAGAAACAGAAAGCTATTTTGGGACCCACAACATGGGGGATCAAGCGGCCAGAGCTCTTGATTTCAAGGGGGCTGAAGTCTCTGAAAACTAAATCTAGGTGAGAAATATGTTTAAGCAAAGATTGCAATTTGCTTGTTAATTTTTAGTCTTGGAAGCACATTTTCACATTTGTTTGCTTGTAACCATTTCTGTCTTTATTCCTTATATTTGGTGTCACTTAATCCCATGTATTTTGTTAAATAAACTTATTTGATTTTTACGATAAACTGTATCAGTTCTATGATTGAAATATGAGTGTTTGTCAAACCACAGTTCAATTAATGAGCTGCACTGTAAAGCTGTGGTTTACTGTTTGTTACTTTCAAGGCAAGGTTCGGACTGGCAGAGTCCTGAAGAATTTGCTGGCAAGGCAGACAAGTTATGATGTCAGGGAGTTGTCACACAGCTTAGCTGTAGCAAAACAGAGGAGGAGAAGGACCTCGGAGTATTGGTTGATCACAGGATGACTATGAGCCGCCAATGTGATATGGCTGTGAAAAAAGCGAATGCGGTCTTCGGATGCATTAGGCGAGGTATTTCCAGTAGAGATAAGAAGGTGTTAGTACCGTTATAAAAGGCCCTGGTGAGACCTCATCTGGAATACTGTGTGCAGTTCTGGTCTCCCATGTTTAAGAAGGATGAATTCAAACTGGAACAGGTACAGAAAAGGGCTACTAGGATGATCCGAGGAATGGAAAACCTGTCTTATGAAAGGAGACTCAAAGAGCTTGGCTTGTTTAGCCTAACCAAAAGAAGGCTAAGGGGAGATATGATTGCTCTCTATAAATATATCAGAGGGATAAATACCAGGGAGGGAGAGGAATTATTTAAGCTCAGTACCAGTGTGGATACAAGAACAAATGGATATAAACTGGCCATCAGGAAGTTTAGGCTTAAAATTAGACGAAGGTTTCTAACCATCAGAGGAGTGAAGTTCTGGAACAGCCTTCCAAGGGGAGCAGTGGGGGCAAAAGACATATCTGGCTTCAAGACTGAGCTTGATAAGTTTATGGAGGGGATGGTATGATGGGATAGCCTAATTTTGGCAATTAATTGGTCTTTGATTATTAGCGGTAAATATGCCCTATGGCCTGTGATGGGATGTTAGATGGGCTGGGATCTGAGTTACTACGGAGAATTCTTTCCTGGGTGTCTGGCTGGTGAGTCTTGCCCACATGTTCGGGGTTTAGCTGATCGGGAAGGAATTTTCTTCCAGGGAAGATTGGCAGAGGCCCTGGAGGGTTTTCACCTTCCTCTGCAGTGTGGGGCACGGATCACTTGCTGGAGGATTCTCTGCACCTTGAAGTCTTTAAACCATGATTTGAGGACTTCAATAACTCAGACATAGGTTACGGGGTTTATTACAGGAGTGGGTGGGTGAGATTCTGTGGCCTGCGTTGTGCAGGAGGTCAGACTAGACGATCATAATGGTCCCTTCTGACCTTAAAGTCTATGATTCTATGATAGAAAGCTGGCTAGATCGTCGGGCTCAACGGGTAGTGATCAATGGTTCCATGTCTAGTTGGCAGCCGGTATCAAGCGGAGTGCCCCAAGGGTCAATCCAGGGGCTGGTTTTGTTCAATATCTTCATTAATGATCTGGAGGATGGCGTGTACTGCACTCTCAGCAAGTTTGCAGATGACACTAAACTGGGATTAGTGGTAGATACGCTGGAGGGTAGGGACAAGATACAGAGGGACCTAGACAAATTAGAAGATTGGGTCAAAAGAAATCTGATGAGGTTCAACAAGGACAAGTGCAGAGTCCTGCACTTAGGACGGAAGAATCTCATGCACTGCTACAGACTGGGGACCGACGGGCTAAGCAGTAGTTTTGCAGAAAAGGACCTAGGGGTTACAGTGGACGAGAAGCTGGATATGAGTTGACAATGTGCCCTTGTTGCCAAGAAGGCTAACGGCATTTTGCGCTGTATAAGTAGGAGCATTGCCAGCAGATTGAGGGACGTGATCGTACCCCTCTATTTGGCATTGGTGAGGTATCATCTGGAGTCCTGTGTCCAGTTTTGGGCTCCACACTACAAGAAGGATGTGGAAAAACTGGAAAGAGTCCAGCGGAAGGCAACAAAAATGATTAGGAGGCACATGATTTATGAGGAGAGGCTGAGGGAACTGGGATTATTTAGTCTGTGGAAGAAAAGAATGAGGGGGGATTTGATAGCTGCTTTTAACTACCTGAAAGGGGGTTCCAAAGAGGATGGATCTAGACTGTTCTCAGTGGTAGCAGATGACAGAACAAGGAGTAATGGTCTCAAGTTGCAGTGGGGGAGATTTAGGTTGGATATTAGGAAAAACTTTTTTCACTACGCCTGGAGGAGCTACCAGAGACTAAGAGGCTCTGCTCCCCCTCCCCTGTCAGGGAGGCTGGGAGGAACCCCTGCCAGACAAGGTGGGGGCTGTAAACCCAGGGAGTGTGGATAGATTCCCAGGGAGAGCGAAATCCCCCAGCCCACAGCTAAGAGGAAGCACAGAACCCACTGAGGCGGAGAAGGAGCTCTGCTACACCCCCTAACCTCCCCGGTTTTTAAATGCAGGGGTGTTAACGGGCTACTTTACCTTGAATGTCCCTTAGAATGTGTGTTAACTACTTATGCTAAACAATCTGTTCCATCTTATATTTAGCTGTAATGCTCTGAGTATCTTACAGACCTGAAGAGCTCTGAATAACTTGAAAGCTTGTCTCTTTCACTAACAAAAGTTGGTCCAGTAAAATAATGTTTTCACCCCTCAGCTCACAGAGAATCCAATCCTCTTGTAAATTAAAAAGAGCTATGATCCACATTAAACATTGATGTAATTATGTTTTCCGATTTAATGTGAAGATGAAAGCTCTCCAAGTTCACAGTGATCTTAGACATTATTACACCTTAAAATCCTTCACTACCTTTAATTTTCCTGAACAACAAACTAAGTGAACCACATGTTCAATATGTGGTTTGCTTCAAGTACACCAGTTCCAGTTGGTTATTTGTCAGTCAGAAACAGCAAAGACTTCTTATTCAAAACTGAATATATTTCCACAGATACCACAAGTCTGTTTTCACACCTACCTAAATAGGGAATAGTAGGGACCATCTTTAAGCTTCTGATGTACTCTCGTGTCCTCTTATAATTATCTTCCTTAGACATTAAGTAGTCTAACTTCTCAAAGGTGGTCTTGTCTTTGCGATTCAGAAGCTAAAGAGAAGAGAAAGATAAATAGTAAATACAAACTCAAGAGATAGTGTCACCCAGAAGACAGAAAAGCATACTACAAGGAGATTTGGTTAGATTTAAAACAAACAAACCATTTTTTTGCACATTAAAATAAAAGTACAGTTTCACCCTCTGAAGCTGTAGACAGATATTTAGTATTATTTATACATATTTTGTCAATATATCATCTTTTATATACATTTTTATGTAAATGAGAAAATGTTGACACTAACATCAGCTGTGTTAAATTTTTAAGGGAAATATGTAAGATGTTATAATCCAGACATTAACATTCTTTCCTAATTTACAGAATATTATATGCTCTTGATTTTGAAACTTAAAATAACTAATACTAAGAAAGGCTCTCGATATATATGCAAGATATACCATTTCATCAGTGTCTCAATAAAAGCATGTCTATAAATGTTAACAGAGTTGCTAAAACCTTGGAAGAAAAAGTCTTAAAATAATTATATTTATGGTTAATCTTACTATTTGCTACAAAATCTTGGCAAGTTACAGAGTACGGCAAAACAGGTGAGAATAACAGTCTGATGTCCTAAACCAGTGGTTCTCAAACTTTTGTACTGGTGACCAGGGCCGCTGAGAGCGGGTTCGGGCCCCGGTGAAAAAAAATTTTGGGGCCCCCCGCAAGGGCAGACCGACTAAAGAGGGCCGACGAGGGGGGGGGGGAAGCCGGGGAAGCCGGGCCCCCTTCCGGACTGCTGGGCCCCGGTAAGGCGATGGGGGGGGGAAGCCGGGCCCCAGGCCCCCTTCCGGACCCCGGTAATTTGTACTGGCTTCCCCCTCCCCCTCTTGTCAGCCCTGCTGGTAACCTCTTTCACATAGCAAGCCTCTGAGTGTGACCCCCCTTATAAATTAAAAACACGTTTTTATATATTTAACACCATTATAAATGCTGGATGCAAAGTGGGGTTTGGGGTGGAGGCTGACAGCTTGCGACCCCCCATGTAATAACCTCGCAACCTCCTGAAGGGTCCCGACCCCCAGTTTGGGAACCCCTATCCTAAACTATGGAGACATAAATGTGTAATATACTAGATCAAAAAATATTCAGTCACTTTTAGCTGATTTTATATACCTGGCTGATATTTTTGAAGCCCAATTAAAAAGCCAATTGGAGCTAGTGTTGATGCATAAAAATTATGGCATTGCAGACTGCTTAATTTTGAGTTCTTATCCTTGAATTTTAAGACAAGAGAAAGATCTCATGTCACAATGCTATCTGGACAGCTCCCTCCCAATATTCCACTTCTTGTTCCAGAAAGCTTAATAAAGGACTTTACAATTAATATTTTTACAATGCTAGGAAACTGGTCATAGTGATCAAGACTCCAATCCTGCAATGGATAACACATGTGTGGCCTGCTTCACTGAAGCAGGAGAAGCACAATCAAGTCAGTGGGGCTCTGTGTGGCTGCAGCAGTCAAACCTGTAGTATCTTATCGCAAGCACACAGGTTTCAAGATAAACCCTTTATTAAGAATGGAAACTATGTACTGAAATAAGGTAACAAAACTTCTCACTACCCTCTCAATGTAACCTGTGACTGCCCTGACCTAGGTTCCTTTGTTCCTTCTCCCAAGCAGGAAGTACCTCACAGATACACCAGACTGCATGGGAAGTGTGGTGTCTCTACATTTCTGGAGGAGTTACTCTATAGCCCAAACCTGTGCACTTTAAATTGAAGGATCAAGGCCTAAGCAAGTTAAGAATGGTGCATACACAAGTTGAATATGAGTAATGAAAAACTACACATGATTGAACACCAGTTGTCAGTGAGATGATAAAAAAAATATTGAGGAAAATGGTGAACACAACAGAAAGGCTGCAACAGCTGGAGTTTTCTGAAATCACCTCTTTTCCCTTTTCACATTAAAAGGGATGAGAGTTTTATGAATATTCACTAAAGCCCTGATCCTACATTGCAATTCATGCCTATGGACTGTTGTACAGAGAAACATGGAATTCTTAGGGCTCTGCATGGATGCTTCAGTCTACCTGGAGGGACCAAGCCCTAATTCAATCCAGTGCAAAACCTCATCACTTCCTAGATGGCAAATTTCACTGATGTACAAATATGCCACCATTATAGAATTTTACCATTTTTGTAGCTGAACTCAATTATAATGAAGGAATTCCTTGCAGAATCTGTTTCTGAATTCACAAAAAACTCAGTGTGAGAACAAAAGATATTTTACATTTAACAAATGTAGGGAAACAGTGATATGAGTAGTGTTAGCAGTATCAGCAGTGGCAATCACAGCAAAGAATGTGACGGCAACAGCTTTCTAAAACATCAGAAACAACATCTTATTTTAGGCAAAGGGAAGTTAATTTCTTCTTCCTTAGAGGATCACAATGTCCCTTACTGATAGGTTTCTGAAATGATGGCTTAACATTTTGCTTTCTAAATTAAGCTGGACATACGTCATATATTTCATTTCTTATTTATCTAATGACATTCTGTAATTCCACAAAATGTCATATACGGATACTTTGAATGCAAATTTTAATGCACTAGTATATTTCACAAGGGTACATAATGTAAACTCTTAGAAACTTCTTTAAGTCTCAGTCCTGCAATCCTATATGTATGTGCTTAGTTTCAAGGATGTGAGTGGACCCATTGTTTAAGTTTCCCTGCTTTGCACCTACTTGGGACTGCTCATCACAAAGTTAAACTTGTACTTATGTTCTTTACTGGATCAGAGCCCTAATACCAAATCTTCATACCCTAGAGGCAGCATAGGCATTTTTTCTTTTAAGCATTTTAATAAAATTATATTTTAATCTTTTGGGAGTTTTAAGTATATAGTCAATTATTTCACAGTTCTGAATAGTTAATAGCTCACCCAATATGGATCACATTAACTTTGAATGACATGACTCCCTCTTTATTTCAAAATTGTGTATCATCTAATCCTGCTATATAAACATTCTGATTTACAGAATAATTTAGCTAAATTTATTTTACATAAAAGGCTAGATTAAATTCTATTTACCCATTTAAGGTATATTTTTATGGAAAATTTTGTCTGCAAGAAACAATTTCTGAAGCTGGGGTTGATCAGTATGGGCATATTTCCAAATTAAATAAAAACTGGAATATGTTCTATGATATTCTGAGTTTCTTATTTCATTTTAAATCAAGAATGTCCATACAATCTTTCAAGCTGGTTTAACTAACCTGACTTAAAACCACACATTAAACTAAACTAGTGCAACTCTGTTTCTCCTGGTCCAGCAACAAGTAAGAGGGAGTAGGTGAGGAGGTGTCACGTGAAAATCTGCTATACATCCAAACATACCCGTTTTGTTATTGAGCATATGTAAACGTCTCTGAACATCACATACTCTGAAGTGAGTAAATGCAGGGTGTGTGCACAGGTGCACTTGGCAACTGAAGTCTCCGTGAGGCTCCTGCCTTTATCCAAACTTTGTCCTTCGTTTCAGTGAGTGTTTCACTTTCCCAAGTACACTGAAGCAGCGCTGAGTTCCTGCAATAATATGCAAGATTGAATCTGTTGTAGACAGGAGTTGACCTGCAGGAATGTCCTATCATTCAGATCTCAAGTTCTTTTGCCTACACTGTGGTTTATCTTTATCTGAACATTCACTGTATGGCATGAGGGGCAGGGTAATATACAATGAGGTCTACAGAAGGTACATTTTGACTAGTATAGGGAACCCATCAAAATGTGCCTTCCTCCAGTCTGAAGTGGGCACATCTTGACAGGTATAGGGATCGCATCAAAATGTGTCCAAATCCCAGTTTTTACCCTCGTCAAAGGGCACATTTTAATCATTATGAAGAGCTCATCAACGTCTGCCCACAATCTAATTTTACCTCTGGTCTCAAGGAATGCACACTTGAGGGGCATGAGGCAAACAAATTTCATGCTTGATCCTAGAAAATATTCGCATTAGGGATTTTTAATCACATAAGTACCAGTGAAGCAAACTGGACTTTTTGCATTAGTGAAACCTGATCAAATAAAAAATGAAAAACAGGATCAGGCCCTTGAATATTATCATTTGACCTGAGGAAACGTTCTGTACTATGTTTAAATAACAATTCACAATCAATCCACAATTTTAGCAATGGATCTACTGCACACTGGAAAAGCCATGACTACATTACAGATAATGAATAAAGTATTTAAAATAATACTATTTTAAAATTATGTCATTTTTAATTCGTCTAATATTTTTTTTAAGGTCACATGTGTTGGGTACCTAAGATGAATGCACATCAAGTGCATCCCAGACACTTCAGAAAAGCCAGATTTGGAAAAAAAATATTAAAAATACTCTGAGCCTAATACATTCATCAAGTTTTTTTCACTGAAAAAAAAAATTATTAACTTAGAGTTACTAGTCATCTTTCTGACCCAGTCTGGCCGTTCTTATGTTCCTGGTCTGTTGCTTTGATTATCATTCCCCTCTTGATTCTCTCCACTGTGTTTCCATCTGCCATTGCATGAGATTTAAATAATAGCCACCACTTTCACGATTCTCTATGAATCTGCTCCTTCCTACTTATATTTACTTGTTTTGCTTCACCTGATACTCTTCCCCTTCCACGCTGCCACCAATGTCACCCTTTCCTACCCATGAGTCATCTTCTTGAATAATCTCCTCCATATCTTTTCATGTGGCCTCATATATTCTTCAATTTCCCTCAAAACATGTGCAAGGCCATTACTCTCTCTGCTTTTAGATTGTGTTCCCTACAGTGGATCATGCTGATTTGTACAATATTTCCCTTTTGTTATTGACCTTTCCTGACCTCTCTGTCTATCGTAGATTATCAGTTCCTTGGGGCAGGGACCCTCTCGTCTTGCATATCTGGAAAGTGTCCAGCATATCATGGGCACTACAATAAACAAAATAAATAATAACTTAAGATATTTCTGTTTTGTTACATTTGTCCTAGAGACTGTGAATGGAACTGTTTACCCAGCTAAATACCGTATATACTCGTTCATAAGCCGAATTTTTTTAGTAAAAAAGGGAAGCACCAGAGAACGGGGTTGGCTTATGAACGGGTAGAGAGAGGGAGAGGTGGGACACAGCCCCTCCCCCCAACAGAGGGAGCAAGGAGAGGCAGCACAGCCAGCAGAGACAGAAGGGAAGAGGCGGGGCCAGAGTCCCTCTGCTTCTGGCCACGCTGCTCTCCCCCCACCCTCCAAAGCAGCTGCAGCTCCAGGGCTGGCAGGCTGCAGCTGTGCCGGTCGGCCCCGCCCCCAGAGCAGGCTGCGGCCATGCCGCCCGGCCCCGCCCCCCAGAGCAGGCTGTGGCCGTGCCGCCTGGCTCCACCCCCCAGAGCACACTCCCGGCCCAGCCCGCTGGAACATGCTGCAGCTGCACCGCCCGGTCTGGCCCGCCAGAGCAGGCTGCGGCTACGATGCCCAGCCTGCTGGAGCAGCTCCAGCCAGGCCAGAGACATCCTCCCCTGGCCCTCCACAGATAAGGTGGGAAGGGATGGGATGGAGAGAGTGTGGAGGTCAGAATTACCCCACCAGTTGCTGTCCCAGCACGCCGGACACTTTGTTTACTTAGGTTTACCTCCGTGCCTGCGGACGCTCGAGGTAAACAAACCATCTCGGCCCACCAGTGGCTTATCCTGATGGCCCGGGACCCAAAGTTTGCCGTCCCCTGAATTATAGGGTGGGCTTATGAATGGGTCAGAAAAATTTTCCATTTTTACTTATCCATCTTGGGGGGGGTCGGCTTATAAACGAACCGGCTTATGATCGAGTATATACGGTAACTTTGTATGAAAGAATTAGTGTACTCAAAATGGGGGTTCAACCTTTGAGATTTTTCTTTACAAAAAAAATTAAAAATCAGTGTACTTGCCTCATTCTCTTATGGGTATAGTCAAGTTTTGTGCTTCATACTCTTACATAATCTGAAAGGCAAACATTTGCCACTGAATTTATAGGAACCAAAAACCAGGAGAGTGGAAGTACTATATTGCTAAGCCCTCCTACAAACCAGAGAGTCTTGAAATATGTTTGGACTATTCTATACAGCTATAATAATCAATGTAGGAAGAAGTAGGATTATTTCAGGATAGAGCAAATGTTTTATACCAAAAGTAGTAAAGTTTCCTTTGGAAATAAAAATAAAACCCCCTCCCCAATTCCTAAAATGTAAAAATTATCTGTTTGGGATTGGCTCGCGTTTTCTGGGCAGTAACTTTACTGAATATATAACACTGCTCTACAGCCAAAATGCTTCTGAAATAAATGTAGTCAAACTTTACTAATTCTGGGTCACTGAGAACGAAAGTGACGCTTAAAATTGTTGATTGGCTCTAGTTTTCAAGATATGCTATTGGGTCAGTATATACGACCCTTGACTTGGGAATGGCGGAGGATAAGTGAGTTATAAAGGGAAGGGATCTCAATTTAAACCAGAAATGACTAAAATACAACTTTGACTGGATCTATGAATAAATCTATGACTGGGTTTGGACAGTACTTGCTTTTTAGGCAAAACAATGAATGATGCACTCTGAAGCTGGTATTGCGTCATACATGATATGAATTGCATCATGTTATTCCTAGAAGTCATGGATGATGCAATCATAACGAAGCTTACATCACTCTGCTGAACAAATTGCCCTATATCAGCTCTAGAAATCATACAGTGTCGTGCTCTCTTATTTGTCAGTGTTTGATTTTGCAAAGGGACACATTTCTGTTTAGCCAAAGTGAGCAGAGATGCCTCGTACTTGTGTGAACAGTGCAGATAACTTCTGCTATGTTTGTGGTGAAGTGACTTTTGCATCACAAAAGCGCAGTATAACCACTATGGTTAAGAAAGCCTATCACCTTTATTTTGGCTGCAAAATTGGAGATCAGGACAAGAGGTGGGCCCCACACATATGCTGCAACACTTGTGCAACAAATCTTCGTCAGTGGTTGAACAGGAAAAGGAAATCTATGCCTTTTGCAGTGCCAATGATTTGGAGAGAGCCAACAGATCATACCAGCAATTGTTACTTCTGCATGGTGCCTCCAGTTGGGAAAGGTGTGTCAAAGAAGAAAAAGTGGACTGTGCATTATCCAAACATTCCATCAGCTATACGCCCAGTACCCCACGGAGAAGGACTGCCGGTTCCTGATGCACCAGAATCATTCTCACTTGAGTCAGACGAGGAAGAGGATGAAACTTCTGGTCCTGAACCATCAATGTCACAGGACCCACATTTTCTCCCATCCTCCTCCTCTGAACCACACCTCATAACACAAGGTGAACTGAATGACCTTGTCAGGGATTTGGAACTACCCAAGAGTAAGGCAGAGCTGTTGGGCTCCAGACTACAGCAGTGGAATCTCCTGGCAGGTGATGTTAGGGTTTCCATGTTCCGTGACCGTCAAAAGGATCTTGTCCCATTCTTCTTCATGGAAGGTGATCTTGTAGCCTGCAACAACATCGATGGTGTGATGGCAGCCCTCAACATCGTTCACGATCCAGATGAGTGGAGACTGTTCATTGATTCATCGAAGACGAGTCTTAAAGCTGTTTTACTGCATAATGGCAATGTTTTGCCATCAATTCCAGTTGGTCATGCAGTCCATATGAAGGAAACCTATGACAACATGAAACAATTTTTGAGGTGCATAAACTATGACCAACATCAGTGGCAGCTTTGTGGCGATTTGAAGGTTGTTGCTCTCTTGCTTGGTCTGCAGACTGGATACACAAAGTACTGCTGTTTTCTCTGCGAATGGGATAGTCGTGCAAGAGATTCCCACTACATCAAGAAAGATTGGCCACTCCGACAGTCATTGGAGCCTGGGAGGAAAAGTGTTCAGCATCCACCACTTGTTGAATCAAGGAAGATTTTGTTACCACCCTTACACATCAAGCTGGGTCTGATGAAGAACTTTGTCAAGGCCATTGACAAAACACAAGCAGCTTTCAAGTACCTCCGTGGAAAATTTCCAAGGTTAAGTGAAGCTAAGCTAAAGGAAGGTGTCTTTGTTGGTCTTCAGATTCGTGAACTTCTTCGAGATGATGCATTTGACCATGCACTGCGTGGCAAGGAAAAGACGGCATGGAAAGCCTTCCAGTTAGTGGCAATAAATTTTCTCGGAAACAACAAGGCAGACAACTACAGGTTGTTGGTGGAAAACCTCCTCAAGGCATACAGAAGCCTTGGTTGCAACATGTCACTAAAGATACATTTTTTGCACTCTCATCTAGATTTTTTTCCACCGAACTGCGGAGCAGTGAGTGACGAGGATGGCGAGCAATTTCACCAGGACATTGCAACAATGGAGAAACGCTATCAGGGCAAATGGAGCCCATCAATGCTTGCAGACTATTGCTGGACAGTGACAAGAGATGTTCCATTTAATGAATACAAGAGACAAGCCAAGAAGCGCCGAGTAGACACTGAATAGGACTAAACTATGTACATAATAGTTTTTTGCCTTTTTGTTTCATAATAAATTTTATTTATATAACCCTTTTGCTGATTTTTAAAGTGTTACATAAACAGGACAGGTGAAATATTATCATGTAAAGCAACCATAAAGACATGAAAAGACCTAGGTTTACAATTTATGATTAAAACTCTACTATCTACACAATATACATAGACATAAAATGTAAAAGCTTAAATATCTTAGAAACAGTAGCCAATCAGTTGTTTTAATTGTCATATTTGAATTCAGCACATCAAAATACATAATAAATAGCACATTTTATCTCTGAAGCAGACGACTTCTCAAAAATTGTAGACCAGTGTAATTAGCTTTTTCTGTATGTATAATGGATTGCATTAAGCATTTCATTTCAGAATTTTGGTTATTACATTATCAGCCTGGGGAGCCTGGTCTGTGAAGTGTGTGTCTGTTGTCTAATTAGTCAGTAGAGCAAAGGCGACGCGTGGGGGGATTCACACTATGTAATGTGTGCCCTGAATGAGGAAACACCCCTTCACCTCCTTTTAAAAATGCACTTGTGCTGTGAATGATACAGGGGTGTGAAGAAGCCTTGCCTTATTCAATGCACTCTGTATAAAATGTCATTATTCAGCCAAATTAAAATCAATGTTTGTCAAAATAGTCAAGGCACATCTCACTGAGGCTAGTGTTAGAAATCTTTTTACAATTATAGAGTTTGTTTCTATGTTTTCAAATTTCCCATTCACATGAAAGTAGCTGACCTATTTTCCCCCTCAGACTTAAGTAACTTTGGATATAGGCCAAGGCTAGAAAATATCAGTCCATGGGCAAAAGTTTTGGAAACAAGTGAGTGATGGAAAACAGGGGCTAGAACAGAAATATTAACTATAGGTGTCACTACTGGTTTAGTTGTGAAAACATTTATCTTGGCAAACATTCAATAAATTATTTAAGATTTTGCATGCTTCCAGCACAGACCTTCTTCTAGCCTGATGTACTATGATATGAGAGTTAAGCTGAAGGATGTGGTAGATTTAGGACCAAACCCTGTAGTCAAAGAGAGGTGGAAGAAAGAAAGGAATGAGAAAAATGGCAGAGAAATACAAGATGGTTTTTGTCAGGCATATTTGGTTCCTGTTATCTACTCATCAGACTTTGTAATCAGATTTGCCAAGGAGTATTAATAAACATTTGGAAACAATCACTTGGAGTAAGATGCACTGGTGATTCCTTTGGTATCATTACTTATCAGGAACTAGCCGATGAAGATTTATTTCAGGCCTTTTTAAGGACTATATCTTCAGTATAAGTGTAGTTACCAATACTTGGAATCTAGAGGTTCATAATTAACCAGCTGTGAAACTAAATCCTGGATGTGAGGTTCTCATTATGACAACAATGGAAAAAAGAGCAAGTTTGTCCCTCTGGGATAATTAACAATTGCTCAAGATGATTTATGGGTGTGGCTGTTAAGTAGATGCCCAGAGACCCTGAGAACAGCTGGTTGGCTGGCCGGCCAATATGAGACAATAAGAAAACATGTTAATAAGGATGAGAATGTTACTCACCTCGTGCAGTAATGGAGGTTCTTCGAGATGTGTTTCCCTGTGGGTGCTCCACTTTAGGTGTTGGTGCGCCCCTGCGCCCATAGCCAGAGATTTAAGATAGCAGTGCGCGGTTGGGTCGTGTGGTCCCTATCTTGTGTCGCTTCAGGCAGTTAACTGGCGCTGTGTGACCAACCACCACTCTGTTCCTTCTCTACTGCAGAGTAAAGTAATAAAACTCCCAAGCAGACGGGAAGAGGGAATGTAGTGGAACACCCACAGGGGGACACATCTCAAAGAACCTCCGTTACTGCATGAGGTGAGTAACGTTCTCTTCTTCTTCGAGTGATGTCCCTGTGGGTGCTCCACTTTAGTGACTTCAGAGCAGTGCCCTCCAGTGGAAAGAGGGAGCTTCGGAGTTGAAGTCGTAGAAGATGAAAGTACAATATGTCCAAACAGAGTAGCCGAAGATGCATGTTGTTGCAAAGCTTAATGCTGGGTAAATGCGCGTGGAGAGGCCCAGGTTGCAGCCCTACAGATTTCCGTGATGGGAACATTATTAAGAAACGCTATGCAGGCTGATAGGTCTCTGGTAGAATGTGTGCAGATCCCCGTAGGCGGTTGTCATTCATGCAGGAGATAACAGAGTTTTATGTAGTCTGATATCCATTTGGATATACGTTGTTTGGAAATGGAGTTACCTTTTGATCATTCGGTGATTGAAATGAACAGTTTCGGAGACTTGTGAAAAGATTTTGTTCTATTACTGTCCCGCGGACATCCAAGGAGTGTAATCTGGACTGTTGTTTGTCCACATGTGGTTTAGGAAAAAATGTCAGTAAGTGAATTGGTTGGTTGAGGTGAAAAGGATGAGGCAACTTCATCAAAAGATGTATCAAGGAGCTTGTATCCATGGGCTCAAAGGGAGGGCCGGTGAGGGCGTGGAGGACTAAGTTGAGGTCCCATGGTGGGGTGGGATTCTGAACTGCCGGGTAGGAATTGGAGAGGCTCTTAAGAAAGCATTTAGTGAGAGGATATGTAAAAGTAGAGAATCCATCTACTTTACGATGGAATGCTGTGATGGCTGATAGATGCACACATATGGAACTCATGGAGATGCTTGTCTGTGAGTTCCAACAAGTAGTCTAGAATGAGAGATAAAGGGGCTGAGAGAGGTGCAGTCTGTTTGTGTCAGCACCATGAGTCGAATCGTCTCCACTTATGTAGGTATGAGAGTCGGGTAGTTGTCCTACAACTGTTTAAGAAGATGTTTTGTATGTCTATGGAACATGGCTCTCAGACTCTGAAATGACATGCAGTAACCAAGCTTTGAGATGGAATCTTTGGGGATTCGGATGTATGACGCGACCTGCCTCCTGCAATAGCAGCCAAGGTAGAAGCGGCAGTGTGCATGGTGGGCAGACCGCCATGTGGAGAAGGTAAGGGTACCATGTTTGTCATGACCATGTGGGGGCTACTAGGATCACTCTGGATCTCTCTCGTTTGATCTTGTGAAGCACCCAGGCTAGGAGGGGGGTGGGAGGGAAGGCATATAGTAGAGAAGCATTCTACTTGATGAGGAAGGCATCGCCCAGAGAGTGTGTAACGAGTCTGGCTCTGGTGCAGAACTGGGGGCATTTGGTGTTTTGTGCAGTTGCAAAAAGATCTATCATTAGAAAATGTCTAGGATTACTGATGTGTTCAGCTCCCACTTGTGGTTCTGATAAAACTTTCTGCTTAGGGTGTCTGCCATGGTATTCAAGCAGCCAGATAGGTATGAAGCTGTAATATGGACATTGTACTTGATGAACCATTGCCAAAGGCACATAGCTGCCACACAGAGGCAGTGTGGATTTTTGCATGTTTATCTGAAGGCCTAACCTGGTAAACAGAGTTATTGTGCATTCGGTGGACTTTATGGCTGCCTCTCTTGTTGGTGCTTTCAACAGACAGTGGTTCAGGTAGGGAAAAATCATGATTCCCTCTCTGTAGATAGGCAGCTACTATGGCTAGTACCTTTGAAAATACCCGAGGCGGAGTGAAAAGGCCAAAGGGTACCACTTTGTATTGGAAATGGTCCTGTCCTATTGCAAATCGCAGGAATTTGCAGTGTGAGGGATTGGATGGATATAGGAAAATATGCGTCCTGAAGGTCAAGGGCTGAGAACCAGTCCCCTCTTTCTAACGCTGGGATTATGGTGCTTAGTGTGACCATTTTGAATCGCTGCGTTTTCACAAATTTGTTGAGTCACCGTAGGTCGAGGATAGGCCTCCAACTTCCTGGGGGGGAGGGGGGGGTTTGTGTGTGTGAGAAAATAGTGGGAATAGAACCCCTTCCCCCTCTGTACTCGGATGGTATGGGTTTACTGCTTCTGGAGACATGAGGTGGATTACCTCCTCCTGTAGTAGACACTCGTGAGAGGGGTCCCTGAAGAGGGATGGGGAAGGGGTCTGGGTAGGGGAGTTGGAGGTAAGGGGGATGGAGTAACCAATTTTGATAATTTCTAATACCCATCTATCTGTTGTAATACTCTGCCAGATCGGGTAAAATGGGGTCAGGCAATTGCCGAAGGTCTTGAAAGTTGTAGATGGTTCCAGTATTGAAAGAGATGGGGTTCTCGACCAAGGCCTCAAATTTGTTGTCTGGAAGTCGATGGTTGAGAAGTAGTATTTGAGGGAGCAGATTGCTGTCTCCTCAAGGTTTTCTACTTCCAACCCTGATGGTTGTAGTATCTATTCCATTGTGCAAATGGAGGGGGTTGGACTCATTGATGGGCTTGATAACTGCCCTGTCGTCTTTTGATCTTAGGTGTGTGGATGCCCAGAGATCGTAATGTCGCCCTCAAGTCCTTAAGAGTGTGCGACGACTCATCTGTTTTGTCAATGAAAAGTTTGGATCCCTCGAACAGTAAGTCCTCCACGGTCAACTGTAACGGCTTTGGGAATCCAGATAGGTGGAGCCAGGAGGCTTGTCTCATAACAATTGTAGTTGCTATGGATTTCGCAGCTGAATCAAGGGCAGCTTGTAATGCTGTTCTGGTTATGGGTTGACCTTCTGTGATGAGCAATTTATATTGTTCTTGTTTGTCATCTGGAATAAAGGCAGTAAATTCAGAGAGACGTGCATAGTTATTGTGGTCATACTTTGCCAATAAGGCCTCGTAGTTGGCAATTCTCAAGTGTAAGGTTGCAGCAGAATATACGGCGTCGATCACCAATGAATTAGGTGTTGGATGGGAAAAAAGGAATTCAGAGCCCTTTGCAGGCATGTAGTATTTTTTTAATCAGATCTCTTACAGGTAGGTGGAATCATTGCAGGCATTTGCCATAGCAACTTCACAGGATCCGTAATTGCATCATTCACGGGATGGGCGATTTTTGATGAGGTCGATGGGTGCAGTATGTCAACTAGCTTGTGTCACGATTCCTGAACCTCTTCCAGGGAGATGTCCAGTGAAGTGGCAACTCTCTTGTAGAGGTCTTGAAATTGTTTAAAATCATCACCTCTGGTGGGAGGTGGGGGCATAATAGTGTTGTTTGGTGAGGATGAGGAGAAATGGACTTCAGGGGAATTGTCCTGATCAGAGAATTCCTCCTCCTCCTCCTCTTGAGATCCCTGTTCAGAGGTGCCAGGTAGGCCTTGTAGCGTCAATAAAGGTGCTTGACGTGTGTCAGCTGTGGGAAGGCCGACAGGTATGTCCTGTTGTTGTAGCTATGTAGACCACGGGTTCCAAAAATGCCATTATGGTTGGAAGGGCATAGTGGGCAGCCAGGGTTGCCTGTACCAGGGTTTGTTCGGAAGGTTTGTCAGGTAGCCCATGCACGGAGGGGCTTGCATGGTACAAGGAGCCACAGGGGAGGAATGTGGTGGAGAGCGCCCCACATCCTCATCTCCTTCATTCTCACTGGAGAATTGTGGAGCGGACAGAGGTGGAGAACTGGGTTGACAAAGTGCTGTGGGTACCGAGGTACCGTCGGTGCCGAGGATGGGGGATCCAGTACCAACTAAACGGAGAGGTCTTTGTGGTGGAGGAATTGCTGTGACATGCCCGGTATCGGTACCATTGGTGTGGTAGGAAACGGTACTGCATGTTGGAAACTGCTTATCGGCACTGGTGTGTGACTGCAGTGCACGATGGCTGCACTAGGTGGCAGCATTAGCATCCGAGTTATTGAAGTGCTCAGTACTGATCGCTTGTTCGTGTTCAATGGGGTTTCATTTTCCCCTTGGTGCCTGTGACCAAGCTTGGTTGCTTTCGGTTTCTTGGTCCCAACGGTGCCGGAGGGGCCCGCTGTTTCAGCCATTGACATGACCGGTGCAGTCGGTACCGGGAACATTTGCTCATGAGTGGAGCACCTTTTCTTGGCCAACTCCAAAGTCAGGAACATGGTACCCCTTTTTTTGCTACCTTCTTAGCGGGTTGATCAGGAGCCTGGGCCGTGGAGGAATGTGATTTCTCAGACGCTGGGCAGAGATTTCTCCATGAGGAGAAGTTTCAGTTGGAGATCTCTTGCCTTTCTGGTGCAAGCTTTCAGATTGTGACAGTGCAAACACTTCTGCGGTATATGTGACTCGCCGAGACACCAGACACACTGAGAGTGTCTTGTCTGAAAGAGGTATAGAAAGCTTGCAGGCATAGGCGCCAACTTTCTCCGGTGCCGGTGGGTGCCCGCGCCCCGCCCCTTTCCCCGCCCCGACTCCACCCTTTCCCCACCCCGACCCCACCTCCATTCCAACCCCATTCCCAAAGTCCCCGCCCTAACTCCGCCCCCTCCTTGCCCCTATTGGATCCCTTCCCCAAATCCCCGCCCCGCCCCCGCCTCTTCCCCCAGCGTGCCGCGTTCCTCCTCCTCCCCCTCCCTCCCTGCCCCGGGATCAGCTGTTTTGCAGCACAAGCGCTGGGAGGGAGGGGGGATAAGCAGGACGCGGCGGCACGCTCACGGAGGAGGCAGAGGTGGAGGCAAGCTGGAGCAGTTGGGGCGGGGAGCTGCCGGTGGGTGCTGAGCACCCACCAATAATTTTCCGTGCTCCAGCCCCAGAGCACCCACGGAATCGGCACCTATGCCTGCAGGTAGTGCAGCGTTTGAACCCTGGGGAGCCAGGCATGCCCCTCAGGGAGCATACTCTCCCCGTAAAAAACAAAGGGGGAGGGGAGGTACGATAACTGCATTGCTGCTGTAGAAATGGAAACCTACAGCCCTATGAGGAAAAATTAAAATAACATTTTGGGTTTTTTTGGAAGAAGAAAAAGGCAGGGATAAAATAAGAAGGCTAACTATTCTAACTGAAAACTAAAACTAAGGGAAAACTAAGCTATTCCTAAGCTGCGAGGCACTGCTAAGTATTCCTACTCGAGCCAAAGGCGGTAGAGAAGGAACTGAAGGGGGGTTGGGCACTGCTACTTTAAATCTCTGGCTATGGGCGCAGGGACACACTGACATCTAAAGTGGAGCACCTACAGGGACATCACTCGAAGAATGGAAAAGGAATAAACATTTGAATTTTAAAAAATGAAAATCCATAACTTGCAAACTCACGTGGGTAGTCACGTGTTGACAGACCAGGACTTTCTACAGTTTACATTGTTTTCTCCCAAAATAATCAGATGGAAATGAGCTGAGCAACATATTAAGAGGTATAGTTGCAGATTTCTAGTGGTACAGTATCCTTTTCCATTTAGGAGTTCTCAGGACAGCACTACATTTTCTATCCATCCAGTTTATAGTTCTAACTTCTTACTTACGTTTTTTAAAAGTAACCCTGGTTTATGAGACATGGACTTTCTATTTTTGAAAACCTAGTTCAGGAGGGACAGCACATGGAATGCAAAGATTAGAGAAAGCCAAAATAGAGATACTTGTAGCTACATTATTATTTAGTTTTAGATGGAAGCTACAGAGTGTGGGATGAAAGCAGAGTTACCCTGTCCTACTAAAGTAGGTATTTATTTAGATTTTGATAGTGAAGCGCCCTAATGTGCTAATCAAGCTAGCCAACCACTATTTTTAATGAAAATAGGAGTTTTAACAAAAATAAATACGATGGAAGTGGAAGTTGATGGACCAAGAGTCTAATGAGCTAAAAAATTTAACTCCAAAAAAACTCTGAATGTCATCTCTATCTTCCAACTGGGAGAGCTATCATCTGGGCCTGATCCAAATCCCACTAAAGTCAATGGATGGAC
Organism: Emys orbicularis; assembly: GCF_028017835.1. Taxonomy (NCBI): domain Eukaryota; kingdom Metazoa; phylum Chordata; order Testudines; family Emydidae; genus Emys; species Emys orbicularis. The sequence continues at coordinate 1,000,724 of NC_088700.1, forward strand.
CATACAGTCATAGCGAAGGAGGGATAATATGTAGACAACTGGATTTGTAGAGGGTTCTAACCATGACCATACAGAAAATAGTTTTTGAATGGACAAAACAAGGAAATCACAGACAGCTTTATACTTTATCTACTAGTGAAATGAATGTTTATTAGAGCCATAACAACCTAAAATGAAACAATTCTGTTGAAAAAGTAGATGATCAAAATGCAACTCCAGGATCCAATCCTACTAAAATATAAAGAAAAGCAGGAAAACTAGAAGATGACAGAAGAGCATTCAGAGAGAAAGTGTCTACAAAAAATGGAATACTTTGCAGGCAGCACTGCAACTAGTGAGGTGCAGTAGAAGGGAGTGAGATTTACCACCAGATTGTGGATTCTCTTTGAATGCAGGAAGCAATTGCTGTCGCTGGCAAATAAACATCCTAATTTACAGGACATCCAGTAGTAGGAAAAGCTACTAGCAGGACACTGCCCAATTTATATTAGCCAGGTATTGTTCAGTATGTGGTTAATTATTGCTGTACCTGTGAGCGCTGCCAAAGAGTAGGAAAGATGGGTGAGACAGAAATGCATGCTAAGTGCTTCTGCTTGCTATATAATCCATTTACTGGGATAAGTAAGGACCATTTAATTTAAAGGGATAGCTAGGACCACAGTGAGAATATGCGGTTACTGATTATATAAAGAAAGATGTATATTTTGGTAGGAGAGTGGGTTTCACTGGCAGACATTTTACCATAATAATAAACCACAAGTTCTCTTCTTGGTTACAGTGATGGAACCCAGCCATTTATTTTCATAGGATTAAACGCATACAATAGAGTGGAGAATTATTAATCAGTTTGTGGGAAAAGCACGGTTAGGCAGTGCAGATTCTCATTGTGTTATACTAATGGGAATGGATTAGTAGGAAGGTTTAAAGGAATATTAATAGTTATAAATACACTATTGCAGACAAACATCTCAAATACTGAGCTAAGCCTGACTATGTGTTATTCAAGTGAATAAACAATAGGGATGCTGAATGTCACTGAACTGTAGTCACATGGGATAGAACCGAAGTTAGCAATAAGATTGCTTCTTCAGTCCTGCCCATTGACTACATCATAGAAAATGTGACAAGTTTTCATGACAAAACATCATTACAGGAGATGACACATGGGCCCATGTTTCATAAACTTCTAATTAGTTTCTTGGTGCAAATTCTAGTTTATTTTCAACAGCAAATCTCTCCTTGCTCTGGGTTCCATCTATCTGACAGGCCTCCTCTCTTTGTGTTAAACCACAAGATTAGCTCACAAGGCTGAGTTAAGTATTCATAGATTTGTACACCTGGAGGGTGGAGGATGCATTTTCACTGGAGGACCTTCGACTCTGAAATCTGCTCCCTTCCCCCACTTTGTCAAACAGACCCCAAAGTTGCTTTCACATTCTGCAAACCTCTCTATTTACCTAGTATGTTTAAATATTACTATAATTTATTTGTATTATGATAGCACATAGTACACCCAATGAAGCACTGCTGTGCTAGGCACTATACAAACACATTGCAGATATGAAGACCTTACAGTCTAAGTTGACAAGTGACACATGAAGAGTAGGAGGAAAGATCAATACATACAATTTTTATATGTTTTGCACTTATTATTATGAATAAAGAATCAGCTAATCCCATCTGCCTGTCTAGCCATAATGAATTAGCTGGTTTCTTATACACATCTTGGCAGAGTTGGGTCATAAGAGGAGAAGCTATTGGTCTTCGTGATCAGCTGCTGGAGGGTGTTCCACACACAAGGGCAGCATGGAAAAAGATACAGGTGATGTTTGTGGGAGAAGATAACAATCATACAATACTGATAGGATATCACTGGTAGAGGAGAGATGACGAGGCAATATGGCAAGTGACAAGACTGGACAGAGGAGAGTTAAGAAGAACCTTCAAGGTGAAAACAAGAAGCTTGAACTTGACTTGGAGAAACAACTGGAACCTATGGAAGAATTCAAATATAGGTGTGATGTGGTCAGAGCAACAAACAAGGAAAATATTAGCAGTTGTATTTTGCACAGATCTATGGGGAGAGATGTAGATGTTAGGGAAGCTGGAAAGGAAGAGGTTACAGTAATTAAAATGGGAAATGACAATAGCCCAGATGAGAGTTTTGGATGCCTGGGCAGAGAGAAACGTTATCAAGAAAGATGCTGTGAGATTAGGCCTGACAGATGACTGTCTAGCCTCAGCCTCCAATCTGCTTCAAGTGATGATGATTCCACATCTTCCCCGGGCAACTTGTTCCACTAGGGTTAAAATATAAAATGCAGATAGTCAAGTAAACATTGTCAATTTTAAAATCAAATGCAATAAAATAAGCTATATTTTATTTAAATTTACAAAAATATGTCACTTGACTGATTCTAAGCAAAGAAAACTGTTTTGATTAGGGCTGTCAAGCATTAAAAAAATTATCACGATTAATCATGCTGTTAAACAATAACGGAATACTATTTATATAAATATTTTTGGATGTTTTCCACATTTTCAAATATATTGTTTTCAATTACAACACAGAATACGAAGTGTACAGTGCTCACTTTATATTTATTTTTTATTATAAATATAATAAAAGATGCACTGTAAAGATAAAATAAATAGTATTTTCAATTCACTTAATACAAGTACTGTAGTGCAATCTCTTTTATCATGAAAGTTGAACTTACAAATGTAGAATTATGAACAAAAAATAACTGCATTCAAAAATAAAACAATGTAAAACTTTAGAGCCTACAACTCTACTCAGTCCTATTTCTTGTTCAGTCAATAGCTCAGAGAAACAAGTTTGTTTACATTTGCAGGAGACAATGCTGCCCGCTTCTTGTTTACAATGTCACCTGAAACTGAGAACAGGCGTTCGCATGGCACTGTTGTAGCTGGCATTGCAAGATATTTACATGCCAGATGCGCTAAAGATTCATATGTCCCTTCATGCTTCAACTACCATTCCAGAGGACGTGCGCCCATGCGGATGACAGATTCTGCTCGATAATGATCCAAAGCAGTGCATACCAACGGATGTTCATTTTCATCAACCGAGTCAGATGCCACCAGCAGAAGGTTGATTTTCTTTTTAGATGGTTCAGATTCTATAGTTTCCGTATCGGAGTGTTGCTCTTTTAAGACTTATGAAAGCATGCTCCACACCCAGTCCCGATCAGATTTTTGGAAGGCACTTCAGATTCTTAAATTTTGGGTCAACCGCTGTAGCTATCTTTAGAAATCTCACATTGGTACCTTCTTTGCGTTTTACCAAATCTGCAGTGAAAGCGTTCTTAAAACGAACAACATGCTGGGTCATCATCCGAGACTGCTATAACATGAAATCTATGGCAGAATGCAAGTAAAACACAGAGACGGAGACATACAATTTTCCCCTAAGGAGTTCAGTCACAAATTTAATTAATGCATTTTTTTTTAAACGAGCATCATCAGCATGGAAGGATGTCGTCTGGAATGGTGGTTGAAGCATGAAGGACATATGAATCTTTAGCGCATCTGGCATGTAAATATTTTGGGACGCCGGCTACAACAGTGCCATGCGAAAAAACGGTTACTCACCTTTGTAACTGTTGTTCTTCAAGATGTGTTGCTCATATCCATTTCAATTAGGTGTGTGTGCACCGTGTGCACGGCCGTTGGAAAGTTTTACCCTAGCAACACCCAGGGTGTCGGCTGTGGAGCCCCCTGGAGTGGCGCCCTCATGGTGCTGGATATATACCCCAGCTGACCCAGCGCCTCCTCAGTTCCCTCTTGCTGGCTACTCCGACAGAGGGGAAGGGGGGTGGGTTCGGAATGGATACGAGCAACACATCTCGAAGAACAACAGTTACAAAGGTGAGTAACCGTTTTTTCTTCTTCGAGTGCTTGCTCATATCGATTCCAATTAGGTGACTCCCAAGCCTTACCTAGGCAGTGGGGTTGGAGTGAAGCAAAGTGGACTGCAGTACCGTTCTACCAAACGCCACGTCATCTCTGGCGTGCCGGATGATGGCATAGTGCGAAGCAAAAGTATGCACCGAGGACCAAGTCACTGCTCTGCAGATCTCCTGGATCAGCACCTGGGCCAGAAAAGCCACAGACGAGGCCTGGGCCCTCGTGGAGTGAGCAGTGAGGGCCAGGGTCGGTACACCGGCCAGTTCATAGCAAGGGCGGATGCATGACGTGATCCATGAAGAGATCAGTTGAGAGGAGACCGGGAGGCCTTTCATCCGGTCCGCCACTGCAACGAAGAGCTGGGTTGTTTTCCTGAATGGCTTTGTGCGCTCAATGTAGAAGGCAAGGGCCGTACGGACGTTGAGGGAATGCAGCCGCTGTTCCCGGGGACCGGCGTGCAGTTTCAGATAAAAAACCGTGAGGAAAATGTCCTGGCTAGTATGAAAGGCCGACACCACCTTGGGAAGAAAGGCTGGGTGAGGTCGAAGCTGCACCTTATCTTTATGGAAGACCGTGTAAGGCGGTTCTGAGGTAAGGGCTCTCAACTCGGAGACATGCCGCGCCGACGTGATAGTGACAAGGAAAGCCGTCTTCCAGGAGTGGTAGAGGAGGGAGAGCAGGTGGCCAGCAGTTCGAACAGGGGCCCCATGAGTTTGGAAAGGACTAGTTTAAGGTCTCACGTGGGGACTGGCTGCTGGATCTGGGGGTAGAGGTGACCCAAGCCCTTGAGAAACCTACCAACCATGGGATTGGCGAAGACAGAGTGGCCAGACATGCCCGGGTGAAAGGCCGAAATGGCCGCAAGGTGAACCCTGACAGAGGACGCCGCCAGGCCTTGCCGCTTCAGGTCTAGGAGGTACTCTAAAATGAGAGGCACGGGCGCTTGGAGAGGGGGCGTGCTGCGCTGGGTGCACCACCGCAAAAATGGCTCCCACTTTGCCATATATGTGGCCTGAGCGGAGGGCTTCCTGCTGCCCATCAGTACTTGTTGTATGGATTCCAAACACAGAAGCTCTGAAGGGTTCAGCCATGCAGCATGGCATTAAGTTGTCATAGGATAAGAGGGAAGATCCTTTCATGGATTGAGAACTGGTTAAAAGACAGGGAACAAAGGGTAGGAATAAATGGTAAATTTTCAGTATGGAGAGGGGTAACTAGTAGTGTTCCCCAAGGGTCAGTCCTAGGACCAATCCTATTCAACTTATTCATAAATGATCTGGAGAAAGGGGTAAACAGTGAGGTGGCAAAGTTTGCAGATGATAATAAACTGCTCAAGATAGTTAAGACCAAAGCAGACTGTGAAGAACTTCAAAAAGATCTCACAAAACTAAGTGATTGGGCAACAAAATGGCAAATGAAATTTAATATGGATAAATGTAAAGTAATGCACATTGGAAAAGATAACCCCAACTATACATACAATATGATGGGGGCTAATTTAGCTACAACTAATCAGGAAAGAGATCTTGGAGTCATCATGGATAGTTCTCTGAAGACGTCCACGCAGTGTGCAGCGGCAGTCAAAAAAGCAAACAGGATGTTAGGAATCATTAAAAAAGGGATAGAGAATATGACAGAGAATATCTTATTGCCCTTATATAAATCCATGGTATGCCCACATCTTGAATACTGCGTACAGCTGTGGTATCCTCATCTCAAAAAAGATATACTGGCATTAGAAAAAGTTCAGAGAAGGGCAACTAAAATGATTAGGGGTTTGGAACAGGTCCCATATGAGGAGAGATTAAAGAGGCTAGGACTTTTCAGCTTGGACAAGAGGAGACTAAGGGGGGATATGATAGAGGTATATAAAATCATGAGTGGTGTGGAGAAAGTGAATAAGGAAAAGTTATTTACTTGTTCCCATAATATAAGAACTAGGGGCCATCAAATGAAATTAATGGGCAGTAGGTTTAAAACAAATAACAGGAAGTTGTTCTTCACACAGCGCACAGTCAACCTGTGGAACTCCTTGCCTGAGGAGGTTGTGAAGGCTAGGACTATAACAGGGATTAAAAGAGAACTAGATAAATTCATGGAGGTTAAGTCCATTAACGGCTATTAGCCAGGATGGGTAAGGAATGGTGTCCCTAGCCTCTGTCAGAGGGTGGAGATGGATGGCAGGAGAGAGATCACTTGATCATTACCTGTTAGGTTCACTCCCTCTGGGGCACCTGGCATTGGCCACTGTCGGTAGACAGGATACTGGGCTGGATGTATGTCTGACCCAGTATGACCGTTCTTATGTTCAGCATCCATGCCGTGAGGTGGAGAGACTGCAAGTCGGGATGGCAAAGGCGACCGTGATCCTGAGTGAGTAGGTCGGGAAGAAGAGGCAATGGGACTGGGGCGTCCATGGACAGTTCCAACAGTGTGGTGTACCAATGCTGCCTGGGCCACGCTAGAGCCACCAGAATCACTCGCGCCCTGTCCCTGCGTACCTTGAGCAGGACCATCCACGGAAGCAGGAAGCCATCTGTGAGAGAGCCGAGGGAGTTACCTTGGAAGGAGCAGAAAGCCGGGCATTTCCGATTGCTGCAGGAAGCAAACAGGTCGACCTGGGGAAACCCCCACCTTTGGAAGATGGGGTGGATGACATACAGTCGAAGCGACCACTTGTGGGAGTGGAAGGTCCGCCAGCGTGTTCTGGACCCTGGGCAGAAAGGATGCCACAGGTGAATGGAGTGGGCTATGCAGAATTCCCACAATAGAACAGCCTCCTGACAGAGGGGAGAGGAGTTGTCCCCCTCCCCACTTGTTGATGTAGAACATGGCCGTGGTGTTGTCTGGGAGGGCCGCCACACAATGACCTTGCAGCCGCTCCTGGACAGCTTGACAGGCAAGGTGCACCGCCATCAGCTCCCGGACGTTGATATGAAGGGAGAGTGCAGATGGAGGCCATAGGCCCTGTGTTTTAAGGTCTCCGAGGTGGGCGCCCCATCCCAGGGCTGATGCATCCGTGACCAGGGACAAGCAGGGTTGCGGACTGTGAAAGGGGACTCCTTCGCATACCACCCGGGGATCTAGCCTCCAGCGGAGGGAGGCCAGGACCCACTCCAGGACAGTGACCACCAAGTTCAGGCTGTCCCGACCTGGGCAATAGACTAATGCGAGCCAGGCTTGCAATGGGTGGAGTCGAAGTCTGGCGTGCCTGGTTACATATGTACAGGATGCCATGTGGCCGAGAAGACTCAGGCAACTTCTTGCTGACGAGCTTGGGAAGCTCTGAAGGCTCCAGATAAGGCCCACTATAGCCTGGAAACGAGCGTCTGGCAGGAGGGCTCGTGCCTGCACGGAGTCCAGAACCGCCCCGATGAATTCTATTCTCTGGGTCGGCTCTAGGGTCGACTTTGCCATGTTGAGGAGGTGGCCCTGCTGAAGAAACGTGTCTGTGACCAAGCGGAGGTGGGACTGCACCTGTTCTCTGATGCGTTCCGGGATTAGCCAGTTGTCGAGGTAAGGGTATGCCTGCACCCGCCGTCGACAAAGGAAGGCTGCCACGACCAACATACATTTGGTGAACACTCGGGGGGCCGTGGAGAGTCCGAAGGGAAGGGCCGTGAACTGATAGTGTTCGTGGTTGACCACAAAGCGGAGGAAGCATCTGTGCGCCGGATGAATCGCTATGTGCAAATACGCGTCCTTCATATCGAGGGCAGCGTACCAGTCTCCAGGATACAGGGAAGGTATGATGGTGCCCAAGAGACCATGCGGAACTTCAACTTTACCATTAACTTGTTGAATCCACGCAGGTCCAGAATGGGCTGAAGCCCGCCCTTTGCCTTGGAGATTAGGAAATATCGGGAGTAAAACCCCCTGCTCCTCAGTTCCCTTGGAACCTCCTCGATCACCGCCATGGCGAGGAGCGCCTGAACCTCCTGAATAAGGAGTTGCTCATGAGAAAGGTCCCTGAAGAGGGACGGGGAAGGAAGATGGGAGGAAGAAAATTGGAGAGAGTATCCCACTTCCACCATGCAGAGGACCCAGCAGTCCATGGTTATCTGTGACCAAACATGGTGGAAATGGGATAAACGATT